>NC_091122.1:134722787-135076954 GCF_040183065.1 Periplaneta americana | reverse complement strand
TTTAAATTCTGTGAATAAAAACTAGCTTTGGTTAAATGTTACTAGCTTTAGCTTCTAATTTTTCAAGTGTTCTGACCACACTAGAAATCCAGTTTATTGCTGAATGTCAAATGAGATGGCTGCATTTATTAATGTACAGTACGTACTCGTAAATGTTATCGGGAACGAATTACAACACGTGAAGAAGATTATCACAGTTTATTTAGGTTCAGAGAAGAAAATGTTGAGTGGTTAGCTGAACATTTCCTTGGCGAATCAACTGAAACAAGAGGCGGGGCTTTAAGTTCTAAACAAAGAATGGAAATATATTTACGTTTTGCAAGTGATCCTGGTTTTCAGACAGGCATTGGAAAAGATTTAGGTGTTCATTGTTCAACCGTGTGCAAGACCATAAAGGCAGTATCAGCGAAAATGCTTGAGAAAGCACATTTGTGGATCAAATTTTCAACGTCCTTTGATGAATTAAACGCAGCAAAATTCCAATGTAATGGGAACTATAATTTTCCCTGTGCAATTGGTGTCATAGACAGTACACATGTGCCAATTGCTGAGCCCCAACTATACGGTGATGAGTATGTCAACAGAAAAGGCACGTGCTCGGTAAATGTGCAGTGTACTTGCAATGCTAAAGAGGAATTTACAAGTATTGATGCCCAATGGCCACGGTCTGTCCATGACAACAGAATTTTGAGAAGTTCAGATTTAGTTGTCCAGATGAACCGGCAGAGAAGTGATGTTGTATTACTTGGAGACAGTGAATATGGTATTACCTCCTGGCTACTCACTCTTTATAGGAATCCTCATGCCCCTGAGGAAAGAGAATACATCTTGCTTAAGAAGGAACGAGTGATAATCGAGAGATGCTTCTGTCAGCTTAAGCGGAGATTTCCTTGCCTCAACTATCTAAGAGTGGATTTGACAAAAGTGCCTTCTGTGATAATTAGTTGTGCTGTTCTCCATAATGTTGCCAAATACTTAAAAGACCCATGAAGAGGAGTATGAAGGATATGAGGATGATGACCTGAAGTGGAAGATGGATAGGATGTTGATGCAGCAGAAATGAGACGCAGAGGTCTTCAGAGACGGGAGGAAATAAAGAATATAATTCATGCAAGATATAATGTTTGAATGGCCAAGCGATATTTTTTCAGAGACTTTATTTGAACTTTAATATACAGTTGTGTGCTTTTTAATTTGTTCACAAAACGGTATATATTGGCATTTCTTCATTTTCCTGGTTATTTTTGTCACCAGAACTAGACTGAAGGCGTCTTATTATTAGGTCTTCCTTCTCCGTCTGAACTCTTGTTAATTTTAATTGCTCCAAAAGAACCAGTATCTGCAGTTCACAAGTAGATAGGCTTTTGGTTTCATCTGTCTCTGGAAGTAATGACTTAATTCTTTTTGGTGGTGGTGGTAATTGTGACTGATTTGGACTCTCAACAGGATGGGCTGATGTTCCAACAATTAAGGCAACTAGAAAATCACTATTAATCAATTAACATAGTAGTAATAGGGAGAAATGTTAGGTTTTACCCTTATCGTATAATATAAGATGACACTGATTACACTAGTAGCATTGTCTGTAATGAGGCGATAATAGCGATCCTAGTGGTCAGCAACTATCTATGGATGCATATTTACTGCGTATTGAACTTCGTGACTGTATATACTAGACTGTGCTAGTAGTATTTTGTTCAGCGACGATTTCAATGCAGAGGTTAATCAGCATCGTAATCCGACAAATTTTGTCGGGAACAGGATTATTTTATGTGCTGTAAATCGACACGGCATCCCTGGCTTTACTTCCCTCCCGCAGGAAGTAATGCTAAGGATTTTATCGTTCTCTAAAATCCATCTCACCCTAGAGTGGGTTTGAACACGCGTATCCAACGGTTAACATTGTAATCAGTAGACTATCGCGGATGACATTTCAGTATTCAATGATCTGAATAGAGGGAAGATTTTCGGGAGTCATGACATCCTGTGGTTTCAGTTAAGATGTGTAATTTTTATTTTCGGGGAATTCCCAGGTTTTTGCGGTTGCTGTCTTCAGTGAAGGTCAGCGTCATTATAATGTCGATCTCTCTGTATCTGACACATCACTTACGCGTGCAGCAAGCTGACTGGCCCGAGGCCGTCGCGTCGTCTAGCTGCACATTAGCACAAGTGCATGCATTCCACTGTCACATTAGACAGCGGGCTTGCTCACATAGACTAACGTCACCTGGCTTTAATTAGATTGTAAAGAAAGAAAAGAAGCGATGATAACTCTTCCTTCCAGAATCGGCAACAAACCGATGTCAAGTTCTATTTAATGAGAATCGACCACCTGCTTAGCACGAGAGTAGAGTTGTCTGATTTTCATAATGTAAATAAGCGACAGTTCTAGCCAGTGGCGTACGCAGGTTTTTGTCAAGGAAGAATTATTATTAAAATTGTTTAGCCTACAATTTACATTATCGGTATTTTAAATTTTATGTACAGGTATTATTATTATTATTATTATTATTATTATTACTACTACTACTACTACTACTACTACTACTACTACTACTACTACTACTACTACTACTACTACTACTACTACTACTAAGTTAAACGCAGAATAAATATGGAAAATGCGTGTTATTATTCGGTTGAGAAGCTTTTGTCATCTAGTCTGCTGTCAAAAAATCTGAAAGTTAGAATTTATAAAACAGTTATATTACCGGTTGTGAAACTTAGACTTTCACTTTGAGAGAGGAACAGAGATTGAGGGTGTTTGAGAATAAGGTTCTTAGGAAAATATTTGGGGCTAAGAGGGATGAAGTTACAGGAGAATGGAGAAAGTTACACAACGCAGAGCTGCACGCATTGTATCCTTCACCTGACATAATTAGGAACATTAAATCCAGACGTTTGAAATGGGCAGGGCATGTAGCACATATGGGCGAATCCAGAAATGCATATAGAGTGTTAGTTGGGAGGCCGGAGGGAAAAAGACCTTTGGGGAGGCCGAGACGTAAATGGGAAAATAATATTAAAATGGATTTGAGTGAGGTGGGGTATGATGGTAGAGACTGGATTAATCCTGCTCAGGATAGGGGCCAATGGCGGGCTTATGTGAGAGCGGCAATGAACCTCCGGGTTCCTTAAAAGCCAGTAAGTACTACTACTACTGCTACTGCTACTGCTAGCCGTACCCGCGCGCGCTTCGCTGCACTTGTTATAAATAAATATCATTGACTTAAATCTGTTATATTTCCAAATACAGCTTTATTGTTGTTAGTTAATAATTAATTTATTATCAATTATAAATCGTTTGCTCCTGAATTACTTTCAAAGTTGTATTTATAACTATGAATGTAACTGTTGTTAATAGGTTCTGGAGTTGTTCGATTAATTCTACTTTTAAGCTTGGTATTATGTTAGACGTAACAGCGTCTGAAATAGAATATATTTGCAAGAACTGAAGGTTGTTACTCTCAGCTGGAAGAAGGCTTTGTCACCAAACGATACCATTTGAAATAATTTATTATTTAAAACGTGTGTTGATAACGGATGTACTACTGTAAGTACCTACCTATGTTTTTAATTGGTTGTGAGGGCTCTTGAATCTCAGGAAGAAAAACTTTTCCAGCAACGCAACGTATTCAAGACTAATTTACAAACATATTAAACGAATTATTCCTGCAACGAAAACGGATGCTCCCTAGACCAAATAGTCGTATTTCAATAAAATTATGTAATTACTTAATAGTTTCATCTGGTATTGTATGGCGTCATGACTGAAATACCTATGTTGTTAATTGTTTTTATTGTAACATTTGTCCATAACTTCTTCCGTGTTGATGTTTTATCCATTTTCTTCTTTCCTCCATCTTCAACATTTTCCCCGTGACCCAAGGTTTCTTCATTCTCTGTATCCTATTGTTTGTGCTGCTGTTTTCTGTATATAGCTTTTTAGATGAGTCCAGTACTCATTACTATTCTCAGGTGACGATTATAATGTAGCAGCTTTCTCTTGAAAATTTGCTTGAAATTTTCTTCTTTCCTCTTCGTTCTTCAGTTTTTCTATGTAAAATTTCTTCGTCACCTGTCTTCCTCTTATTTTCTTCAGACGAATATCTACTTCGCCTATCAGGAGGACATGACCTGAGTTAATATCTGCTCCTGGTAAAGTCTTTGCATTTTTTAAGCAATTTCGGAATCATTCCTGTACCAGTATATAGTCTATCTGATATCTGCTTTGGGCATGTCCATGTGTATCTTCTTCGTTTATGTTGTTGGAATAATGTATTTCCAACAATCATTGAATTTCTTTTACCAGATATTTACCAAAGATTCTTCTCTGCCATATTTTCCGGCTGTTCTTCCCTCTTGACCTCCTACAACTGCGTTCCAGTCTCCCATTAGGATTACGCATGCTCCCTTCTTCTCCTTCTCAACCAAGTATCTCTTCTATCTTGTCATAGCGTTCTTTCACTTCCTCGTCTGCTAATCCACTATATGGCATGTAAATTTGCGCAAGCACCAAGTCTGTTTTTTTTTTCCTTGTAGTCTCACCATTATCATCTTGTCTTCTACATAACGCACTGATATCACTTTATTTTTCACACGAGGTCCTAATAATACATCAATACAATGACTTCCTTTGCACTCACCACTTGAATAAAACCACTTAAATTCATCACTCACCAACTCACCACTATTTTCCCCATCACATCCATTCTGTTTCTTTTCATTTCTTCCTTCAAGTTTTCCAACTTACCTGCTTGCAAAAGTCCTCACATTCCACATTCCAATATTAGGGCCTATATGTATGTGTGTATATATATAGGGTGATTCACGAGGATTTACCGTCACGGAGATTTTTTTGAAGTCATTCTGAGCAAAAAAAAGTAATATAAACATTTGTTCTAATCGCAATATTTCCAAAGTTACATTAATTTGAAGTTGTTAGTAAAATACTTTTTTTCTTTAGTTTTACGGGTAAAAAATTAGTACAAATAGAAAATGAACTATTCAGAAGTATCATTTCTTTAATTGGCTAGTGTTCTGAAGCTAAAAATGTGTTAATTGCTTTGTATAGATTTTATTTTTCAATTTTTAACTTAAATTACATAACTAACACGCATATCAATGCATAAATTTAACGAGATAGGCCTCGAAGTAAACCCAAGAAAATGTGTAGGCATTCATATTGGAGGTAGTCGCGCTCAAACCTCCTGACGTTTGCAGGTGTGTCCGCTTATCGGCGATAGCCAATAGCGGCAGTGCTGCGTTGCAACATACGGGCTACGCAGACCCGCCGCATAGTCGCCGCTTAGAAAGTCTCAAAATCAAACAAGTGCGTTCGGAAAATTGGTATGTTGTAGGGATCCTGCATGTATATATGATGAATGTTGAATGTTTTCTGAACACACAGAAACAAAAGTCACATTTATACCCCCAGAGGCTCCAATTTTATGGGTTAATACAGTAAAACCACAGTCTAGTATATACAGTCGCGAAGCTTGGGGTGATTTTTTGCATTTCTCGCGATAGTTGCTAGCCGCTTGGAGCGCTGTGTGTACTAGGAACAATAGACTGTGTCACTGGCATCGTGATCTAATACAGGCCGTAAGGCAGACCATGTGACTCGCTTAACCCGATCACGAAGGGCGGCGTTTCAACCATATAAATTAATTGGAATGCATAAAAAGTAACATAGGCTATATTTCTCTAAAATGTAGTGTAATTGCATTAATAAAATTTAAAACAATGATTAGGCGACACTTCAGACATAATTCCTTGCGAGTTAAGGTGTAATATTATTTTTGGTGTGAAAATTACGTTGTTCGTATGTGTAATAGACCTACCTGCCTTTATTTCGATTAAATATTGCAAAATTATTGTACATTCATTTATGCACGATTCAATAATTTTCAGTTGCACCGCACGAATATTTAGATATGTTGAAATTATAGATTATGTTTACTGTCCCAGTTTCCCCTTTCTGTCTAATTTTAGTGGTCTCCAATGCCCTGCCATTCATATGGAAATATTATAGGTTATGTTTATTATATCTTATATTCCTAAATTCGCAATTATACATTACAATTAAGCATAATGTCATGTATGATACTCCGCACATTCGATTTGTCTGTATTTTAATACTACAATTGAATATTGAATTATTGTATTTATCTAATACCTAAGAGACGAAGTAACAGTCGTACGTACACTAATTTCACAAGAGTGGTATGATAAATGTTCTGTCTTTATCAAGGAAGATAGGTGTGCTATATTAAAATCACAATATAAATTCTTTTTTATTAAACCTCAAAATAGCTTCCATTCTAAACTTAAAATGTTGATGCGAAAAGATGATGTTAACATGTAAAATTCTCTTCACATTAAAATAACAGAGTTTTGTAATTATTTCTGCAACATACTATGCAACAAGAAGTAAAGGGAACTTATGGAAACATTACACTAAATAAAACTTAGCTATGATACGCAATAAAGTTAATTCACTGAGCTCCATACACTGAAATAGAAAACCCGAACATATATTACGGCCTGGTCTAGGTCGAAAAGGCATGGACTGTGCCGTATTTCGCATTGTTGTGAAAAGTTGTGTGAACTGTGAAATGTTCGTTATCGGTTGTAATAACTGTAAATGACTAAAATACAATAATTTGAGTAATAATATGGGACAAGGAGATGTTTGTTGCACTATAAATTCTAAGAAAAAGAGGTCAGAGTTATCCTTCCGAAAGATCCAGGAAGGTGAATTTATAAAATATAATATATATATATATATATATATATATATATATATATAATGAAAATAATATATAAACCTTATGTATTTCGTATTTCAATAGTGGAAGGAAGGTGTTAATTTTTCAAAAGAACACGATATCAAAAGTACAATACATTTTATCGTCTGCTAGGGAAAGAGTCTGTGATGAGTCGATAGTAGCGATCCTGGTGGCTAGCAACTATCTATGGATGCATGTTTCAACTGTCTATGTTTGCATATTTAGTAAGTATTGAGCTTCGCAACTGTATATACTAAACTGTGGTAATACAGTATTACTCTATTATGTAATTATTGTACTGTACGTCAAAGACATTTGCAATATGCACTGTACTTAATTCGTTCGAAAAAAAAAAGTCATTGCGTCTTATATTTTAAAATGCTGAAGCAAAAATAATTCCTTGATTTATTCACTTCTGAATGTCTTTTCATTGACATTATTAGCGTTGGGTGTCCTCAGACTCATTTCTTTTCTGCTGACTTCCAGAAATGAATTAGTGGACGACGTTTATACAGCTGCGATGCGATAAGGCATGTTTATCCTATGTAAGAATTTTGAGAACCATAACTTACAACTTCAAACAAAGAGTCCCTTCAGAATATAAGGCTGTTTGTGAGAGGAGAGACTACTAGAATTGAAATGTCAGGCCGATTTCTGATTATGTTGTGTGCAGTTCGCTCTGTTTAAAGTACGGTATATAAAAGTGTAATGTAATATCTTTTTCGTGTGATGGCCATTTGGTATTCTCAAAACAATATTAATATGTCCTTTAGTGAGCCCAGTACAAGTGGGAATGATGGATCGAGTGGATATGGCAGAAAAATTCGGAAAATGTGTTTGGTGTTTATAATTTCTTTAGCAAATACCTTAGCTCCATCCCACTTGCCGTAAACTTCTAAAATCTCAAGCTCTGCAGCAGAATCTGCCGTACACAGTAAGCGTCGTAAATACATACATCTAGTAGACAATTACATCTTCGTGTCTTTGCTGTCGAAACAATAGGCTCCTGGTGTAAAGAAGCAAAAGACCTGGTTTCCGAAATTGGTAGAAGTTTGGTGACTGTTATTGGAGACCCTCACTGCACCAGTTACCAACGGCAACGGATAGGAATAGCCATCCAGCGTGGAAACGCAGCCAGCATTTTGGGAACATTTCCAGACGTCAATTCTCTGGATGAGATTTTCCTTATTTGAATATCTGAAAGCAAGACAAGGGTGAAGTACGAAGCTCCGTAGAATGAAGATAAAACTCCACTCACGGCAAGAATCGAACCACGGACCGCTTCGTTGGAAAAAAACACGCACTATGAACAGAGGAATAGTGACAGACCATAAATTCAACCGTTACGAACTGTATAACTTATATAAAAATCAATTGTAATTCATTTTATTCTGAGGTGTAATGAAAACTTTCCAATCACAGATAATATTTAACAGTTGTATAAATTTTGATCCTTAGCATGAAATGTACTGTCTTCTGAAGAAATGTGTAAAATTCTTAACTTTTCAAAATGTCAAACACTGACTGTCGAGACGTGTTCTTTAAGTGTCTCTACAGTGTCGCGTGTATGCAGAAAAGTTAAAAGAGCGAAAACACAGGGTGCTGATAAATTGTTTCATTCCTCTAGAAAGCCTGTAAATGTTCCTAAAAGAGTTATAAACTAGACGACTTCCAAAAAAAGTTTTACGACGTACAATTTTTTACTTTTATGATAATGGAAAATTTCCGACAGCTAACCTTACTGCTTAAAAAAATTAATTACTCAGGTTTAGTTACTTTCACTAAAAGATTATTGAATCGGTTGGGATTCCGCTACAGGAAAACCAATGATGGGCGAAAATATATAATGGAACAGAATGATATTGTTGCTGCAAGGCTGAAGTTTCTGCGCAAAATGCAGAACATCAGGTGACACTCGACCCACATTTATGAAACGTGGGTCAACAAAAATCATTCTTTAAAATATCTATGGTAGGACTCAAATAGAAATGAAGGTCCTAAAGTGCCTATAGGAAAGGGAGGTAGACTTATTGTTTGCCATGTAGGATCAGCTGAAACAGGTTTCGTTCCAAGTAGTAAATGGGTATTCATATCAAAGAAAACCAGTGATTATCACGAAGAAATGATGGCACAATCATTTCAAGATTGGTTCTTAAACAGATTTCTAAATCATCTAGAGGAAGGGAGTATAATTATAATGAACAATGCTGCATATCATTCCGTTAGCATTAATAGAACACCAAATACCTCCTCTAAAAAGACGAAATCAGTGAATAGCTGGAAAATAAAGGTGTTGGTTTTTCTCCCTCAGAAACTAAGTCAGAACTCTTGGAGAAAGTGTTGTCTTTCAAAAGCAGTGAAAAAATGTATGCACTTGATCAGCTGGCCAATGAAATGGGGCATAAAGTTACGTGACTTTCACCTTATCATTGCCAGTATAATGCAATAGAACTAATTTGGCTCGGGTGAAAAGGGAGGTCACTAGAAACAACAAAACTTTGAAAATGTCGAATATGGAAGAACTTGTAAATAAGGAACTTGATAATGTGACAATTGAGGACTGGGTAAAATGCGTGAAACACGCGGTGAAATTATAAAAGAAAGATTTCGCTAAAGAGTTAGGCCGGGAAAACATTTTAGAACCAGTGGTCATTAATTTACAAGAACGCAGTGACACAGATGACAATGAAACTGATGGTAAGGGGGCTGACGACGAGGATGTTGGCTCAACATTGGCTCTGCCTCTGGAATAGAAATTTGCAACACAAAAGGCACGTTTTATTAATTCATCATTTTCCTTAAACGAAACACAGGCATAAGCCTATAATAACCGCTATTTTTGCAAGGATATGCTTTGATAGCATGGACATAATGCTATTTAGGGCCATGTCAATTCATTTGTACAGAAAATTACTATTTCAAATTAAGTCCATCATTCAGTTTATCTTATCACACTGCGCCTTTGTGTTATTCGACAACTTTATCAACCCTAATAAAAGTAAAACTATTACAAAAACTGACATAAATTAAGCGAGTATGATTATTTACGTCTGACTCAACTAATTTATATATATTTTGTGACTTTTAATTTCATTCGGCGCACTGTGATGACAATATTAATTATTATTATTATTATTATTATTATTATTATTATTATTATTATTATTATTATTATTAAGCCTTCTGCATCTCCCTATCAAAACAAGTAAAGAGTCGCGCTCCACAGTTTTAAAACTACTGCCGCTGAGAAAGACAGAGACGGAGAGAGTAGTTGTGACAACGTCGCACTCGCATGTTACTGGCGCTTGCGAAACGGCAGGAGGTTTGACCGCGACTATAGCAGATTATTATATCAATGCACATTTCGCTATATATTTATTAAAAGTGTTACAGTTGTGACATGGACTGAACACTTCATTTCCACATTCTTTCTTTTATCAAGAAGGATGTTGGTACTCCTTCATATGTTAAAGCATTGAGGGACATATCAACGGACATATTCTACAGTTGAGCCGAACAGAATATTAGCTTATTTATATTAAAAAAAATAACACCTACTGAACTTGACTACACTTTTGAAATATTCACAACAACACGGAACAATTTGTAATCGTAATAATACGAACAAAACAGCTGATAAACACACCAGAAAAAGAGATGAATTATGGGTAATTTGACGGCCATAATAGTACACTTTTTTGGTTCCACCGTTTCAAGCTTACGGCCCAGAGTTGGGGAGTACCTTACTATGCTGTAAATTGTAAAATAACTTATGAACAACCGATATGTTATGTAGCTTTTTCAAAAGAACTGTTGCTACAAATAATTAAGTTCATACAACCTACTATAACTTACTGGCTTTTAAGGAACCCGCAGGTTCGTTGCCGCCCTCACATAAGCCCGCCATCGGTCCCTACCCTGAGCAAGATTAATCCAGTCTCTATCAACATATCCCACCTCCCACAAATCCATTTTAATATTATCTTCCCATCTACACCTCGGCCTCCCCAAAGGTCTTTTTCCCTCTGGCCTCCCAACTAACATTCTATATGCATTTCTGGATTCGCTCATACGTGCTACATGCCCTGCTCATCTCAAACGTCGGGATTTAATGATCCTAATTATGTCAGGTGAAGAATACAATGCATGCAGTTCTGTGTTGTGTAACTTTCTCCATTCTCCTGTAATTTCATCCCTCTTAGCCCCAAATATTTTCCTAAGCACCTTATTCTCAAACACCTTTAACCTATGTTTCCCTCTCAAAGTGAGAGTCGAAGTTTCACTACCATATAGAACAACCGGTAATATAACTGTTTTATAAATTCTAACTTTCAGATTTTTTGACAACAGACCGGATGATGAAAGCTTCTCAACCGAATAATAACAGGCATTTCCCATACTTATTCTGTGTTTAATTTCCTCCCGAGTATCATTTATATTTGTTACTCTTGCTCCCAGGTATTTGAATTTTTCCACCTCTTCAAAGGATAAATTTCCAATTTTTATATGTCCATTTCGTGCAATATTCTCGTCACGAGACATAATCATATACTTTGTCTTTTCGGGATTTACTTCCAAACCTATTTATAATTAAGTTCATACACATCATATATTCAATACTTTAATTATTGTGTCTCATATATGTTTATTTGTTTTCTGAATTGGTTATTTTACGTCGCTTTATCAATTGCTATGCTTCTCTAGCGTCTGAGTTGGATGAAGGTGATAATGCCGTCATGGACTGCCGGACTTCATCACAATTCAAAATTAAATTGAAAAATTTTGTCTTATTTAATGCTTTTTAGGTATTGCTAGAAGTGTTGATTTATGTTTGTTTTTTTTTTACTCTAGATTAAAATTGCAAGTTTCTTGTTTATGTTAGTTAATTAGTTAGGATACAATAATTATTAATTACGATACTTAATCAGTCATCTACAATTTGTGTGACTGCAACTTGAGTATATTTTTGTGTGACTTTTTCTTTTTATTTCTATTATTGTATTTGTATTTCTGGTGGTGTGGAAGAGAAGGCCTGATAGCCTTAACTACGCCAGAATAAATAAATAAATAGGCCTAAATAAATAAACAAACAAATAAATGCCAGCGAAATGAGTCCAGGGTCCAACGCCAAAAGTTACGCAGCATTTGCTCTTAATATGTTGAGAGAAAACTCCGGTATAAAAACCCCAACCAGGATTTGAACCCGGGCCCGTTCGTTTCCATTATTTGTTGCTATGATTAATCTAAACTGTAACCCTAATATAATCCATGTAAATAGTGTTTATATATTATGTGAAATAAATACTACTGGTACTGAATAACCGATTACAGAAAATAATAAGCGTCATCACCGGCTCATAAAATCTGAGCTGTTGTCTTCAATTAACGACTTATCTGAAATTGAAATAGGATGCAACGACCATCACAGAGGAAGAGATACATCTTTAAGTTGATTACATTGTAACTTAATTTATATGTCCTGTAGATGCTCTGCTCTTTATGTCGATATTATCTCACTGCTAGAGTTGTTGATAAAGACGCTCATAATGACTAATGTGTGATATAAAACAAAACTGCATTTCCGTTCGTCCTTCCACACCACGACTTCGCGCACGACAGTATTGCGCAACTAACCGGGCTTGTTGTTTCGTGAATGTGTGATTCTCTGTTCGGTTGCTTCATTTCACAGCTGCGGTCGTCATGCGGTTTGATATTGTAGTGAGAACGATTTCTTCGTCAATGAGGTAAAGCTTGAAGAACTCATTGGTGAAATGAAGGCAGAGGAATAAAATTGAGAAATCCAGTTCTAATGCCATCCTTAGCGCGACTTGAACTGGGTGCCCAATATTAACAAGCCTCTTCTACACAAAGAACGAAATTATACATTTATTTAATGACGCTTTCAACTGCATAGGTTATTCAGTGTCGAAATTCAACGCCGGCGAGAAATGGAACCCTCTATATTGAGGATCACGTAAGAGTAGTTCCTAAAAGGCTAATTTGGCTGTCTCTGCAGTGTTGCCAACTAATACTAGATATCACCAAAAGAGGAATCACACTGGCATGTACTATAATAATAATAATAATAATAATAATAATAATAATAATAATAATAATAATAATAATAATAATATAGTATTAACAATAACGAGTCTTGTTTATTTACCACATCTCATCTTTATGTTGGGGAGGTGTTTTCTGAAAGGTTCAATAATTTGTGGAAGAGTATATTTTTCTTCTGGACTTCTAGCACATTATGTCAGTAGTTAGGAGAATTAGTGCATGATCTAATATTAAAATGTATTTTGTCTGACAACATGAAATTAATTTCTTTGATTAAACAGTTTTCGATTCACGAGACCTAACCTAAAAATGTATTTTGTTTGATCACGCGAAATGATTAGGACGAATTCCGAAAACGAACGCCACTTTGAAATGTATGCTTAAGAATAATTAGTCCATTATTGTAATAAAAGTCTAAACACGAAATAAATTAATTAAAATGTGAAATGGTATTTTTATCGATTACCCAAGGGCCTACATCACACGAAATATGTTATATATTTACACTTAGCCTGCCTGACTATAATCTTGAAATTGTAACCACAATACAAAGCAACACAAAATATATATTATGTATTAATATTACTACTGATATTAATTAATTATTAGTATGTTCAAATTTTACTAACTTCCAATAATCGGCTCGGAAATCTGGAACAATTTGAATTTTCAGAATTTAAACTACCGACAACTTGTGTCACTGCTCCCAACATAACAGTTATAAAATAACTACCAGTTGTAGTTATTTCTCAGTACCGAAATTCGAAACGAAGTTGGCAAAAGAAAATTCAACCTGCAAACTAGAAAATCACCATAATCCACTAGCTTATATAGTAATGGGGGGAAAAATGGTTAGGTTTCACCCTTACGGTATTAAGTAAGCTGATCCGAACTATACCAGGGACTGGGTTATTTTGCGTGCCGTAAATCTACATACGGGACCCACAGTTTCCCACTCTGAGGAAGTCACGCTGAGAGTTTTATCGCCTTCGGCCGGGTTCGGATCCTTAGCAATATTTGTATAGGCCTATATACATACATACATACATACATACATACATACATACATACATACATACATACAGTGTAGTATACCATGCACATAATTTTTATAAGAATTTATTAACTTTTGCAGGAATAGGGAAGTCTGTAACCAAACTTAAGAAAGATGGCCTTGATTTCGATGCTAGCTGCTACACTGATTACACATACGTCAACGGAATGTTAGTTCCTATATGAAAATGGTTCATATTGATCATCTCTATCACCCTTAAAAGTTTGTAATAAAGTCACACACACAAACATATATATATATATATATATATATATATATATATTTATTTATTTATTTATTTATTTATTTATTTATTGTGTAATTTCATTCTAGTTGTCTTCTGCGGTCATGCGATTACCATGGTAGCTTTGGTTCCAGGTTCGATGTAATCATATATAATCAGAAACAAGACCAAGATTTCCCTGTTTAATAATGTAAATATTCTAGCCGACAAGATATAGCAAAAAAAAGGAATACTGAAAAAGTGGCTAACAAACATGAAACTTGCTATGTTTATGCTATGTGATTGGTGCTCTAGAAATATTAGAAAAAGATTTACTGAACATCTTATCTTTGTACTGCGTCTGGAATACCAGATTTCGATACATTTCGGAAAAACACTAATTTTCTGTAATCTTAAGAATACGATTCATCCTCTGTTACTAGCCCAGGATTTATCTGTGTCAAAGTCTTTAATAGTAGTGTTAATAATAATAGTAATAATAATAATAATAATAATAATAATAATAGCAATAATAATAATGTCTGAGAATACACTATATGATATATAGTAATGTAACAAAAATCATCCTAGAAAAATTTGCAAGAAATCTAAAATTTATCAAGGAAGGTTATTCCTTACGTTTGTACACTTGTTCAAAATGAATGTGGCCGGCGTCTGAGAGACTAACTTCGAATCAGGTTTTTCCGTGAGCGCTCGGGACAGCCAGGCTTTGCTCAAAAGATTGCATATATTCTTCTAGTAGTTATAATGGGTAAATTTTAGTATTTCACGGTGATTGTTCTTGGAACCAGACTTTCGGGTATTCACCGTTTGCTGCTGAAACTTACCACCTCTATAAAGGTTCCATTTTCAGTTCAGAGTGGCCAGACATAGGCGTGACTCTTCAGATCTTATTACAATGCCCTGAAGATGGGAACCTGTCTGATGTATCGAAACGTTGGACACGCTAGGTTCCAGCAAATGATGGTCTGCTTTTGAGTTAGTACAGCATTGATTAGTCGTACCTGAAACCTGGCACCAAACCGAATTTTGTATACTAGTTTCCTTGGTGTGCTGTATTTTCCCCTATCACTAGTTCACTTATTGTCTATCATCACCTCATTATAATCAATGCCGTATAATATTGGTTGGCTTTGCCACTCAGCATTGTGACATAACACAGAAGTTTCATCAGAATAGATACTTAACCTTAAAAAGTTATTAAAAGGAAAATGTCACAGTTATTACCGCATTATTATTATTATTATTATTATTATTACTATTATTATTATTATTATTATTATTATTATTATTATTATTATTATTATTATTATTATTATTATTATTATTATTATTATAGGGTTAACGAATACTGAAATTAACTTAAGTAATTTGAGAGTTTTAGTCTTGCAAAGAAATTCAAATTCAGATTCAGCATTTTAATTAACCCGTTCCTATTGTCAACATCAACCAATACAAACCGCAGTTTACGGTTTTTTGGTTGCTTCAATCCTTGAAGCACAGCCTTAGTAATTGCCTGAAATGCGCTTTTTACTTTCCAATTGAGACATTCCGTGAAATAGCAACTTAACGTACGTTACATCGTCTTTACGTTTACAGCATATATTTAATCCTTAATAACACATTCTCTGCTAACAAAATATTATTTCCCTCAGCAAACAGCACTCTCTAGAAACATTTTAATGTCGTTCTGTGCAATCTGTCATACCAGATCTAAAATGTGAAGGCTTTTTTTTTTTTTTATCTCAAATTCAAGATTTTGCAGTTAAATTCTTGTTCCAGAGAACGCATCAGTTTTTCCGCTACATTGTTGCATCATATTCTAAAATTACACTAGCCTGCGAATTTCAACTTTGTGTTTGTTGCCTAAAGTAAATAATTTGATTTTATATAATGTCGATGTGCTGAATCCGAATTTTCAATCCGTTTACTTCTATCACGTCAGGTTTGTTTGCAAAATCACTTTAAATATATTGTATAACTACGTGAATTTCATCACAAACTTTTTCATTTCACTTTTTTATTTCAAATGCAAAAGCAATATTTAAAAGACACAACTTGCTGAAACTATGTGTAAGGTTGGTCATACATGTCACTAGAGTGTTTTTGCTTTGTTTTGTCTTCTTTACTTCACTATTGGATATATAAATTAGCATAGTATCACATAAAAAATTACACCACTTGCTTCTTAGTTGAGAAAGTTCTCCTGCTCCTCTTTCTTTTATTTTTTGTCTTCAGATATTTTACGCTTTAACATCCAACAATAATGAGGATGCATACTGATGCTACATCGTCCTGGTATCTCCTTTCGAACTCCTGTAGATCCTTGTGAAATCGTTCACCTTGCTCTTCGCTCAAAAATCCTAGATTTTCGGGGAAATAATCTAGTTGAGAAAACAGAAAATGAATTTTGATACTAGTGTTACAACCAGTTCCTTGTATGCTTCAAGCATGTTAGCCACAATGTTTCGGTAATTAGGGCCCTTGTTGTTACCAAGAAATTTTAAAACAAATTCACAGAAAGATATCCATGCTGCTTTCCCCTTTTCATCCACAGTGTTTTTAAATGCTGCATCAGACATCTGTTTTCTTTAGTCAGGACCATTAAATATATCTTCTTTTAATTTGCTTCAGATAGTAGTGGAAATTTCTCACATATGTATTTGAAACAGTCTCTTTCCTTATTTTAAGCCACGTTCTGCAGCACCCGACTCTGGTAGATAGTCACTGTCACTCGTCACAATTTCCCTCACCACTACATCAGACTCAGATGAAAACTATTCAAGATTTTCTAGTCGCACAGTGATTGGTACATCAGGCCCATGGGGTACAGGTAAAATGGCTGATCGAATAACTGGATACACGATATGCTTTTTATTTTTAGAATCGTACCCCTTCACATCACACGAACAGAAGTAGCAGTCATTACTATGGTTCGACTGCTCTCTCCAAATCATAGGTACTCTAAAAGATAGCAACAGTCTTCTGCCGTTGATCCAATGATGAAGTTCTTCAATGCATACTCTACATACTTTGTGTGGTGTCCAAGCTTTACTTTGGTCTCCAAGTTTGATTCCAAAATAGGCATGGTATGAATTTTTCACAAAATCTGTAAAATTACGCCTCTGCTTAGGCAATGTGTATATCCTATATAAGTTATATAACAAAAATGGTATGGATTATTTATACATTCTCGATGCGACATGATAAATACTTTCTTACTGAACTAAAAACTCTCAACTTTCTACTCCACAATAAAGCTTCAAAAACTAATTTCGTTTCGTTTCCAGGTGAAACACAGACTATTGAAATGTGAGAGGAACTAGACGAGTTGAGTTGAGTCTCTCACCAAGGAGTGGCTGACATTTCTATCTCCCACAAATATAGATAATGGCAAGGCTGCACGTTATTTCACCCTAACTTCCTTATGCGCTTGCACCCTCTATCTGCTAAGAAACATCTGTTATCCTTGATTTTCGATATAAACATCTTAAAAATATGTTGAATATATTTGGTTTTCATATCTTAACATACTAAAACTACAGTTGTTAAAGTATTATAGTTTAAATAATTACGCTATAAATTGTCGTAATATATTATAAGAAAATTAAAATAACAAAAAACGGTACGTGATAGGAACTTTCTGGCTTCGAATTTGACTTCAACATGCTAAAAATACCCTAAAAAGATTCAAACTTTGGAGGCAGTAATTTCATCGCAGACTAGTGTTATCCATGACTAATACTGTAGGTATACATTATAGCTTTGTCATGAACACTGAATTCACTCATAATATGTTCTACACTCAGTACCCTCTTAATAGAACAATTTTGCTATCCTAAGAGCAACGTAATTCTTTAATCTCGTATTTGGCGCCGTGGGTTTGTCTGACATACGCCTTGCAGTTGAGGAAAATCTCCAATAAAAACCCATTCAGGTAATAGTCCAAGCTTGATTCGAACCTCTTCGAGCGCAACCCTAGATCACGAGTGCAGCTGAACCTGAACTACGCCTGTGTCGAAAACATCACAAGTAGAGCTCAGGTGTCTGGAAAGTGCCTTTTATTACTGGGTCGACGTAATATGTCAAAGTTACATAGATTTAAATGCGTTTAGAGATATTTAGGAGTGATAAGGCCAATTATCATTTCACCTATTTAAGCTTTTGCTGCTTATTGTAAGAATAAGTGTCTATTTTTGCCTTTAAAAATAAATTTAAAATGTATATATTTGCTATATTTAAGTTACTTTGGCAACCGACATTTTAATTGCTTTAAATTATTTACCTTCGCATGTGCAGTTTTGTTGTTGACTATCCCACAGTTGTAATTCCTTTTAGAGCTTATTAGTATTACATTATAGTCATTCTTTATACAAACGAAATGATCAGTACGCTTAAAATCTTCTCCCGCTCACCCAAATCATATCCAGATCTTCCTTCGAGATATTACCGGCTTGTTTGTGAAAGGTTACAAGACTCTGAGCCTCTCTATGCTTCAAGAATCACGTACAAGTGCAATAAAACGTGCTAAATTGCATTTTTTAGTTGCTGAAAATGGATGTTTCTTTATTCATTTTTCGAAACCAAATTTCGCTGCTTCCGTGGGAAATGATCATTATCTTTCACGAATTTAGATCTCTAGTGATCTGTTTCGGCCTCCTGTTGAAAGTCATCTGTTAATCTTTTCAGTGGTGTGTCTTATCTTCTTTTTCCTTTAGAATAGCATTTGAAGCATTATTTTCAGTCTTACAAACGGTGAACATACATACTGTTTTCAACTGTTCCTGTAATATTGAATCTTTCTTGCCTGTCCCAGTATAATACAATAATTTCTTTCAAGTCCTTAGTGAATAAGTAAGGACGGATAAAAATATGACGCAGTGTTAGACGAATTAACTTAAAACATCGTCTACAGAAATAGAGCAAAAGTATTTAGTTTCCTCTTACAAATTAAATAAAACTTTGGGAATTTAAGACATTGGCGCCTTACGAAGAAAGGATTGGATGTGTTCTCGAAAGATTAGACGAGATTGTTATTGTCATTGTCAATGTGGAAATGAGAGGAGGAATATTTACAAGGAACGCGAAAACGCGTCCTTGCAAGGGAATTTGGGACTCAGAGAAACTGAATATGTGAACTCCAGACTTGTTGCCCACTTGCCTTACATTATACAGTAACATTAAATAAAGCATCGGTGTCTATTGTGTCAGCGGTTTTCAAACTTTTTGAAGGCGCGACCCACTTTTGAGACATAATTAGGAACATTAAATCATTTGAGATGGGCAGGGCATGTAGCACGTATAGTCGAATCCAGAAATGCATATAGAGTGTTAGTTGAGACGCCCCGGAGGGAAAAAGACCTTTGAGGAGGTCGAGACGTAGATGGGAGAATAATATGAAAATGGATTTGAGGGAAGTGGGATATGATGATAGGAACTGGATTAATCTTCCTCAGGATAGGGATCGATGGCGGGCTTATGTGAGAGTGGCAATGAACCTCTGGGTTCTCTAAAAGCCATTTGTAAGTAATTACACGAATTGATTTTCATAATTAACGTAGGCTAACGTTAACCGTTACGAAAATTGAGAAACGAAATCATAATTCCAATTACATACAGCAATCTTGGTATTTGAAACCTAGAAGTGTTATAACCTCGGCCGGAAGTGTCTTCCATGCATGTCCATTCAGTGTTAGGCTATATCTTCACTTTTTTGACTTGCTGAAAGCCCCCCTGGTCTCTCCAACGAAATCTTAATCTACCCAAAGTTCTTTTGCTGTGTGGAAGTCCAAGCAGTACTTAATGTAGTAAGTTTTGTTGCGCAAAATATGTCTGAACCATCTTAGGCCTAATCATCTACTTCGGATTATTGCAATTAAATAAAATGTTATCAAGAACAGGCAACCTCGAACTTTAGTGATCTGTCGAGGAAGTCACACATCTTGAAATTATCTATTCACATAATAATATTAGTCATCACGCTATTTTTTTTATTTATGGGAAACTCAACATGACAACAATAAAATAAAATTTAACGTAGTAGTATTAAATACTGATATGTATGGAAATAAGATACTGTAAATATGTCTGCTGTATATATATATATATATATATATATATATATATATATATATATATATATATATATATATATATATACTTATAGGTCTATTCATACAGAGTGATTCACGAGGATTTACTGTCGCTTACGGAGCTTATTTCCGAAGATATCCTGAGCAAAAAATGCAAATATAAACATTTGTCCTAATTTAAATGTTTTCAAAGTTACACTAATTTGAAGTTGATTGTAAAATACCATTATTCTTGAGTTTTAAGGGTAAAAGAATATTACAGGTAAAAAATGAACTATTCAGGAGTATGATTTCTTTAATTTAGCTAGTATTCTGAAACTAAAAATGTGTTGTGAATACCATAGTTGCTTCGTACAGATTTTTTTTTCGATTTTTAACTACAAAATTACATTTTCTTACGCATCTATCACAACAATTGTTACAAATCACGCCACTCTTGTAAATTCTTTAAAGACAATAAATTAGAATACATAATTAAACTGTAAAATATCAAGTTCCTAAAGTCGTATGATTTGTAACAATTTTTGTGATAAGTGCATAAGAATGATGTCATTCTTAGTTGAAAATTGAAATATGAAATCTGTACGAAACAATTAACAACACATTTTTAGCTTCAGAACACTAGCCAATTAAATAAATGACATTTATGAATAGTTTATTCTCTATTTGTAATATTTTTTTACCCTTAAAACTAAACAAAAAAGTATTTTACTAACAACTTCAAATTAATGTAACTTTGAAAATATTGAGATTAGGACAATGTTTATATGACATATTTTGCTCAGAATATCTTCGGACATAAGCTCCGTAAAGGACGGTAAATCCTATTGAATCACCCTGTATATGAAGCCTCACCGTCATTGAATAATCAATTACTATAGTAAGTAGTTATACTGTAGATACCTATTATTGGAGAATTTTTCTCCAATAAATAGGTAAATAGGTCTACTGAACTTTTTGTGAATAACTAAAAGTTACAATAAAATTACCATTCCACTTATTCATCGTGAAACCTAACAGGAACTTTCCTAAACAGTAGCCGTTAAGACTGAGAATGATGATTCCCAAAGATAAATTGAAGAAATAATGCCTTGTCAGGATTTAGCGCGACCGATTCGAAGACATCGTGAATAATGTTCTTTATTACAGTTTTGTTGAAGCATTTTTCTACTTAGTAAATAACGCTTACGATCTACTAAATTTATTCGCGCTATCTCCCTTTGCCGACCTTTGCTACAGATTCTTCGGGTATCTTAGAATGTTCCATTTGTTTTCATTAATTGTTCCAAGTATTTTATTTTCCAATGCGATTAGTGCACGCCAGCTTTCCGCACTTAATGCCCAGTTTTATACACCATACATAAGAGCAGGTAAAATAATAATTCTCTAAATCCTGAATTTCGTGTTTTGGGACAGCAATTTGACACTTAATAGGTTATTGACCATAAACATCTATTTGCTTATAATTCTCTACGTACTTAAAAAAGGAGATCGGAGGGAGAGACATTTAAGGGGAGATTAATTGCTGTATTCCGCCAATGTTAATTTCCTTATTTAATGACTCATATCAGGAATTACTGATGATATCGTACTGAAATGTTTACAGGATAAAGATACAGGGTTTCTAAGAAAAGTGATTAAGATTTATCAGGAAATAAAAGTTGTAAAAATATTTGACTTTTTTTATTTTAATTTTTTTAATGTTAATTTCATTTTTATTATTTTTGTATGAAATATTTTTCTGATCAAACTAATAGACATACATCACTTAAGGGGTTAGGTACAGCTTACAGCTGTAATTATGGAAATATTCAACATTTTTTCCTCCATTACTGTATCTTGTACAATAATGAAAATTAGTATATGTAAAACACTGTCCTTCTGCTATATGAAAAAAATAGTTTTACGATTTTTTTTTTTTTTCAAAATTCATTTCACTGTGTGATGATGAAGCGTTTCCTACATAACTAAAAAACTATCCAACATTCTGTGATGAAATTTGTTGTTTGTATTTATGCATGTCATAACTACAATATGCTGCAAGATCACTTCTCTACCTTTGATAGATTGTCTGATAAGAAATAAATTCATTTTAAGAAATGGTCAAATATCAATACTTCTTTCTAACACAAAATAAAAGAAAATATTATTTATTAAGATATGTAGTTGAAAGAACATGATATTGTAAACATGAGTTTCAGCAATAAAATAAAAGAGAGAGAACATGAAAAAGTTAACAAGTTTATAAGTTATGAGGGAAACACTTCATACTGCAGAGTAAACTGCCACCACTTTGAATTTTGAAAAAAGAATATAAATAATTTCTTTTTAACCGTAAAAAAAAACATTTTTTTCATATAGGAGAAGGACAGTGTTTTACACATACCAATTTTCATTATTGTACAAGATACAGTAACGGAGGAAAAAAATGTTGAATATTTCCAAAAATGTTACTGCTGTAAGCTGTACCTAACCCCTTAATGTGCGTCAAATTCATTATTGTATTGTTGTCAATATGTTTTAAAATTTCATCCTTCTGTCATTTATAATTTCTGAGAAAATGTGGAATTTGCGTTAAAAAGAAAACAATGAAATCAACATTATATTTAAAAAATTCAGTTTTTTACAGCTCCTATTTCTTGATAAATTAGCGTCAGTTTTCTTAGAAATCTTTTATCTTTATCGTGTAAAAATTTCAGTACGATATCGTTCGTAGTTCCAGTGGTAGTGAGTACTTAAATAAGCAAATTTAAGATTGGTGGTGTGGGACAATTAATTCCCCCTAACCAAAAAACCATGCATTTGGAATATCGCTTCTTCACCACAAATGACAACTATTCTGGTCAAGTTTTGAATACGAGGATTGGCTACCTGCTCGTTATAGCAGCTTATAAATAGTTTCTTTATATTCGATAAATGAATTACCTTTATGAAGAACTAATACCTTTCCATATTTGTCAATTTTAAATATTGATTTCGTAAAAAGCAAAGAAAAGGAATACAATGTAGGCTACGAAGAGATGTATATTATGGAAACTTGTATAAAGATCATTACACATTCAGGTGGTACATTCATAAATGAATGAATTCGTTTTATAAGCAGTCAAGGAAAATACACTATTTTTAATCGTTGCATTGTAGTAAATTACTTTATTTATCCTTTAAATTCTAGTTCAAGAAAATAAATTAGAAATCGTAATGAGGAAGTATGTGTTACCTTCGTGACACTCCCTCCCCCCATTTTGTTTCTTGCTTCTGTCTGTTATCATAGTATGTTCCTTTCACAGCATTACTTTAATCTTATTTGAGAAATATTAAAAAAAAATCACTACATTACGCTCGTTTTCTGTACGCTGTACATTATAGTAGTGTTTATCAATCTTTTTGGCGATGAGGCTAGTTCCTTTTCATCACATTAATTTAGTGTGGTCCCCTAGTCTAAGATGTAGAATTGAATTAATGTAGAGCATTGTAATGTGATGTTTGGTATCAGTTTGGAAATAAAACGATTTAATTTCGTCTTTATTTAACCCTTACCAGCGTAGTGGTTGTTCAGAAGAACCACCGTTTTCTTTCTTTCTAAATTTTATGGCACAGATATTCCACCAAGGAACCACCTCTTGAGTATACATAGAGGTGCCATCTATGTTTTGAAATTGTGTGCAGAGTTAAAATGTTGAAAAAAAATTGATCGAAGCTTCGTTGTGATCCATGAAATGAAAAACATAAAAAATTAATTTGTGTTGCAAAGGGTTAACGCAAAATAGTCGAATGTTTAAATTTTTATAAAATAACTTTAAAATATTATTATTATTATTATTATTATTATTATTATTATTATTATTGTTGTTGGAAATGCCTGTTATTATTCGGTTGAGAAGCTTTTATCATCCATTCTGCTCTCGAAAAACCTGAAGTTAGAATTTATTGGCATAGTTTTCAGTGTTAGTTTTGTTTAGCAAATGCAATAATAAATAATTGATTAAATGGCGATCTTACTCGTGTTAATTATGTAACCACCACTATGCCAATAAATTCTAACGTTCAGATTTTTCGAGAGCAGAATGGATGATAAAAGCTTCTCAACCGAATAATAACAGGCATTTCCAATAATAATAATAATAATAATAATAATAATAATAATAATAATAATAATAATAATATTATTTTAAAGTTATTCTATAAAAATTTAAACATTCGACTATTTTGCGTTAATCCTTTGCAGCACAAATTAATTTTTTATGTTTTTCATTTCATGGATCACAACAAAGCTTCGATCAATTTTTTTCAACATTTTAACTCTACACACAATTTCAAAAGGTAGATGGCACTTCTATGTGTACTCAATATCTGTGGAATATCTGTGGTGGAATATTTGTGCCATAAAATGTAGAAAGAAAGAAAACGGTGGTTCTTACATAATTAACACAAGTAAGATCGCCATTTAATCGATTATTTATATTGAAGTGTTAAAAGTAGTGTACGAAAGATTCAACATGAAATACAATAATCTTGTTTACTAAAATATTCATATCATATACAGGTAATACAATATTTCGTGTACGATAGCGAAGCAGTAGATATTGAACACTTTTCTTAAAAAGAAAAAATGTATTGAGGAGTCAATTGAAAGTGTATCCGTGGCATTTAATGAAGAAAATTCTCAATTTGCTTTAAATGAAAGTGAAATCCATAACCTATAATTCCATATGTGTAACCTTCATCTCGTGCTGTTAGTGTGAGTCAATGAATAAAATGGTTGGACGCGAAATCAAATATAAAAAACGATGGGAAAGTAAGTATGATTAGTTGTATTTTTAACGTATTTTGTAAACTGTGTGAATTGCATTTAAACTTACCTTGAAGCTTTTCAAGAAATAGCTGGAGCTATGCATGCAGTGGGATCCGATCATTCGCCATAAATTTTTCGCCACTAGGACGATTCGTAACACATTACAATTTCGTAACAACGACTCGTAACACATTACAATTTCGTAGCAGGACGACTCGTAACATATTACAATTTCATTACCGGACGACTTGTAACACATTACAATTTCGTTACCGGACGACTTGTAACACATTACAATTTCGTAACAGGACGACTCGTAACACATTACAATTTCGTTACCGTGCGATTCGTAACACATTACGTGTTTCTGTAACAATACGTTTTCGCAGTTACGGTTTCACATACCAATCAGACGTTTTCGCAGTTACGGTTTCACATACCAATCAGACGTTTTTGCAGTTACGGTTTCACATACCATTCAGACAAAATTGTTCACATTACAGTTTCATTACCGTGCGATTCGTAACACATTACGTGTTTCTATAACAATACGTTTTCGCAGTACGATTTCACATACCAATCGGACGTTTTCGCAGTAACGGTTTCACATACCATTCAGACAAAATTATTCACATTACAATTTCATGCAATTCGTAACACATTACGTGTTTCTATAACAATACGTTTTCGCAGTTACGGTTTCACATACCATTCAGACAAAATTGTTCACATTACAATTTCATTACCGTGCGATTCGTAACACATTACGTGTTTCTATAACAACACGTTTTCGCAGTTACGGTTTCACATACCATTCAGACAAAATTGTTATAAACGTTTACACAATTTCGGTTTCAAATTCCATTCAAACAAAATTTGTGCTAATTTTTTTGTAATATTTCGTGATGGATAGTAAATTAATGTTCATGTTTTACATTCATGAACAATCCCGAGTCTTGGTGTCAAAGCTGATGCAATACCAGGTCGATTAAACCAAGTTAGATATCTAGTAAACGTGGTGGCAAGTACAAGGATAACGATAATATGTTGAGGTACTTACGGTCTCTTGGACATAACGTAGCAGGAAATATTTTTACTTTTATGTAGTGAAAACATAATAAAATTAATTAAATGTTAAGGTTTACAATATTAATTCATTCATGTTGATAGCAAGTAGTACTGTTACCAAGTTGTCACTGTAACGAATATGTTATATGTTACGAAAAAATACTTGTGGCCAACTTATCGTTGTGACTTACAAGTATTATGACCAAACTTTCATTGTGACGAACTGCTAGTGACTAAACTATCCGATGACGAAACGTCCTAGACCCGCATAGAGTATGTGTCCTTTAAAAATTTTAGAAAAGCTACTGAAAGACGCATTCGTCTAATTTAAGCGATGAATAATTACTACCTTACTAAATTTAGGCGGTTTATGTTATTTAGGTTACTTAACAGCGGCTTTATTTGACAATTTTATACAGAAGTATGGTTCATATTTACCACGTTTTACATTACAATAATAATATTTCTAAATGAATGCCTATATTAACATTTAGTAGCATTTAAAACAAATGTAAAATAATGAAAGCTTTATTTCTTTAATTTACCCTATTTTTCTATGTTCCCTATTATTTAGTAAGATCTGAATTATTGTTTCTTTTGCTTTTAGTCCCACCTCCTCCCCCGTATAGTATAAATCCCCTCCGGGGGAAAAGGACCGAATTCAACACTGTTCTCTTCCCATTAGTTCACATTGAAAATGTTACTTATTTTAACGTTATTACATATCGATTGACAATCTGTTGAGCTGATTCATAACGTGTGGTATTCGCCGCCTCGTGACTG
Organism: Periplaneta americana; assembly: GCF_040183065.1. Classification (NCBI taxonomy): domain Eukaryota; kingdom Metazoa; phylum Arthropoda; class Insecta; order Blattodea; family Blattidae; genus Periplaneta; species Periplaneta americana. Next base: position 135,050,067 of record NC_091122.1, on the reverse strand, counting down.
AGATGGGTTTTGTTGTGCCGCTGATGTGTTTACTGTAGAGCGTAGGTATGGCAGACACTACGGTGTCAATCTGGGCCGCTACGTCGTGTTGCGAAGTCCCTTTCCTCGAAGAAGGGCGGAGATACAAGTGGGGAGTCCTCGCTCAAGTCGAGTAACTTGCGTTGCGTATCCACTGGACAATTCATTTCGCTTGTGACGATGCTGGCGCGAAGGTGGTTGGAAGACTGGGAGTTGTGGTGGAGAATCGCTCTGGTAAGTAGACCTGCAATACGAACCTTGTGAAGTACGCAAGCAGGGTGTTCAACAAACACAATCTTTGATTTTTATTTATACAGGCGTGTGAGGAACTAATTGATTACGCTGTGTTAAGAAAGATGCGAGTGCTTTAGTGGAAGTGTAATAGTGCAGAAACGATGACAGTAACCTCCGTACTTATATTTCATGTCTGTCAGAGAATCCTTGCATTATTCTATTTATCTATACTTGCAGTTTTATTAGTTGCTCTAAATTCAAAATCGTGGTGTGAAGAATACAGATCGACTACTTGTCTAACTTTAACACTGATCACCTGGATGTTTATTCTTTTTCATCACATTCTTGTACGGAATAAAACGAAGCAGGACTTAATAAATACATCGGTGAGCTTATCACGCAAAACGAAGTGCGGAAGTGATAATCTTTTAATAAAACAGATTGAGTTATACTTTGTTATTTTATCGGATAGTTTTTTCATTTAATGACGTTGTACAAGGAAGTGAATGAAGATACCGACTACGATTATGTCCAATGCAAAAGTAATGCTGCTAATAAAGTGATCGACTTTTTTTCAGTTATATTGTGGTCCACCATTTTACTTATAGTTGCATTAGTGATTGGTCATTTAATGACGCCATACATAAAATAAAACGAGGAAGGACATAACGATATTCTCGATCGAACTTGGTAGATAATATGAAGTGCAAAAGAGTTACGTACTGTAAAAATATAGATCAACTACATTTTCTGTCATTTAATTTATGTCTGTGCATAAGCTATTTGTACAACGAGTCCACACATTGAAGGAAACGAAAAATGACGTGAATATTAGGCCCAATGTTTCAGGATGAGTTGATTACGCAATACGCAATGCAAAATGATGGTATGAAATTACATGTCATTCTTTCTATAATTCTTATCGCTCCATCATCATCATCATCATCATCATCATCATCATGCTTTCTATAATTCTTATCGCTCCATCATCATCATCATCATGCTTTCTATAATTCTTATCGCTCCATCATAATCATCATCATCATCGACAACGACAACGTTACAGGGATTGCAGTTTGTTCTAACATGGGTGGGATATACGAGTTGGTCGCGTGGGCAGAATTTAGTCGAGGTGGGCAATTATTCTCATCATTTTGCCCCACATCATTGAAATTGTTACGGAGATAAATTATTACTAATGAAAGCAAAAGTTACTGAGGTTAAGTAGTAGAGCGAAACCAAATTAAACAGGATGAAGTTCAAATTGAATGAAGGTTTGATGGATTAAATGATTAAACGAGTGCTGAGGTAGTTCCGTTTCCACTTCACTTATTCACCTTTAAATGTCTTACCACTCATGTCAACATAACTTTGGTGGCATTACGAACGTTTCGCGCTAGTGTACACTCACAGCTATGCCTTGCATATACGTATCTGTGACAGATTAGGTTAGCTTAGGCTTTTGTTATGCTTTACATACGAATCTCTGCAGAATTATCAAAGCCTGGTGATTTTCGTATAGTGATGTTGTCAGTACGGCCTAGCGTAAGGCAAACTTGGATGCGAAGTTGCAATATAGGAACTTTGTGTCTAATTCATTATTATTTGTTGTTCTTCATTATATTCCAGTGTTTATTGAATTAGTACGGGTGCTATGCAAAGCATAGCTACGAGCGTGCTAAACTAGCCCCGGCTATCGACTGATTACTTGTACAGGATTCATATCATATCGCTAACACTGGTTTACGAATACGAAAAACGTTAGTTCGCTGATCATCCACCGGAAACCGGCGCTAAGAATGTCTATGAATATGTGCCCTACACATTACATCGTACCATGTGTTTTATGTCTCTACGTTCCTTTCCTTCACTAGAAATCACAACGTTCGCACTTCCTGTTACCACGTACCTCCCACTTTACTCGTAATTTACTACATTTCCGAATAATTTTCTTTTCTTGAAATATTTTTCTATAAAATCCTTAACTTTTGAAATCCATCTCCGCAAGAAATTCCTTACAAATTCAACCATTTTCAATTCCAAAATCACCGGTAATACCTCAACGCTCGTGTCTCCCTGATATATCACAAACTAATTTTTAATAATACGTTAATCAGACCCACTATTAATGCAGCTGCATATACAGTATTGCTCGTATTTTTTTAAATAGTCATTGTCTGGTGTTGTCATACATTTGCTAACAAATTTAGCTTCTCTTTTGTAGCCGTACTAAAGCTGCAGATGAGATTTTGTTCTGCTCTCGCGAAAGTCTCCCATATAGTAGGCGCATTTATATATAAATGCATGTTTGCAAAAGAATTTAAAAGTAAAAATTGTTTCCTGTTGAGGCTAAACACGTTCATTTATTGGGGATTTTTGTTCAGGCCTTGAGTCATTGAAGGTCAAGGATACATGACATATTCATTACACAGATGATAATGTAATGAAAATACCAAAATGACTTAGACATGTTTGGGGAATTCCAGGTGACTTGATTTTTAATTGGTGTATATGTGTAGAGGAAGTATGAAGTCGCTAATTTTTGTGACATTTATCGAAAGTTCCCTTCTCATAATTTTACGTGACGTTAATAATAGTTAGAATTTTTTTATTCTGTTTTTATATTCGAAGAACTTACCAGCTCGAGTAGCATGCGGCTTTTACAATAATTTCAATTTTGCTGACAGAAGATTCAATCCACCACACACACACACACGCGCGCGCGCGCACCCCCCCCCCTCTCACACACGCGTAATTCATGAATGTTTTTTTTAGTAGGTTATTTTACGACGCTTTATCAACAGCTTAGGTTATTTAGCGTCTGAATGAGATGAAGGTGATAATGCCGGTGAAATGAGTCCGGGGTCCAGCACCGAAAGTTACCCAGCATTTGCTCATATTCATGATTGTTGCCATATTGGTTTTCCAGAAAAATTATGTTACTTGTTAGATGATTCCATATATTTATTAAGTACTGTATATTTACTCACTGCAGTGAGGGTGAGTGTGTTTTTTTGTGTATGTGTAAGTGCGCGCGTGCGTCTTCTGCCTTTATAGTTTGATATCAATTCTGCAGTGCTTGGGAAAAATGGCATAAGTCAGTTTCCACAATTTTTTTTTTAATAATTTATTGACAACTTACGGAACATCTGCTCGCTTGGGAAAAGAGACATAAGTCTTTCTCAAAATTAGAATAATTCATACAGAAGAAAATCAAATCGACATTAACCAGTGTGAAGACAGTTTTTTCCTTCTTCTGTAAAATTAACATTTTTTACTTGTACCACTTTTCCCTAGCACTACAGAATTATGCATACAATTCCAGGAAGAAACCCAGTAGTACGAATACATCTAGTGACCGTTAAGAAGCTTTATCATCTCAACCGAGCACAGTAGTGTAGTAGTAGTAGTAGTAGTAGTAGTAGTAGTAGTACATGGTTGGGCAAATTGAATAGACTGATTTGAGTCGTGTAGTACTGCAGTTCTGTAAACCTGCACGGAATAACTATGTGGACTGGAGTGGGGAAGGACTGCCCTTTTGTTCTGGAGAGCACCACGCTTTCGCTGTTTAAAAATAATGAGTCTCCCATCACAATGCAAAGAATCTTTTGTCGCCATTTCGGTCTGGGACGTTACAGGGGAGTTCCTGATTATTGAACGATTGTAAGATGGATGGAATGATTCCGTGGCACTGCATCCTGCCTTAAATCAGGCCTGCAGAACTCGCAAAGTAGGGGAACTATGACGTCAGCCTCACTCAACTTGTATTGGGGATGATCGACTTCCGCCCCGAGAATGAATGCAGCCGAGCGTAACTAGAACGCCGTGACCGCACAGGTAGAAAAGGTGGGTGGGGTAAAAGAGGGGAGGAAAGCAGTCGCTCTCAAGAGCTACAGTTCTGCAGGCCTGCCTTAAATGGATAAAAAGCACAGGGCATCCAAGGACACGGCGGACCCCTGCGCGAGTTGGGAAGGCCCGCCAAGCACGCAGCTTCCAACAGTACGGGCAACAGCTCATACGGCCCGCAAGTCCATGGCTGTCTTACAGCCTGTTTTTCGCGGCCGATTGATTTTCGGATGGAGACATTAATTAGCCGGCTAGGTCGTCGGACTTAACCACCCCTGATTTCTTTCTATGGGCGTACCTGAACTTTCGAGAGTTCGTTACACGTCCTCCGTGTAACACTGGCTGACCGTAAGAATCTGATACGAGAAACTGTGCAGGAAATTTCCTTGCACATGCGAAATCGTGTGAAGCAGGGGTTCATTTGGCGCTTGAATTTTTTTAGTAGGTTATTTTACGACGCTTTATCAACATCTTAGGTTATTTAGCGTCTGAATGAGATGAAGGTGATAATGCCGATGAAATGAGTCCGGGGTCCAACACCGAAAGTTGCCCAGCATTTGCTCATATTGGGTTGAGGTGCATTCAACGTAATGGTGATCATGATCACCTACCGACGTCATATTCAAGAAAAGTAATTGTGGTCTGTGGTGACAAAAATAACATTATTTTCGAAAGAGTTTATGAGCATCGAAGAAGAAATTTATGAGGTGAAGAAAGGTGTGGTTATATCAACAAGACATTGCACTCTGTCATACTTCACGTTAAAGTAAGTGGTATATTTAGTGGGTATGGTGTCCTGCTATTCTCCTGACTTGCAAGCCCTGATCATAGCCGTATAGAAAATGTCTGGAAATCTCTTGAGATAGCTTTATATAACACCAAATCTCAAACTTACAAAATCTGAAAACACAACTGGGAGCAAGTTGGGATTTTCTAAATACTACAAATTATAGTATGCGCAATATTTGATAAACTCGATGCCAGAAAGAGTGCGAGCTTGTTGTTATGATGCGAAAAAGATAGCCGAACAAAATATTTGTGGGAAAACTCCTAGCAATACAAACAGGAAAACTATTTTTTTGCAAGGAATAATACAGTTTTCGTGGCTACTTTTATTTTCCTTCTTTTTTGTTTTCGGATGTGTTTCGAAATAAAGTGGAGGAAAAGTCTTAATTATGGTTGGTTTTGTTAATTAGGGTATTAATATTATTTTTAGGTCACTGCAGTGAGATTAAGAGGTATATATTAGTACGAAAATAATATTTTTTAGAATGTGTTGTTATGTAAAAAAATTACGAGTTTCATAAATACGACTTCTAATTATTGATCTTCATTTTTTGCATAAAAATGTACTCATTCCAGTCGTCTATATAGTGTATAGAGTCGGCCTATGCACTATTTTCTAAAATTTACCAGATATATACGTATGTACATTTTTAGGGAGATGCCATAATCTTTCGACCATGACTGTAAATCCATTGTAATTGTTGATTTATCCTCCACAAGTCAAAGTTTGGGATTGAACTCGAGTTTCTGGAATAAGCCTGCTTTCTAGCACTGAGTTACCATAGCGGCTGATACTTGCTGCAGAGTAATGTATATATTTTAATGAGACTCAACTGATAGATTGTATTTTTTTCCTTGCCTTGTTTGTCCAATTTATTTCATGCAACGTTCGTGTCTTTTTAAACCACATAGAGGACGGGGACCGGGATATTGTTATTATTTTTATCATCATCATCATCATCATCATCATCATCGATTCCTTTAAATGTAGTCTAATCAGTCCGTGAATATGTGATAATGTAGTAGTCAGGGATTAGTAATAAAATGGGAGTGGTAGAGAAACCGAATGTATGTACTCGGACAAAATATACTCAGATTTTGAGTTCATTTTTACAGGATTCCAATAAGTCAAATATTAAATTAAAAAGAATATTATTCCTTCATATGACTTATTTTTAATGTAAATCATACAATTATAGATTTACAGTTTTAATAATAAATATAATGTAAATATATAATTATATGATTTACATTAAAGTAAGTCATATGATGGAATAATATTAGTTTTAATTTAAATATACTCAAGCTGATGATCTCTCACAGGGTATGCCGGAAATTAATTATTAACTTTTTATTGAAATTTGTTTGGGGTGTCTAGAGCATGTCTGTAAATTTGAAACTTCGTTAGTAACACGTCCACTTAGTTTTCTTTGTCTTTCGTCTTCTGTTTCAGATTCGTGCTGAAGCCGAGGCTGAAGCGAAAAAGATGAATCTGAACAGCGTGTCTCTGTGCTTTGAGGCATTTGTCAGAGAGAATGGAGTTATGCAGCCTATCTGCATGCCTGAATTCTCTTCGTCTATCAATAACATGAGTAAGTACACTGACATTAGTAAAAAGTGACATTTTGTAGTGCTCATACAATTCTGAATTAATTGTTTCATTCATGATACAATGGATATGTATAGAACACAAAACATACGATTATAATATAAAATATACCATATACCTGATTTATATTTATGTAATATTATATAAAAGTGTTGAGCAAAATTTGTTCGTGCGTAGTATTTTCTTGTTATTCACAAAATATAGGAGCGGTATCAAATGACAGTTTATTTAGCGTTTATTTAATAAATACTAGAGAAAATTTTTGTATTCGAGAGATGTTGGAGAAAAAATGGGAGTATAAGAACGCGGTACATCAATTATTCATAGATTTCAAAAAGGCATAGGCTAAGACTCTGTTAAGAGGCAAGTTTTATATAATATTCTTATTGAATTTGATATCCCAAAGAAATTAGTTAAATTAATTAAAATGTGTCTCAGTAAAACGTATAGCAAAGTCCATATGGGCTAGTTTCTGTCTGATGTTTTTCCAATTCACTGCGAACTAAAGCAAGGAGTTATATTATCATCTTTACTTTTTAACTTTGCTCTAGAATATGCTATTAGGAAAGTCAGGACAACTGGGAGGGTTTGGAATTGAATGGGTTACATCAACTGCTTGTTTATGCAGATGATGTGAAAGTTAGGAGAAAATCCACAAACTATTAGGGAAAACACGGGAATTTTACTTGAAGCAAGTTAAAAGATGTTTGAAAGTAAATATCGAAAATACAAAGTTTATGATTACGTCTGAGGACTAGAACATAGTACGAAGTGGAAATATAAAAATTGGAAATTTATCCTTTGAAGAGGTGGAAAAATTCAAATATATTGGAGCAACAGTAACAAATATAAGTACATTTACCGTACATCCTTCTTCTGTCGAAAATGTGTACTCTCGATATTTCAAGATTTCATGGTTTGTGACGAATATATGTGTTTCTATTATGTACTGAATATAATTTCTCTGACATTTCGAAATTATTAGGCTACATTATTAGGTAAATTGTCTCTTGAAACCTAACAGGTTCGTTTCTTTGTTCCTTTATCCTTTTTGCCCAAAAATATTGAGCCAAACATTAAAAATCCAACAGTATCTAAGCTTTTATTTATAGGCCAACTTTCAACCCCCCCTTCCCCCAAAGAAAAAACATCACAGTAGTGATTGTTGTTTACTGTTTCAGAGAGTGCCCTTACTGGAGAGCTTAAAATCTGCCGTATTGACAAACATGTTAGTAGTTGTTTAGGCAATGAAGAGGTTTTCATTTTGGTTGAAAAAGTTGGAAAAAGTAAGTATAGTGCATATTAATTTCATTGAAAATATGTCACCAGTCATTTTCCTGAAATTTGTAGTCTTCAGTATTATATTTACGTACACTAATTGTGGTTTTGCTAAGATTAAGTTTTTTAACATAATTTTTGTTATAAATGTTAATATCTTTCTATGACATAAAATGAGTTTCGGCTTCTCCATATTTAATGGATTCAGTTTCATTCTATGTTTGATTCCTTACATGTGTGAATAAAAGCTTTGCTTTGATTCTTTTCCAATCTAGAAAACATCAAGATAAAGTTCTTTGAGTTGGATGACGAGGACAATGAAGTGTGGTGTGACTTCGGCAAGTTTTCGGAACTGGACGTGCACCATCAATATGCCATAGTGTTCCGAACGCCACCATATCGTGACACGGAAATTGACAAGACTGTGGACGTTTTCTTGCAGCTGTACCGTCCTACAGATGGCGACTGTAGTGAACCTATTAAGTTTGCCTACAAACCATCAGAAAAGACAGGTATAATAGAAGTGCGGCTTGGTCTTTATTTCTGTGGTGGCATTTTGAAACGTCTGTTTATTTAATTACCAATTCTCTTATGGACTCTTTCCGATTAATAATGTAATTGGTGATGAAGTATTTATTTTCCATTTTCTTCATTGTGCACAAGTTGTGTGTGGTTACATTATGAGTTTGTCAAGTCAAGTAGCCTAGTTAGTTATTTCATAAGAGGATTCTGTTGTGTGTTTAAAGTCAATAGAAATATTTCTTAATATTCAATCATATCCACAGAATACAGTAATGTAGAGATGACCATATATTTTAATATTTCGAATATAGAAATTCACTCTAATTTATTGTTTTCAAACAGTACATTTAACAATAATTAATAGCTCTTCAAGGAGTACCGGTAACTGCTTGCTACAACACAACTGAATTGTCTGCTACACTCCTCTGACTCAGTGTTTCGCTCGTATTTTGTGTTGTATGCATTGGATTATTAAATTTGATTGCATTGTTGTGGAGAAGTATGGTAACTTCTCGCCCACACGGTAACTTAGATCAAACTACCAAATTAAATGTTTCCGAACAAGGGTTCCTATATCAAAATTGTTGATATTGATCACCTCTGCCACCCCTCTAAGTTATTAAGAAAGTCTCTGGAACACTCTGTATATTGATTTGTTTATTAATGACTTCTTTAATTCTGTGTTAAGATAAAGCCATGAATTTTTGTGTAAGATTTTATGTAATACTATAATTGATATACTATGAAAATAAGGGTTTGTCAGCAATATTTCTATATTAATCCAATTTTTTGAGGTTAAGTTGGAAATTAAATTTATTTTTAACTGGTATATTTTAAGAACTGCTGATTTATTCTGTAGCATGAAGAGTGAAATTATTCAAGCCAAGGACAAAAGTCCACACCTAACGCGTCTGACCAGGAAACCAAATGGCCCGGGTTCGAATCCCATTCGGGGCAAGTTAGTTGATTGAGATTTTTTCCGGGTTTTTCCCTCAACCCAATACGAGCAAATGCTGGGTAACTTTCGGTTACTGGACCCCAGACTCATTTCACTGGCATTATCACTTTCATTTCATTCAGACGCTAAATAACCTGAGATTTTAATAATAATAATAATAATAATAATAATAATAATAATAATAATAATAATAATAATAATAACAATAACAATAACAATAACAATAACAATAACAACAACAACAACAACCCAATAAAAAGACACAACTTATTACCAAATTTCTTTTTATGCGGATTCTCTTCATTTTATGAAAGATGTGCGTACTAAGAGATAATTCTTTCGTAAAAAAAAAAAAGCCTCCATTAATGCATAACATTCAAAAGGAATTTTGATTTTCTGTACAATTGAATTGGCAGTGAAATATCGACTTAGGAAGCATTGTTTGTTATAGGTCGAGCCAGGAAACGTCAGAGGACTTCACAGACAGACGACATTCCCGTGGCTGTGGTTCAAGGTCAGATTTTCAATAATCCACTGCTTGGGCAATCAGCGGTAAATACACATCATCCTTTGGCCAATACCGATTCCGATTTCGATTTGAGCAACATTGAGACACCACCCGACCTGTTTGAAGCAGTGCTAGCTGAGGATACTACACCTAATGGGATGAACTCAAGTGAATTTAAAGACTTCATCAAAAATCTGTCCTATTCAAGTAAGATCGAGTATAGTTTCCTTTTGTGATTTTTAGCTGTGCATAGAATGTTAATTTTCTTCTTCCTAAGTTTCATAGTTAATAAAAACTGCCTCTTTATTAGATTATCTTCTTATTCACAACAGTTTTCATTTATGATTTTTCTTATTTTACTTCACTTTAACTCATTACTTCACTAATTATTTTTAGTTCTCACGAGCTTAGAATTATTGTAATTTCATTTATTCTAAACTATGAAGGATAGGACACCTTACATATGCCGTCTTTTTCTATACCTTTGTCATTGATGTTTAAGGTTTGGGTTCTACATATGCAGAAACATTTGAGAATGAAGTTTTCCAAAGAGATGGACCATTCCCAAGAGATGTGACGTCAATGGACATTAGTACAGATGGCGGCAGCAGAATTAAAGCAAAGAAACGAGGTAACTGATCTGTGATGTAGATTATTTCATCAAAGTTTTACTGTAGACATTTTTATGAAATGATTTTCAACGCAAGCCATGGGTGCAGCAGCAATGTGACGTCAGCAGCAGTGGCGGACAAAATTCCTTTTCTCGTATTTTGAGAACCATTTGATATTTTGAATTACAGTTGTCAGGGCTGTCAACAGCTCGATGTTGTCTACAACATATGCAAAAATATATATATATATATATATATATATATTTTTTTTTTTTTTTTTTTTTTTTTTTTTTCACTACCCCTTTAACATTTACGTTATAGCAAGATAGTTATGATTGAAGGAAGTGAAGCTAAAAGATTTTAAGTTTCTGTTTATGTAATAAAACTTTTGGTATTCAGATGATGAAATTACAGCTTATACTATATTTGTTCTTTTGTCAGAAATTTATGTTTGAGTGAAACTTGATCAGTTGGATATGTCAAAGCCAAATTAGATTCTATCATATTAAGATTATTTTTTATGTATTTATGTAATATGTTCTCATTTGAACTTTTTGCAGTTCCACAATTGCTTCGGGAACGGGTAATAGATACTTCCGTTGCTGCCAAGCTGAGTCGGGTATCAATAGAAGACGAAGTAAAGAAAGATATCCGCATCAATACTAGCACTCGAAAGGAAACAAATATGGTAACTACAACTACACCATTACATAATATTAATATTTATTTAGTCATATTTGCTACAGAATTTTAAATATTTTTGCATACACAAAAAACGTGTTAATTGGATACTAAGTTCTTTGTCTGGAATGAGTTTTTCTTTTACAAGTCTATTATTGTCAGTGTGTACACTATGTCCCCGTAATTGCATTAGTATCAAAAGCTGTGGTTTACCGGTATGATACAAAAGGCAACCTGTCTACTCATAACAAGGCTTGTATACCAAATAGAATGTGTCTGAATGAAATTATTGTGCCAGTAGACGGTACAATGTAAATGATGTGTCAATGAATTAACTTTAAAGTTCGTGAGTCAAATTATTATTATTATTATTATTATTATTATTATTATTATTATTATCATCATCATCATCATAATCATCATCATCATCACCATCATTATCGTCATCATTACAGTTGTTGTTGTTACACTAATTTTAATTTAAATGTTAACATAATTACATTAAATTTATAGGAAGGTGATCAGCTGGCGAGGTGGGCAGTGGCTAGGCTGAATGAAATACTGCTAGAGAAACCATCTGCAAATGTATTAGAATCAAAAGTGCGTGAAATTTTCTCAAGGAAAAAAGAAGATGGGGATAGGTAAGAACCATTGTCTAATTATAAATTGTGGTATTCATTTTCTAATGAGTTAATGACAATTCATAATCATCATCATCATGTCCACACCTGTGGAGTAACGGTCAGCGTGTCTGGCTGCGAAACCAGATGGCCCAAGTTTGAATCCCGGTCGGGGCAAGTTACCTGGTTGAGGTTTTTTCCGGGGTTTTCCCTCAACCCAATAGGAGTAAATGCTGGGTAACTTTCGGTGCTGGACCCTGGACTCATTTCACCGGCATTATCACCTTCATATCATTCAGACACTAAATAACCTAGATGTTGATACAGCGTCGTAAAATAACCCAATAAAAAAATCATCATCATAATTACCATCACCACCATGATTGATTCTGTTTCATTAATTTTAATTTTAATGATAAGTAAAAATATTACATTGAATTTATAGGAAGGGGATCAGTTGACAATCAAACAAATCTCTAGCATCATATTGATGTTTCAGTCGTTTCAACTACCAATTGCATTGATGTCTCGAGCCTAGGTCTTTTGAAATTAGAAAGCAATTACGAAGTAAATAAAGAGAAGGCTCTGCCTTCTTAAATTTAAATTTGGGGAGTATAAAAACAGAAGTGAAAAGAAATATCAACATTTTACTTCAACTCAAGACGTACTTACACTCCAAACCAAATTACCTGTGGAGTAACTGTTAGCACGTCTGGCCGTAAAACCAGTTGGCCCGGGTTCGATTCTCGGTTGGGGTAAGTTACTTGGTTGAGGTTTTTTCCGGGGTTTTCCCTCAACCCAACTATGAGCAAATGTTGGATAACTTTAGGTGCTGGACTCCGGACTCATTTCACCGGTATTATCACCTTCATGTCATTCAGATGCCAAATAACCTCAGATGTTGATAAAGCGTCGTAAAATAACCTACTAACCAAACCATTATCACAAGAACAATCATGAATAGCATAATGTTTGATGTAGTTACACAGATTCGATGAGTATCTTGTCACGTTTATATTGTGAAATATCTTTCCTTACAGTCCTCTCCATTGTGCAATCTTGTTTGGCATGCGGGATCTTCTGAAACAGATGTTCACTGTTCTTGGCAAAGGACAGTACAGGATGATTATTAATGAACACAACAGAAAGGATGAGGTCAGTATTCTGAAGTATAAACTAGAATTTATTAATTCCTGCAATATTTCTTTCTTTTCCTTTCACTTCAGTATACATTTTTGTAAATTTTTATCGTTGCTTTTTATTAGTACTTGAAATATATGAAATAGTTCCATATGATCTTTTGGTTTATACAGGGTCTTAAAAAAAAGTATTCCATATTTTGAGAGGAGGTAGTATGCACCAAAACAAGAGAAAAAAATTCTAACACGGGTCCTAAAATTCACACCTTAAGAGCTATGAGCACTATTGCTATAGGAGGTGCTCAATGTGATATCTGTTCATAGTAATGCATCCTTCTGCCGTACGTCTTAAAGAAACATGCACTCTTAGAAACACTCCTGGTTGGTCTCAAATGTGCTGGCAAGCATTGATGATGTTCTTCTGTAGTGCTTGCACATCATTGATGGGGGCCAGCATTGCAATACTCACTCCTCCATATCAGGCACACAAATGGTGCAAGATATCATTATTTCATAGCAAACGAATTGCCTGTCTTGTTTTGGTGCATACTACCTTCTCACAAAATATGGATTGCTTTTTTTTAACACACTATACTACTGTCAGACCAAGTGGTTACATCGCATCTCAGTCCCCCCCTCCCCCACCCATTTCTGCTGGTCCCTTTGTGAAGCTAGTAACTGAGCTGTTAGGATTTTGCTGAAAATATTCGCTGTACGGAATTAGAAGTGTGCGTAATATTATATATCTCCTTAAAATAATTTGAAGAAAAAGGCCTGTTACGTAAGTAACTGTCACGTGATTTCTCCTGTTTCGACGATGCTGCAGCATAACCATTCAGTCAGACAGTACCTCCTCTCAATATATGGAATATATATATATATATATATATATATATATATATATTTTTTTTTTAAAACACTGTATATTCCATGTATTGTGGGTCCCTATCACCACGGCATGGCACGTCCTCAGGTTGCGGATAGAGGAGACGACCTCCAGATATGGAGGGTAGCTCCGAATATATTGAATAAGCAGTTGTGGATAGCTGATGAGGGGCGGTCCTCCAGCTTGGGGGTTGGACGAAGGGCTAACAACCCATCACCGTAAAAAAACAGCTTGTTACGAATCCATGCAATAAGCCTTGGAATGGGACTGTTTCTCTGGCACGACCACAGCAAAGGAATAAGATTATGAGATTTGGTACGTGGAACGTAACTATTCTTTATAGAACAGAAGGGGTAACATTAGTAGCAAAAGAACTAGAATAAGGTTCATACGAAAATATTTGGGGCTAAGAGGGATGAAGTTACAGGAGAATGGAGAAAGTTACACAACACAGAACTGCACGCATTGTTTTCTTCACCTGACATAATTAGGAACATTAAATCCAGACGTTTGAGATGAGCAGGGCATGTAGCACGTATGGGCGAACCCAGAAATGCATATAGAGTGTTAGTTAGGAGACCAGAGGGAAAAAGACCTTTGGGGAGGCCGAGATGTAAATGAGAGGATAATATTAAAATGGATTTGTGGGAGGTGGGATATGATGATAGAGAGTGGCTTAATCTTGCACAGGATAGGGACCTATGGCGGCTTATGTGAGGGCGGCAATGAACCTGCGGGTTCCTTCAAAGCCATTTGTAAGTAAGTAAGTAAGTAACACTCTGTATATTTGTGTGTGCGTGTGCGTGTGCGTGTGCGCGCGCAGTCAGTAACTGAGTGTTAATGGTTGTATATCTGTACACATCAGAAGAGACTACTGTACGTATAATTTTGTATTTTGACAGACTCCTCTTCACCTGGCAGTTATACAGAATCAGCCAGACACTGTGAAAACATTACTTGCCATCGGTGCAAACCCAAACAGTGTGAACAAGGAAGGGAATTCACCCCTCCATGTAGCTGTATCATCAGATCGAGATGAATGCATTTCTGAACTTCTTTGCAAAGAGAACTACTCCCGTTACAGCAACAACATTGACTGTGATCTCATCAACTATGAAGGTAAGTGTGCCAAAAAATCTCATGCACTTCAAGTGCGAGCTATAATATATTAGAATGATTAAATATTCTGACAACTTCCTTGTGATTGCTTGGTTGATAGTTATACTATATCTCCAGACCTTCCTGAATCATGCTAACCTGGAAAAGTTTACGAATATCATTTCTAAATTTTGGGCAACTTAAGCGGTATTCAATACTCTCTAGGAGCCTAGCAGAGATTAATTTCATCGAGAAATGATCATTTATTTTTCTCTCCCTTCTTCTCCCCTTCCTTCTTCTTTCTCTCCTTTTCTGCCTATTTTTTTCTTTTATTCTCTGTTTAATTCCGTTATCCTAGCATGAGAACACATATATTCAGGGGTTGACTACTGTGGAGATTAAACTAGCGAAGAAATAGATTCCAATATGGCTCAAAATCTGGTCTTTTAAACATCTAACATAGCCCATGAGCACTGTAGGATTTATTCTGTGACAAGATAACATCTTTTTGTAATTTATACTGGTAGAACCAGATTTCTGAATACGAGGTGTTACCCAAAATACCAGAGATTTGCTCATAAAAACATTGAAACTTACCAGTACTTTGTCTTAATTTCCACAGTCATCTTGGGCTTGTATTCAACGGTTTCAGCGATTTTCTCGTTTTTGGAAGCATTCATTAAAGATTGCTAGCATTAGCATGTTCAGCACTTTTTGCTATTCTGTTCTGATCTTTTCAGTAGAGTCAAAACGCCTTCCTTTCCTTTTGAGTTTCATTTTAGGGAAGAGGTGGAATCACAAGGGCCAGGTTAGGCTAGTAGGCAGGTGGGTGAGGAGGGACAGTGGTCATATTAATTTTTTCCAGGAAGTTCCTTATAGTAAGTCAAGTACGTGCAGCACATTGTCTCTGTTCTTCTACTTCTCAGGCTGTTTACACTTCACATTTTCCCTCAGACATCTCAAAACACTGCAGTAAAACTTCACATTTTACCTCAGACATATTTTCCCTCAGACATCTCAAAAAACTGCAGTAAAACTTCACATTTTACCTCAGACATCTCAAAACACTGCAATGAAACTTCACATTTTCCCTCAGACATCTCAAAACACTGCAGTAAAACTTCACATTTTCCTTCAGACATCAGAACTTCACATTTTTCCTCAGACATCTCAATCTGCAGTAAAACTTCACATTTTACCTCAGACATCTCAAAACACTGCAATGAAACTTCACATTTTCCCTCAGACATCTCAAAACACTGCAGTAAAACTTCACATTTTCCTTCAGACATCAGAACTTCACATTTTTCCTGAGACATCTCAAATCTGCAGTAAAACTTCACATTTTACCTCAGACATCTCAAAACACTGCAATGAAACTTCACATTTTCCCTCAGACATCTCAAAACACTGCAGTAAAACTTCCCGTCAGCAGCCTAACCAGGTGAGACAAATTTCAATCAATCTTCTTAATGTATCCAGCTGTTTGCTGACAACATAAAGTCCATTACAGTCCACTGTAGTCCATTCAGTTGCCATCCTTAACGAGAAATGAGGGGTATTTTGATCGGTGTTCATTATAGATGCCCGTTGCTAGTAGCCAGAGATGGGCTGTAGTCAATATATACTGCAGAGCTGTGTCTTCTGCAACTGGTACTGATGATTTTAATTTACTTCTTTTGTGGTTTATGAATGGACAGTATAGAAGAAAAGAGAAATTTTCGAAAATCGCAGAAACACAAGAACACAGGCAATCGAAAACATGTGCACTTTTAAAGACGCCAGTTGACAGACTAGTTGTTGAAGAATACAACAAGAGACATCTAGCAGTATAGCTTCGTATACCGCTACTGGTTTGCACAGGATATTCAAATTCTCGGATATTTTTGGCAGCATTTTGTTGTTGTTTTCTAATGCCAGGCGTTTAACAATAAAGTCATTTGACCTCTTGCACTCCAATATTTTTCAAAGATATTATCATGGTCAGCCATTGAAGCACAGATTTTGAGGTATTCCGAATCCATTTCTTGGTTTGAGTTGCACAGTGGGCAGTTAGGGGACTGATGTATTCCAATAATTCTATGCAGGTGTTTGGCTAAACAGTCATGATCTGTTGCCAATCTAAATGCGGCTACAGACGATTAATTGTG
Source organism: Periplaneta americana (assembly GCF_040183065.1). Classification (NCBI taxonomy): domain Eukaryota; kingdom Metazoa; phylum Arthropoda; class Insecta; order Blattodea; family Blattidae; genus Periplaneta; species Periplaneta americana. Next base: position 135,033,123 of record NC_091122.1, on the reverse strand, counting down.
ATTATGATGCAGAGAGCTCCATTTTTTCCCTTGAGATTGTGTTATCAAATTTTGTTCGTTGAAGTCTAAGTATGTAGATTTAATTAATCTTTTCACAGAGTAATAGGTAGATTTAGTAACAGGTCTGTAAGTAGCAGTGCTGCCCTTCTTTGCTAAAGCATCCGCATTCTCGTTTCCCAGCATTTTATAGATGAGCCATATGCCATATTGCAATAACATTAATTATATTTTCCGCTTCAGAGATCCTGGTTAAAATTCTGGCAAGTCCAGGTGAAATATGTGGTGGACAAAGACTATGGTCATATTTCCTCTGAGGACTCCTGTTTCCCGTTCGTTGCTTCTCAAGAAGAATTTTGTTAAATTTGAACTGCTTGTATACTTTGTGACCTGGTAGAGTGTAAGAGAAGGCCCTATGGCCTTAACTCTGCCAGTATAAATAAAGAATTATTATTATTATTATTATTATTATTATTATTATTATTATTATTATTATTATTATTATTATTATTATTATTATTATTATTAAAATTTCACCATTCCTCCATCTGCTATTGTCCATAAAATAAAATATAAAATGGAACTCTCTGCATCATAATCCACAGTTAATTCCCAATTTACCACGAAAATCGTCTGTAGCTGCATTTAGATGGCAACAGGCCATGATTGTTTGGCCAAACACCTGCATAGAATTGGAATATATCAGTCCCCTAACTGCCCATTGTGCAACTCAAACCAAGAAATGGATTCGGAACACCTCAAAATCTGTGCTTCAGTGGCTGACCATGATAATATCTTTGAAAAATATTGGAATGCAAGAAGTCAAATGACTTTATTGTCAAACGCCTAGCATTAGAAAACAACCAACCAAATAAAATAATGAGACGAAGTACAGTCACTGTAATGTGCTCACAGATCTGATTATCATGAATTTAGTCGATGTTACAGAAGGAATAAGAACATTTTGAAAGTTGATGAAAATTGAGTTTTACAGATGATAGAATATTTGACTTTATTTTCTTTTTGTACATCTTAGGCTGTACACCTCTACATATAGCAGCGAGAACAAAAAGTCTGTCGGCAGTTAAGAAACTTGTGCAAGCTAATGCAGATGTAAACAAGAAGGATACGTCATTAGAACGCACTGCACTGCATATTGCAGTTGAAGAAGGAAGCGTGGACATTGCTAGATACCTTCTGCAACATGTAAGTATAAGTACTTATGCGTACATTTTAGATTGGTGGTGGTATTATTATTATTATTATTATTATTATTATTATTATTATTATTATTATTATTATTATTATTATTATTATTATTATTATCATTATTATCATCATTATTATCCACTTGTCTCTCTGCGCAAATGTAACTAAATTCCTTGTAGGTACTGAAACACCCATTAGGGAGTACAGTGTTCCGGCTTCAGAATGTTGAGTTAAATACAATACATTATCATTATCATCATTATTATTTCCAGACCAACATAGATGTCAATGCTGCCAATATGCCTGGAAACACTGCTCTTCATTATGCTGTTACATTTGATGGTGACCAGGCCTCTGAGCTTTGCTCGTTGCTTCTCAAACATAAGGTAAAACTTGCTGTTCCCACATGCATCACATTTCTGGTGATCAATGCCTATGTCGGTGGTAGTAGTTTAGTACAATATGAAACGAGCGCAAGCGAGTTTCATAATTTTCATACGAGCGTCTTAATTACCATTATAGGCAAGTTTCATACGACTTTTTATGCTCGACCATATTTCTAACTTGAAATTATTCAGAAGTATTCATTTTATTCGTATCTAACTGAAGAGTGAAAGTGACCTTGTGCATCGCTCGTAAATTGTGAGATGTGCGCAGACGCGAAAGTATTGATTTTTTCCGAGGAACAATAATGTCATTGACCTTGTTATAATCAGCAGAATAACATGAACTAATTTTGATATAACCCGGAAATTGATTTAGAATTGAAAAACGAGATGACAGATTGAATTTATTTGAATATTATTTACAATTAACGCTAATTATTATAGTAACAGAACATAACCTTCTGCGACAGTATTGGATTTCCAGCCTCCGTGACTTTTCCCTCGTTGTCTTTCGATTGCATATCTGAGAATAATCGAAAACCTGAACTTTAATGAATAAGTGTACTTTAATGACATGCATTAAAGGATTGCTACCAGGTGTATAATTACTACATTTCGGCATGGTCGAGTATAAAAATTATAACGTGTTTAGCACCCCATTTCAGAAAGACAATCTTCTACCTTACGGGAATATTAAAGAAATATACTGTACACAAGGAACTTCATAACTCAGTCTAATAATGATCAATTTTATTTTGATTGAATTTTCGTGACAGAAAAAGATCGGGGTAGTCTATATCGGAGAGACAGTCACAAGTTTTATGCATAAATACATCTTTCTGGATAGGATGTTGAATGTAAGATATAAGAATAAAGACATGCATTCACATTTAGTAGTCAAGTATAATTTTATTTATATCGAGTCGCCATATTGAATGTATTGAGCAGTACCGGCTGGTGGTCAAAATAACGAGTGTGCAACAATCTCTATTTCGACTTACTGTATACACTTATATGTATTTATCTTAATTTGAGACTCGCCTAGTGACGAAATATGAAATCCATACGACATTCCTTCCTACTGCAGAACTTTTCAGTTATCCTGGTGTTAAACGTTAAACCCCTCCATCTTGGACATCATACTCTTTTCTATTGACAGTATTGCAAGGGCAGTGAGGTGATGCGATTCAAGCAAGAAAAATATCTTTCTGGCTCAGCATTGGTCATTGGTGTTGTAACCAAAATATTTAACAACTTCGTTACTTCACAGAATTGATCCTGTGAATTGTTGGAAGCTATGTATTGTAACAATTGAACAGCTCCATCTATATTTCGAAAGTCAGGTCTTCCATATAGAACTCCTAGTTGTGTCTTTCCACTCTTTTGTTCAGTATAGCTGTTGACAGCAACTTCAAGTTTGCGTTCAGGAAAATTATGGGAAAAATTGTCAAAAAAATATGCTGTTTAACAATTTTGTTGCGTCTAGGTAGCTTAAAGACTGGAAACAATGAGTAGTTTCCTGAATTATACGGTCACATACTTCCTTGGCTGCAATTTTCTGGGATTCCATTTTCCGTCGCTTGCTGACTGATCCAGGAGGAACCTAAAAAAACTGGTAGATGGCAGCAGCAGTCGGACATTTGAATTACCAAATACATTGTACATAGTTCCGAGTTCTTCCACAAACAAGCATTCTTCCTTTACGTTTTGCTTTTGCAATCTCTAAGCTATGTTGTGCTGAAGCTGACTACAGCATTTTCCCGCGTAAAAATAGCCAATCAGAGCAGTGATTTCAGCTTCGCACATGCGCATTAATTGTCTATATTCTCATGTAGAGTTCTGAGTAGCACAACATACCCCCTGAGGCACCAAAGAGCGAAGACTAAACACTCTATAACGCGTCATGAACATAAGCACGGGAAATTGTCAAATGATAGATCAGATACTATGGTATTGCAGATACATTATTTGAGCAAAAATTATGATTATGCTCTAGCACTGCAGCACATAAGGCCCGCCCCTGGTATTGAGAGTAAATATATCAGTTGCTATAGTAACTGTCGTCCTCTATAGCTTGCTACCTGTTGCTTATATACCTGCTGCCATTTGCGCTGCTTGTGTCTCGACATTTTGAATTTTGTCTCTTCACTCAACTTCAATCGAGATTGTAGTCTGGTTCGTTACGAATCATTTGGCACTACTGGGAATGTTATATTGCTTCACATTTTCGAATTACGCTGCCCCACGACTTGCCAATTTGTGGCTCAACTTCTCCTTCCCGCATAACACTAAATGACGTCACCTGCTCCAAATCAAGGTCATTGATCCTTCGACTGTCAATTGCCGTTTATTTCATTTGAAATATACCTTGTAGTTCAGAAATTATATGCACAACAAACACTCTAAGCCTATTTTTGGCTTGTTCGGTAAGTGTCCATGTCTCACACCTGTAGAACACCACCTGTCGAATTATGACGCAGTACACAGTTTAAGCCTTTTCAGAGGCTGGAGGATTTAAATAACTTGTTACAGTTTGAGAATTTATTTCCAGGAATGAAGAAGTAATAAGATTAACAATAGGAGTAATCGTAATTAAAATTTTTGCAGTATAATGTCCCTTTTGTTTACGATATGCTTTTGTGTTGGCATCTAGGCTGATCCTCGCCGTGAAAACTATGTGATGGATAAAAGCAAAAATTCCGGCGTCAATGTGGAAATCAAGGATGAGCCAGATAGTGGCGATGATGATGATGACGAATATGAACTGAAGATTGATGATTCTGAGGATGAGAATGGTGAAAATGTTGCCCAAAAGTCACATGGTCAAACATCTTTTGATTTGGCATCAAATAAGAAGGATGTAAGTATTTGATGAATTGTTAATATTTATATTAAAAAGGTGGTATTTGTGTATCTTATTTATTATCCATGTTATACAAGTATGTTATTATTCGGTTGAGAAGCTTTTGTCATCTAGTCTGCTGTCAAAAAATCTAAAAGTTAGAATTTATAAAACAGTTATATTACCGGTTGTTCTGTATGGTTGTGAAACTTTGACTCTCACTTTGAGAGAGGAACAGAGATTAAGGGTGTTTGAGAATAAAGTTCTTAGGAAAATATTTGGGGCTAAGAGGGATGAAGTTACAGGAGAATGGAGAAAGTTACACAACACAGAGCTGCACGTATTGTATTCTTCACCTGACATAATTAGGAACATTAAATCCAGACGTTTGAGATGGGCAGGGCATGTAGCACGTATGGGCGAATCCAGAAATGCACATAGAGTGTTAGTTGGGAGGCCGGAGGGAAAAAGACCTTTGGGGAGGCCGAGACGTAGATGGGAAGATAGTATTAAAATGGATTTGAGGGAGGTGGGATATGATGATAGAGACTGGATTAATCTTGCTCAGGATAGGGATCAATAGCTGGCTTATGTGAGGGCGGCAATGAACCTCCGGGTTCCTTAAAAGCCAATAAGTAAGTAGTAAGTAAGTAAGTATACAAATATGACCAGATCTTTAGGTAAAGTCGCGTGTAATATTGTCTTACAGAATTATAAATTTCTTAAGAATATGTTGATAAGTAAATGGCTCTTGTGTCCAATGGCAAGAGACAAACTACAATGATTGACAACTTTTTAAGACACTAATATGTTAATTTTGAGATTGATTGCAATCAATGAGGGAAGTGAGATGGTATGTGACGGTATGGAATACCACCACTGGTTTCTATGGCCAGAAAACATATCATTAGTGAAAAATGACATACCGTCACTGCAAAAATGTGATCGTAAAAATTTGTTTTCTTCACAGCAAAGAGTACTATCTGTTTGCTTCGTAAATCTAAAAAACAGCCTTCTGGAATTGTATTCAGTGTGCATTTAGACACGCTTATTTGATAAGCTGGAATGCTTACAACGATAGTATTTGAAGTATAAAAGGCTGTGGTCTGTGGCTTGTGGTGGCCATTGTTGCCAATTTAGTGACTGTGTCATTTTTTGTTGCACTTTCTATTAATAATTAAGTAAGGCACTTTGAAGCTTTAACATTATTTTAAATGATAAGTCTCAAAGGACATTGTAAAAATATGATCTAATAAATAACTGAAGTAACTTGGTTGCATAAGCTTCAAAGAGTCACGTTACTGACTGCTCTAAACAATTTATTATATACATCATTTATGTCTATGTTGTAAGAGAGGGGGTATGTCTTTTTTTAAATCGAGGTATGCCAGAGGAAAATTTTGGGGTAGCATACCGCCTCTGGTTTTTTTCCCCACTTCCCTCACTGATTGCAATTGATATTGATTTCCAAGAAAATAGGAATATAAAATAGTTATTTATGGTACTTGTGAGGTAAGTGCATCTTTATTGCACGAGTGGAAAGATCACGCTTACAAGTACCATATGTAATTTTATCCATGACCATAACGAAAAATTATGTTTTATAAAAGAAAATATGTTGAAAATAAGTCCTCATGTAATCACATACCCATGGCATGGATTTTAGAATCAATACGTGTACTAGGTAGGTCATGATGTAGGAGGCCATGATTAGTGAAGAATGGTATCTAAGGCGTTGGATAAATAACAAATTATAATTAATTATAAAATTTTAATATACATTTTTTCACTTTAAACATGTATTTTCGTCTTTTTGAAGTTTCAGGGATTATTTAGAAGTGTTTCACGGGACTAATGTGATTAAAATAATTTCACATTTTACTTCTGTAAACTTAAGAGGAATATTAAAACTTAATTAATCATCGTGTCTGTTTAGCTCAGTTGGCTAACACGTGTTGTTTTAAAATCCTATAAACCCAACTTCGCAGGTTCAAGTCTCCTCGCATCCCAAAAGGTAAATTATTACAAAATTTTAAAAAGATGCATATTAGATATGGATGTAATGTACAAATTACGACGTAGCAGATAGAGAAAAGAGAAGGAGATTTATTTAAGAAATGGTAATAAAGAAGTAGAGAAAGTGACATCTAGTAACTAATATATTAACTTCTTGAGTAATAGTTGAATAGAAAAGTATACGTGTGTACCCGGGTACTAGGAAAATACTAATGAACTGTGAGATGAAGTTCAAACTGTGAGGTAAAGTCTTTATCTCACTAGTGAAATAAAGTAATGTTGAATAAAAGCCTACTTTACAAACGTAGAAATATTTAGTAAAGGCATGTTTTTCGTTATGGTCATGGATAAAATTATTAAATACTGTCACCCTTGCATATCTATGGAAGCAATTGAAAGATGTTGGAAATAAAACCTGTTATATTATTATGTACTAGCCGTACCCGTGCGCTCCGCTGCACCCGTTAGAAATAAATATAAAGTAATTACATAATTAAAATAGGACATTTGATCCAGGGAACATTCGTGTTTGATAGAAGGATAAATCGTTTAATATGTTACTTAATTTAAATTGTATCTGAAATATTAAAATGCGATCATTTTGATCCAGAGACCACTCATTTGGTGCAATGACAATTCCTTTAACATGTTTCTTAATTGTTATTACCAATTATTTTTGGAAAAGCGAAAATTAACAGAAAAATTTTGGCTACAGATTTATTGTTATGTTTATACTATATTATATTATATTATATTATATTATATTATATTATATTATATTATATTATATTATATTATATTATATTATATTATGTAAAAAGTGTGTTGATAATGGATGTACTCGAATTAGAAAGTTTTTAATTTGTTGTGGGAGCTCTTGAATCTCAGGAGGAACAGCTTTTACAACAGCGCAACATAATCTGCTTGGCTCATTACCCAATTTTTTTGCATTGCCTTTATTGCATATATATTTTATGTATTTTAACACGATTCAATTGAGCATAGTTAAAATTTGAATTATAAAATAATGGATTGCTAAGCTAACGTACTATTACTGCATACTAAATCAACACACTCTCGTTCGTTAATTCTCTGAGATAAAAATGAATATGTTCATAAACATTATTTTCAGAAATACAGGAAATGAATATACAGAATAACCTATCAAGTTTTCTGTGCATAAGAAGCTATTTTAATCTTACTTGTCCTCAATTCACTCACAAGTTACTGTAATAACATTATAGCATTATGTCCATCCAGAGAAACTACACTTTCCAATGATGAAATAATAATTAATTATACAAATCGGTTAATTTAGCTTCCGATATTACTTCATAAAACACAGAAACATTGTCTGTAGGCTATCTTTCATAGCTTTCGATTGTTGTGCCCAAGGTCCCTTATAGACGAAGTCATTTGTTTTTTATTTCAATACACGCCTTAGATGGCAGTTATTTTAATTTTAAAACTCATTTATCTCATTAAATATCAGTCCTATCAAAATTTTTCAAAGAATACAACTTATCAGAAATCATGTTTAAAGAAACTTTTGTTATGTAACATTTTTCACAAAAATCAATAATAAGCGAGATATTTTGATTTATTTAATTCAGGCCCCCTTATAACCCCCCTTTTAAATAATGTATTTTGAATGCCATATAGCCTAAAATCTACGTTACAACGAACTTACTTTATATTCCAATTTTCATCGAAATCCGTTCAGTCATTATCGTATGAAAAGGTAACAAACATACAGACAGATATACAAACAAAAATTTCAAAAAAGCGATTTTCGGTTTCGGGGTGGTTAATTATATATGTTAGGACCAATTATTTTTGGAAAATCGAAAATTACCAGAAAAATTTCGGCTACAGATTTATTATTAGTATAGATAAGCCATATTTTGTTAAAGTTCTTTTTCAAAAGTTGTACAATTACATCTAAAATGAAGTAATTGACATTTTCAGCCCAGCTGTTTAAAAAATGACAATACAATGCAAAATAGTGTTACATTTAAATTTGACATCAATAATTCTTTAATAAGAAGTACAGTATTCCGACCTGTTTGTTTCTTTATGTGGATTCCGTATTCTTCACCAAATTGTGGGTTAATCTAGAGGAAAATCTTTAATTTGGGACTCCACTTGCATTGACATTCTAGCTCCATCTCACTTGCCAAATACCTCCAGATGCGCAGCATCTGCTGCTGAATTAGCCGTGAAGAAGAAGGTCAATAAATATGCTCATCTTTTAGACAATTATATCTTTGTCCCCTTTCCTGTGGAGACCTTCGATCCTTGGAGTCATGACGCTAAAGTTTTGGTATCTCAAATCGGCCAAATTTTGATCTCCATTACTGGTGATCGTCGTTGCACTACTTATTTGCGTCAACATTTAAGTATTGCAATTCAACGCGGAAATGCAATGAGCGTTTTGGGTACTCTTCCCGAGTCCAGCCTTTGGACAAACTCTTTCTCCTGTAAATTTTTTTATTCTATGTGTAAATATTTCTGTTTAGTTAAAAAAATAAAATAAAATCAGATTTCACTGTACAGTGTATTGACGAAAGCATTCCACATATTCATATAACTTAGTTCCCCTATTTTTGAGAACCCCTTAATTTATTCACAATATAGTGTCTAAATGATACCTTTTTTCCCTCCCTTTCATTTTGAGACATAACTATACAATTTTTCTGGAAGAGAATTTTAATAATAAGTGATAAATAATTTTTATTCTAGATCTTGGAGCTTCTACACAAAGTGGAACAATCAATGGTTAATGAAGATGAAGAAGTGATGGTAGAAGTGAAGGAAGAGCCTCCTGAGAGTCCAATTTTGGAAGGAGTTCTAGGTGAAAGTAAGTACACATTGAATTCAGCATCTGTTCGTGATGATACTGTGTCTACTGTGATGTTGGAATTTGTTTCTAGAAGAAAGTCGATTTCCCATAAAATAAAAGGAAATAACGCAAAATGGCAAAAGAAAATTCTGTTCCTTTGGTCCTGAGGATATACTCCGTGAAGTTACTGTCATTGAACACCTACCATATATACGTGAATAATTCACGCACCCTAATTTTAGGAGAGGAAAAAGGGAAAAGAGAAAGGAAAGATAATTGGTTGTAATTTGTGTTTTATTTACAAGAAATTAATCCTACATAATGAAGTACTCCAAAACTAAATAAAATATCAATTTGTTTTAAGGGGCACCGAATTTTGACAAAAAAAAATGGAATTTTGGTTTTTATCGTTTTTCTATAGTTTAATACGTGTAAAATGATAATATGATTTTATTTCTTCAAATTGGCAGCTTTTAGCCCTATCTTCAGCAAAAATATTATAGTAATTCTTAATGTAAAAAATGTTATCAATGAAAAATTTTTTTTTTTCGCAACCACTCAGTGGAATTATAATAGTACATTATGCAACGAGCCTATAATGGTTGTAATTAAGACGCGAGTATATTTGCGCTCATTTCATAATTTTCATACGAGCGTCTTAATTACCATTATAGGTAAGTTTCATACGACTTTTTATGCTGGACCATATTTCTAACTTGAAATTATTCAGAAGTATTCATTTTATTCGTATCTGACTGAAGATCGGAAGTGACCTTGTGCATAGCTCGTAAATTGTGAGATGTGCACAGACGCGAAAGTATTGATTTTTTCCGAGGAACAATAATGTCATTGATCTTGATGTAATCTTGAGAATAACATGAACTAATTTTGATATAACCTGGAAATTGATTTAGAATTGAAAAACGAGATGACAAATTGAATTTATTTGAATATTATTTACAATTAACGCTAATTATTATAGTAACAGAACATAACCTTCTGCGACAGTATTGGATTTCCAGCCTCCGTGACGTTTCCCTTGTTGTCTTTCGATTGCATATCCGAGAATAATCGAAAACCTGAACTTCAATGAATAGGTGTACTTTAATGACATGCATTAAAGGACTGCTACCAGGTGTATAATTACTACATTTCGGCATGGTCGAGCATAAATTTATTTAGTCGATTCTATACATAAAAGTATGTTACGTATGCCGTATTTTTCCTACATTTGTATCTTTCATCACTTATGAGAAAAGTGCTCCCAAAATTGAGGAATTTAACATTGCATGATGTGGAAACTTTGACACCATTTTTCTGCATTTCCTTATTTTTGTGACATTGGTGCAGTTTTCTCAGAAAGTATTGTACCCAGAAGGCTGAAATTAATATACAAAATCAATGTGATGGCATTTTACACAGTAGGTTAAAAAAATTAAGATTATTTCTATCTTCAGCAAAAATAAAACATAATTTGTACTAATTCTTAATGCAAAAAAAGTTATCAGTGAATTGCTTTTCCAACCGCTCAGTGGAATTTTAAACTTATTTAACCGGTTGTATACATAAAGGTATGTTACATATGCCCTAATTTTTCTACATTTGTATCTTTTATAACTTCTGAGAAGAGTGTACTCAAAATTGAGAAATTTAACATTGTAAGATAAGGAAGTACAGTTTCCCCTTAAGAAACGTGTCGTAATCTTCACATGCTGTTGTAGAAGCATCCGAAACTCTACCTACAATAATCATTAAAAAAATAGCGCATTACAATTTGTGTCAATGTTAATATGTGCAATAAAATATGTTGTTGTTGTCTAGTGCCTTGCATTTGGCAATGAAGCCATTAGCCAAATATTAAAGTCAATAATTATATGCACCCTTATCCCTATTCATCATCACTTTCATTGTCATCACTAGCAGAAGAATCATTGTTGCCGTTGTCTTCTTTCCATAGAGAATCCAGTGTTAGAGGTGAAGCGGTACTATTATTTCAAGTAATTCGCTTAATTCCAGAAAAAATATGCATGGAGTATTCGCATATGTATGGTATATTGTCGAACGTTTAAAATGCTGTCAGATTGCTTAAATAAATAAAGGAAGGAAATGCTTATCAAACGTTATATTTTTGTGCTATGAATAATACTGAGATATGTCATTTTGATATATTACACCTTTATGTAATAGGATTAGGAAAAGTAGAGATTAACAATAGTTACATTATTTTAACATTGCGGTTATTTTATATAAATGTAAAAAATTATTAAATTATGGTTTATTTAACGATGCTCGCAACTGCCGAGTTATATCAGCGTCGCCGATGTGCTTGAATTTTGTCCCACACGAGATCTTTTACATGCCAGTAAATATACTGACATAAGCCTGTCGCATTTAAGCACACTTAAATGCCATCGACTTGGACTGGGATTGAACCCGCAACCTCGAGCACAGTCGCTATACCGACAAAGATACTCATGCCGACATGTAAATGTATGTTTTTAAGTTTAAATCAATAGTTTTTAATGTAATTTTTCGTTCTCTGAATTCTTTTCAGTGAAAAATGGTTTGTTTGATGCTGATACATTGGAAAAGCTGTGTAATCTTCTGGATAAGTCTCAGGGTTGGGTAAACCTGGCAGAGCTGTTGGACTATAGTTTCTTGGTACCTAGCATCAGAGATACTGCCAGTCCAAGCAAGATACTCTTCAACTATGCAGATGTGAGTATCTTTCATTATACATGTTCATTACAGGTTGCGTCACTGTTGACTTCCACACTTAGTTGCCAGTGACATTTAGTTTACTGTCTTTGCCATTGGATAACTCCTTATATTTCAACATTAAGATACCCATTTCTGGACTAGAAAATAAAATAATGAAGGTATGTGTAAAGCACCATATATTCTTAAGAGGTTAGGTACAGCTTACAGCAGTAAAATTTTGGAAATATTCAACATTTTTTTCCTCCATTACTATGTCTTGTAATGCAGAATAAATATGGGAAATGCCTGTTATTATTCGGTTGACAAGCTTTTATCATCCAGTCTGCTGTCAAAAAATCTGAAAGTTAGAATATATAAAACAATATTATATTACCAGTTGTTCTTTATGGTTGTGAAACTTGGACTTTCACTTTGAGAGAGGAACATAGGTTAAGGCTGTTGAGAATAAGGTGCTTAGGAAAATATTTGGGGCTAAGGGGGATGAAGTTACAGGAGAATGGAGAAAATTACACAACCCAGAGCTGCACGCATTGTATTCTTCACCTGACATAATTAGGAACATTAAATCCAAACGTTTGAGATGCGCAGGGCATGTAGCACGTATAGGCGAATCCAGAAATGCATATAGAGTGTTAGTTGGGAGGCCGGCGGGAAAAAGACCTTTAGAGAGGCCAAGAAGTAGATGGGAAGATAATATTAAAATGGATTTGAGGGAGGTGGGATATGATGGTATGAGGGCAGCAATGAACCTCTGGGTTCCTTAAAAGCCAGTAAGTAAGTATTACTGTATCTTGTACAGTAATGAAAATTAGTATGTTTATAACACTGTCCTTCTGCTATATGAAAAAAAATATTTTTACGTTTTAAATTTTTTTTTTTTTTTTTTTTTTTTTTTCAAAATTCAGTCCACTGTGTAGTGATGAAGCTTTACCCACATAATTAAAAAACTATTCAACATGTTGTTGTTGTTGTTATCTAATGCCGGGCTTTGGCAACGAAGCCATTAGCGTTCTTGCTCTCCAATATTTTTCTGTGTTGGATCCATCAGGTAGAACTTCACAGGTTATGAGATGATCTTCAGTCATTTCTTCTTCTTTGTTGCAATTTGGATTTGTGTAAATTCCTATTTTATTCAAGTGTTTGGCCAAATAATCGTGTTCTGTAAGGAGTCTGAATTTTGCTACCGCAGATTTACGTGGAATTTCTGGAATAATTTCTGTTTTTTTTTATTAAAATGCTCCATTTTTTATCTTTGGCTTTGGTACATAGTGCTTGGTTTTGCTTGATTTTATATATATTTTTAATTAGTCTTTTGATGGATGTAAAAGGTAGGCTTGTATTTGTATTCTGAAGTAAATTGGATCCTTTCTTGGCAAGAAAGTCAGCAGTTTCATTTCCAACAATTCCGCAATGTGCATGTATCCATTGCAATTGAATTCTTTTCTGTAGTTTTTGAAGTTGTTGGATCATTTTGTGACATTCTTTAATTTGGATTGACATCATTTTATATGAATTTATTGCATATAATGCTGCTTTAGAATCAGAGAGAATGACTGCATTTTGAAATTTGTCTATTCTGTATAGTAGGTGTTGGAGTGAGATATGAATAGCCATTATTTCCGCATCAAAATTTGTTGCATGATATCCTGCTGGTTGAGAAAATGAGAATAACGCACATGTAATTCCTGATCCTGAGTTGTTATCGATAGTAGACCCATCTGTGTAGATATGTAACCATTCTTCTGGTGGGTATCTATTGTTCACAGCTTCTAATGCCAGCGCTTTTAGTACAGGTTTGGAAGTTTCAGATTTTGTAACTGGTTCTTCTAAATCTAGTTGAATGTTAATCGGTTCGAAGGTAGAGGGTTTTCTCTGCTTAAAATGTTTTCTTTACTATTCAACATTCTGTGATGAAATTTTTTGTGTGTATTTATGCATGTCATATCTACAATATGATGCAAGATCACTTCTATACCTTTGATAGATTGTCTGATAAAAAATAAATTCATTTAAGAAAATGATTTTCTTCTAACAGAAAATAAAAAAAAATATTATTTATTAAGGAATGTAATTTAAAGATACGATATTGTAAACATGAGTTTCAGCAATAAAATAAAAGAGAGAGAACATGAAAAAGTTAACAAGTTTATGAGTTATCAGGGAAACGCTTCATCACTGCACAGTAAACTGCCACCATTTTGAATTTTGAAAAAAAAAATATAAACAATTTTTTTCATATAGCAGAAGGACAGTGCTTTAGACATACCAATTTTCATTATTGTACAAGATACAGTAATGGAGGAAAAATAATGTTTAATATTTCCAAAAATTTTACTGCTGTAAGCTGTACCTAGCCCCTTAAATGAACAAACAGAATAACTATATAACATATAAAAATTCTCAGTATGTTTCTTGTGAAAGGGTTGAAAACTGAAACTCCCATATCATGCATTTATGGCATATTAAAGAATTCTCCGTAAGTAATATTACTCCAGGTAAAATTTACCTGCTATTTATGATTCACACCAAAATTCATCTCTGCCATAAAATGTTATTTATTACACAGAGACATTGAAAACCAAGCAGCCAACTATATCTAATGATTAGGGCTGAAAAAAAGTATTGATTATAGATTACACTGCAACGTATGTAGAGCTCTGTATCTACAAAATGCTTGTGTGCATGCGTGACTAGTTACTGTAGTGGCTGCTTGTACAGTCCACTCCGTATGAATGAACTCATAATAGAATTTACATTTACAGGATACTTATGTTTCAAATTAAGTAACTCGGAACAAATATTAAATTTACACAAAAATATCTTCATCAATTAAGTCAAACACAATTTCCCCGTGTTCTGATTCAGTCCTCCTATTATTTGTTCTTTGTTGGATTTTTGTTTCGTCATTCTGATATAACCTCACGTCACTTAAGCAGGTCTACTATTGAGGAGAATTGAATGTCCACTCTCTCTGCTCTTTACAGACAATAGAGATACCTGACAATGTGACGCATTTTGTAAACAATGTATATAGAAATTATTTACTACCCTGATATCAACAAAATTAAATTATGACTTATTTAACAACACTACAACTGCAGAGGTTATATCAGCATCGCTGGTGTGCCATAATTTTGTCCCGCAGGAGTTCTTTTACACGCCAGTAAATCTACTGACATGAGCCTTAAATGCCATCAACCTGGGCCAGGATCGAACCCGCAACCTTGAGCATAGAAGGCCAGACCCTGATATCAATACTTTTCTTCAGTGAACTTTATTGGGAAGTACGAAGATGAATGACTTTGTTGCCAAGTGTCTGAGCATTAAAATAACTAATCATCTAACTATAAATTTACAGTTAATTGTGATGTACTGTAATGAATTGTTTCAGATACATTATTAAATTAGAATAAATTTAGTTTGCCTACAACTTGTGATCTGTGTGTTTGTAATTAAAATGATGATGTAATTTTGTTGTCTATTACAGCTGAACAGGAACGTGAGCATACAAGACATCCGTAGTTTCCTGGAGGCACTGGATGAGCACGACGCGGTTGCAACTGTGGACCTAATGCTTGCTAGACTAGTCGCAAATTCAAGCCAGACTTCATAACATTGTGTCTTTTTGTGAGAATTGTAAGAAAGACATCACAAAGTACCAAGTTTAGAAGCGACAGGCCACATCAGTTTTGCAAGACTCGTGATGTCTTATCTTCCTATATATTTTCGTTCCATTGGTACTCTAGTTTTAAGTGTATCATAACTGACAGACGTGTAGAGTTCTTATATTTCTCTGTCTTGGCAGAAACAAACAGTATGTAAATCAATATCTGAAAATATTTACAAAAATAATTTTAATCATTCAAATCACAGAGTGTTTTCTTTAAATTGTAAATTTTAAAGCTTAAAGGCCCCTCACATTTGCAGAGACTTGCCGGAGACTTTTTGTACAGACTCACCTCAGGGAGTTATGTTTGAATTGAACGATTGTCCACACACTCTCGGACTTACCTCTAGTCACAAAGAAGTCTAAGGCCGGGTGCACACACAATCAGGTGTGGCACGATGCGAATGACGTGACATTTTGTCTCATGGTACTTGTCTCCCATTGATGTCTTATTATGTGGTGCACACAATCAGACGCAGCACGACAGTCACGAGCAAACACAAGGTGCTTGAAGTTTGTTGCGAGGAGACTGTCTGATAGCTGCATTGTACTGCTCATGCGTTATATCTACAGACACTATTGTTGTTGTGTAGTGCACATTATTCATAATGGAGCTCGATGCAGATAAATTAGTTGTTTTAGTCAGTGGGGGCTCGTACCTGAAAATAATAGCATGCTAAAAATATTTTTAGACTCTCCTAATTTTTTAAGGTGAAATCCATCCGTCGACATTTTGAATCGACTTAGAATTGCCTTTAAATACTCGCTACTAAATTGGAGGCAAGGGAAGCAGAACAGAACATTTCGTATTTCGCATCCACATATCCAGTCACTGTTGTCATAAACTCTTCTGTTACATTTCCTAATGTACACATAGTTTTTACCATCCTTTACTTTCTGCACAATATTGGTGTTGGCCGCCCTAGATTTTTAATTTCTAATTTAATCTTCTATGGCTGCTTGGAGAAAGCAGTTTTGAGTAATGAATCGATGGAGTTCATCATGATATAACTATAGTATATTTTTGAAACTGTTTATAATCCCAATATTAAAACCTGTCTCTGGATTAACATACGCATTAAACTTATATTATATATTTGAATTACACTAGGCACAAAATATAGACAGACACACAGCAGAATATACATTTAAAATAACCACAGTATAGAAGATAATGAACCCCATAAACCTCCACACACTGTTTTGAAAGTGGAAATTAATCCCTATTTTAACAGACTCCCGCAAAATGGTATGCCAACATAGACCCCGTAACATGTAGATAATAAACTCAAAACTATCTGCTGAGATTATATAAAAGTAAACCTGTTTACACAAACGTTCAAAAATGTATTTCAATATGATTATATTAATGAAAAACACAAAAAGCAAAAATAAGCTACATATATAAAACGTATTTTCTTTATTTCAAAGTTATTTCTTTAGTGGTGTCTAGGCAGCACTGTTCCGTCGACTGCTACGAACCAAAGAATATAGAAGGGAAGAGCGAAAGTTTCACCAAAACAAAGTGAAGAAGAGCGTACCGCACTTCACAATAGTGAGCACGGTGTTGTGTGAAAAAGCAGGACAAAATATCAAGGAGGGGCGAGGTTAAGTGCTGTTCTGCGCATGAGCAGACATTGCTAGCCGGGCTAAATTGGGAATTAGCATGTAGAGTAAGGATGGATTCTATTGAGTCTATAGCACCAAATTACGAAAATAGGAACTATTATAAGTAGAATTTGTATTATGTGCGTTTCTTTAACAATATTATTTCGACGATAATTTTATGGCGTGCTACAGCACGTTACCACATAGGGAGCAGCCGCCACTGGTTTTAGTACAGAAAATATATGTTCCATAAAATCTTTATAACAATATCACGACAATAATGTGTTTCTAAAAATATGTGAGAAATTGCAAATGAGGTGAAAGCACCAGGTGAATAATAATATCGATAATAATAATTTGTAGTAAGCCTACTTCTGTGCTCTATCTTTCATGCATTATTGATTTAATATACTATTTTTCTTTATTGTGAGTCGTGAAGTACTCATAAACATACAAAATGACGTTTGTGCACTACATTAGTAGTATTTAATTTTAAGATTCTTTCAGTTCTACAGATTTTTAGGCGTATTAGGCATCCTTAGGAAATAATAACCAAAAATACAATGGAATTTCTCATATAGGCCTAGAAAGTCCTCTTTCATTGACGCCATTTTCTAGCCTAGGCCAGTTTTCTAACCCACGCAGCCAGCAAATCAGTTGTCACGAGCAGACCGTGTTAAGCTGTCGTGAGGCGTTGTAAAGCAAAACGTCGCGTCTCGCCTGGCCGTGTCGTGTCACGTCGCGTCTGATTCTGTGTGCACCCAGCCTAAAGAGGTCATTGAAATCATTCCTCTGTGCAGAAATGCGTGATTCTCAAATCTGTACTTTCATAGTTTGCTGCCATTTTGCTACATATAATTACTTAAAAATGAAATGTCGACCATATGCTTGCAGTATCATTTGTTTCTATGTTTGATTTTTCTCCCAATTTGGAGAGCAGCCGCAAAAGTCCGGAGGCTATCTCAAGGCCAAAAGTCTCAGTACTTTTGCCCACGACATTTGCCTGTGGGTTTAGGTTTGTACAGATTTACCTCGGTAAGTTACAGACTTACCTCCCAGTAAGTCTCTCCATGTATGGGGCCCATAAATTAGTCAACAGGCTTGTAAATTGTTTTTGTTACATTGCATAGAAACATGTAATGATTATATCTAAGAAATATAAAGTTTTATTTTTATGAAGTTATCATAGATTTTGTTTTGCGATTTTTTAATATTAAACGAATATCCTGGGAATATTATTATACTTGTATGAAGTAGTATTCTGAAAGCAATTGCCTAAAATATTATTACAAAATGCTCCACTTAGTGAAACCACGTTTCTACATTCATATATGAGTTGTTTCTTATATTTAGTTGTTTATTGTATTGTTTTTGTGTAGATGAACTACTTCTAGGACATAAATTAAAATGAATTTCGAAGAATATTGCTGCCAGCTTCCGAATTGTTGAACAGATAGATGATATTGATAATACACATTCTCGGACACTTTTTTTTTTTTTATGAAAGCCTCAGTTTCTGCTGATAGTAAAGAATCACTGTATTGATATAATATTAAACGAGCGTTTTTTAAATTTTGCAGTACTTTCATATACACATATTCTGACATCTTATATTTACTGGAACTTCTTGAAGAAATTTATAAAGTTCTTCTTTTAAGAGTAGGCTATATTATTATGTACAATATTTCGACTATACTGTAATTCAGTTGAGTCATATTTACTAGTTATGCATTAACTATACTTTTATTCTTGGGAGCTATATGTGAAAGACAAGTGAAATATAAGGAAATAATCTACAATAGTTATGCTATGCATTGACATTAGGTATTCCATTCTTCCTTCTCCCCCGGGATTCTATAATAAGACATATTTAATTTGTAATTATTTATAAAAAAATGCCTTTTCCATCATGATCTCATGCACTTTTATTTGCTAGATCTTCACAAATCCTCTTCTGTTCGTTTGTCCAGTCTGAAAAAAATTGAGCAGATCCTTTCTTTTCTGCAAGAGATATTTGTCTTTCATAAAAATGTATATAGTATTAAATATTTCTTTTATATTTTTTTTAATCATTGAATATTTATATAGCAAAGCAGAACTTTAGATGGCACAGAACACTTTAGTTTTGTAATTATAGTATAGTAACATTATCCTTTACCATTTTACTAAGTAAGTTGATTGCAGTTGTGTGTATATATAATTCATTTTACTCTTATAATGTTTAGTTTTCACATTGGAGGTATAATTATACCAGTGTGCATTACCTACTTCTTATTTATGGGTAAGAAGTATATCACATAAGCTTGTACAAATATATATTTATTTAATAAACTGGATCTTCAAATCTAATTCATAGTTTTTAAATTTCACGAATGGATGAATGAATGTTTGCGAGCAACGCATTTTGGCACCTTGATCTGATTTTCAGACATAGGATACATGCTGATTACATGATGTCCACCGTAAATAGTGTGTGGTATTTTCCAAGATTATAGATTGGTGAGAATTTCTTGTAGTAACTGATTTTTAATTTTGTCTTGCAATCTCTGGTCCGTTTTTCTGCATTTGATGGGATGTGTTCTGTTGTTTAGTTTTCCATTGAACTTTTTTTTTATATATATATATATATATATATATATATATACATAATGAGTACTGATAACACTGGTCAACAAGACCACGATAAGGACCATGGCAAAGATAACAAATACCATAATAAGGACCATGACAACAAAGACAACAAATACCATAATAAGAACCATGACAAAGACAACAAATACCACGATGAGGACTATGAAAAAACAAGAATGATAAGGACCATTATAGTAAACAGGACCATGATAAGAACCACGACAAGGATCACGATAAGGAACATAACAAAGACACAAGATCCACTAAGAGGATAAGGACCACGAAAAGGATAAAGACAAGGACCACTATAATGATTACAACATGGACAACAAGCACCACGACAAGGATCACGATAATAATCATGACATGGACTACAATAAGGACCACGAGGACCATGAAAGCACCATGATATGGACCATGACAAAGACAACAAAGAGCATGGTAGGATAAGGACAACGAAATGGACCACGACATGTGTTACGACAAGAACCACGAAGATAACGACAGAGACCACAAGGACAATGATATTGACCACAATAAGGATTACGACATGGAACACTACAAGGACAATGAAAATTACCACGAAATGATCACGATAAGAATCACTACAAGGACAATGACAGTGATCGCAATAAGGATCACGAGAAGGACCCTGTGAGGACAATGATGACCATGAAATGATCACGATAAGGACAATGACGATGACAATGATAAAGATTCCGATAAGGACCACTACAAGGACAATGACTGACCACGATAAGGACCACTATGAGGGCAATAACTGACCACGATAAGGACAAGGACAGTGACCACTACAAGGACCACTACATGAACATTGACCATGACAAGGACACTGCCAATGACCACAATAAATATCACATGGACTGCTACAAGGACAAGGACAGTGATCGCAATAAGAATCACGATAAGGACCACAAGGACAATGATACTGACCATGATAAGGACCACTACAAGGACAATGGCAGTGACCACGATTAGTATCACGACATGGACCACTACTAGGACAATGACAGTGACCACAATAAGGATCACTATAAGAATCAGGACTACGATAAGGACTGTGAGAAAGACAACAAGAACCACTATAATTATCACGATAAAGACAACAACAACCATTATAAGGACCACAATAAGGACAAGAACAAAGAAAACGAAGACACCATAAAGAACACGACATGGAATACAAGTACCGTACAAGTACAAACCTAGTAGTTGATACAGGATCGTTAAATAACGAACTAAAATAAAAAAAATAAAGATCACATTAAGGACCACGGGATGTATTACAAGGACCAGGATAACAATCAAGGCGTGGACCACAGTGATCACAATAAGAACTACGACATGGATCGTGATAAGGATTACAAGGACGAAGAAAAGACCACGTTAAAGATAGCGATAAGAATCAAAAAGACGATAAGGGCTATGACAAAGACAAGAGTCATTAAAATGACAAAAAAAAACCCATGATAAGGACTACGACAAAGAAAACAAGGAACATGATAAGGAAGAGTACAAAGACAAGAACCACTATAAGATCCATGAAAAGGACAAGGACAAAGACTATAAGGATCGCGACATGGACCACGACAAGCACCATTATCTTGTCATGGTCCTTTTCATGACTGCTCTCTTGGTCCTTGTGTTATAGCGTTGTTTTTCAGTATTTTGGGATGGCACACTGCCTGCAGTGAGACCAAACGGCTGGATAAGCACTTACATCGCCACTCATCTCGGAGGCTCATAGGATTAGTATTCAAATGTAATTATTATTGCTATTTAAAATCAGTCCCTTAATGCTTATTGTTAAAAACATTCTAAATTTGTTATTATTTAAAAAAATTACCCCATTTACAATGACATCTTAAGTTCTAAATTATAATAATTATTTGTTAAAATATGTCGCAGAGTCACGCATTTTTAATATATATTTTTCATAATTAACGCATTCATTAATTTTTTATAATATAATTTTGTATTGACTGTGACCATTAACACTTATCGAAAACAAGTCCCATTGTGCTCGCTATTGGTCACTTAATCCCAGGGCTCTGTAAAACTCAGTTTTAATGTTATTAAGGAAATAAAAAAAAAAAAATTCTCAGGCATAGAGCTCGAACTTGCTCCCTCCCTCATGACACGAAGAATCTTTACTGACTGAGCTATTGAGAAGAAACAGAAGATTTCTTTTCTACAGAGCATGTCGATCTCGCCATGAAGGCCCAAATTTCGATATTACTGCACAATTTTTATATATTATATTTATCTATTTTTACAACACATTTACATTTTCTGCAGTTTTTCAAGTAAGTTTCGGAATTAGTTCCAACAACAAACCAAATAGACTTAATTTAAATAACTGAATTACACTTTATCTTGTGTATCTGGGCTCCGGGCCTCTGATCATGTGCAGTATCTTGTATCTGGAACTTAGAATATTTCATCAGCTCATTCCTTTTTTTTGGGGGGGGGGGGGCCTGTACATACATACATACATACATACATACATACGAGGGAGGATCGAAAAGTAACGCACAATTTTTTTACGGAATATTTTTTGGTCTGGACATTCAAAGTTGGCAGAGAGAGGTAGTTAATTTGAATCATCCACCCTACAGTCCACACCTCACACTGACCTGACCAGAAAAGGACAGACAACTAATAACATTTTGACTGGTGTGTACTTTGTAATAGGGTGAAAATTACGCATGCACTGCCAGATATCTTCCTGCATGGTTACGTCGATATCGTGTGAACCGCGCTATAGAACTAAGGCTTTCTCATCATCTAGAGTCGTCTCATTCCTTTTTTGGGGAACTGTAGTACCGGTATGTATGGACAAAAGGAGCGTTTAGGCACGCGAAGTGTATACGCGTAAATTTAAATTTTTGTAATTATATCTTAGTCAAATTTATCAGTGGGTATTATGCAATGCAGAATTTATTTCCGTACAAAATAACATGTATTAAAGGTTAATTTATCATAATATCGTGGGTCCAGTATTATAAAAAGGTAACTCGATTTCTTTCCGGTTTTATGTTATATAATAAGGTTAATTGGGATTTCCCGGTCTCTGATGGGGTCAAAAATTCTGAGAGAACTGACATTTAATCACTGTGGTGAATTTTGGTGAAGTCCGGAGGTTGCCATTGACCTGTGCCTATTAAACTAAATATAATTTAAAAAGAAGTCCATTACACACCATTACAATACAGGGAAACAATAAGTTGAAAGCACAAAAAACTATTAACTAATCACAAAACATTAAATTTGCAACTATTAAGTTCCATTACTGGACTCACGATATACGAGTATAAAAATGTTCCGCAGTTCTAATAGATAAAGTTTTTAAGATACGCAAAGAAGTGAATAGGGGAATTTTTGTTGGACTGTAGCGATAATCTGCTTTTCTTGGTTGGCTGCAATGGATGCATTCTATATATAGGAGGTTCTCGTCTGCTTTCCGCGCGCTATAGACAGCTTCGGTCGACAGACGGTTTGTTTGATTAGTGTATAGTTCAGGCTGACGGTGAGATCATGGCAGTCCCAGAGATTAAGTACACGAAGGTAAGAGTTATTTATTGTAATTTAACATGAATCTTCTTTATTGCAGATTTAACCATATCATCGGTTTGGGAAACATAACATTGTTACGAATGTGATGTACAAATTTTATCACAGCCTATATTAAATCGAGATGTTTATTATACATTCAATTCGCGTTTTTATTTTTGCTTCTAATTTGGCATTCGAGAATGTTGCATATTTAAATAATATTTCATCGTTGATTTTATGAAACTTCCTATGTGGCAGTACACAACTTAATTTTTCAGGAAGAAGAAACAATTAATTAAAAATCAATGGGCCTACATAAGAATGTGAAGTAATTCGGTAGAAAACGTTGGTGAATATGGTAAACATAAATTACATCATTGATTATCAGTGTAGGTCTATTGATAATTTCTTTC
The DNA here is from genome assembly GCF_040183065.1 of Periplaneta americana. Classification (NCBI taxonomy): domain Eukaryota; kingdom Metazoa; phylum Arthropoda; class Insecta; order Blattodea; family Blattidae; genus Periplaneta; species Periplaneta americana. Next base: position 135,009,215 of record NC_091122.1, on the reverse strand, counting down.
GTTTTCTTTCTTCGGAAAAATTATTTTCTGTACTGTCTCTTAGGTTTCATAAAATCAACGATGATTTGATTTTTCCTACAAATTTATTTCATTTAACTTCTATTAACATTGTTGAACTCCAACAACCATTCCATTGTTAGTGAAAATTTACTGTTGATCTGATGGATGACTGTTTACAAAATAGAGACAGCACATTCAGACTTACAGACCTTGTGAGAATGTAATGATAATTAAAATGAGATAAACGGAACTGCAAAAGGAAATTCAAGGAGATTCATTCAAAATTGTGTATTATAATTTGAATGAAGCAGTGATGAGTACTTTAACGATTCTTTCTTTCTCTCCTTGTCAAAAAAAGAAAGTCTCATGTTCGTCATTCAGAAATTTCACTTTTATCAATTTAAATATTGTTTTAATGACCGAAATAGAAAATATAAAAATTGGACATTTATCCTTCGAAGAGATGGACAAATTCGATTACTGTATCTTGGAACAACAGCAACAAATACATGGGTCATTCAATAATTAGTGGCAACAATGTTTGTATGTGACGCTATGATGCAGGCTTGTAACAATGAGAAAAAAGAGCATCTGATGTGTGTTATCTGTGAGTTGGAAGACACTCTCATTTGTAAGATATCTGTAGTGAGTTTAATTTGTAGACTGTTATCTGTAGTGTTCTAAAATGTTTAGCAAATACGAACAAAGATGCTTCATTAAAATTCGGATTGCAAGAGGCAAGAATGCTCGACAATGCCATACAGCATTACTGGAAGCTTGTGGTAGAGAGATTTTGATCTTTTCGCGAAAATGAAATTACCATACAGAGGAGTTCGCTTTAGAACCAGACAGGCAATTACAGCAGCAGTAGAGCAGTCTGTTCGAAGATTAGTACAAGACGCTGTGGATGGCATCCGTCGTCTTCCTGAGGTGTGCAGGCGGGTTCCTCATGTTGGAGGAGATTACTTCTGAGCACTGCAACAATGTGACTGTTCCAAAAATGTTATATTTGTTTTTAATTCAAATGTTGCCACTACTTATTGAATGACCCATGTATAAATGACACTCGGGAGGAAATTAAGCGCTGAATAAATATGGGAAATGCCTGTTATTATTTGATTGAGAAGCTTTTGTCATCCACTCTGCTGTCAAAAATTTGAACGTTAGAATTTATAAAACAGTTATATTACCGGTTGTTCTGTATGTTTGTGAAACTTGGACTCTCACTTTGAGAGAGAAGCAGAGATTAAGGGTATTTGAGAATAAGGTTCTTAGGGAAATATTTGGGGCTAAGAGGGATGAAGTTACAGGAGAATGGAGAAAGTTACACAACGCAGAACTGCACGCATTGTTTTCTTCACCTGACATAATTAGAAACATTAAATCCAGACGTTTGAGATGGGCAGGTCTTGTAACACGTATGGGCGAATCCAGAAATGCATATAGTGTTAGTTGGGAGGCCGTAGGAAAAAGATATTTGGGGAGGCCGAGACGTAGAGGGGAGGATGATATTCAAATGGATTTGAGGGAGGTTGGATACGATGATAGAGTCTGAATTAATCTTGTACAGGATAGGGGCCGATGGCGGGCTTATGTTAGGGCGGCAATGAACCTCCGGGTTCCTTAAAAGCCATTTGTAAGTAAGTAAAGGTTGTTTTAGAACTCGACCAGATTCAATTTAACTTCATTTGGCGAATGCTATTAATATGCTCAAATATAAAAGCAGTAGAATCGTTACAGACTACCTGAGTATCAGATATTGTCGGTTATGTTCGGCGTTGTTAGGAAGTCATTGCAATTACCGGATTATACAACCTAGGTACTTCAAAAATATAAGTGCACGCAACAAAATTACCATACATTTATTTTAAGTCATATGTCTAAATATACGTACCGGTATTTATGAAATTCTAGATTCAGTGAAACTTCGATATTTTCCACACTGCTAAAACCTTTGAAACCTTTTCACATTCTTCGATCTCACGTCACTTCTCTATCCCCATTTAACCATCTAACTCATAACGAAACGCAAATCAGATGTCGGTCCCGTGTATGGTGTGGGAAGATACCGAAGATTGACTCTATAATGTTAAGAAACATAGCAATTACTTAAACAATCTAAGGAGAAAAGGAAGGAATCATGTTTATTGGTAGAATGTTTTGAGCTTAAACAGTTAAAGATAAATATGTCCGCTTTTAACAACACAGTCCATACGTAAGTTACATTAATAAGATGCTATTACACGTTATTAATTAATCGTCTAAACGTGAACCCAGCGGATTATTGGACACGTGTTTATAATGCAGAATCGCTTTATGCAGATGTTTAAATGGAAAATAACGTTCATCTCATTACAGTTTCTCACACTCGAAATCGAAAAGAAAGCGCTAATCAAAATCATAAATTTGCCCATGATCATTAACTAAGGGTCATATTATAGGCTAGACTATTACACAAAGCTTGAAATTATGGTGTAGGCTATTCATGATCTTTATCATACAGTTGCTTATGCCACACTCATTTATTTGACTTGCATAGCTTGATATGAGTTGCGAACTTTTTTCCAAGGACGCGTTGTAATTGCAGTAACATTAATGGCAATGTCTGATAATCTGAAGAGCGAAAAGAGTGTTTTAAAGATTAATACAAATAAATGGGAATTATAACATGCTTCTCACGATACAGAGGGCATCATACCAGAAAGGCGTATTAACGAAACTGCAAGCATACATTAGAGTAATTTAAATATAGAATAATTTTTCCAATCCTTGCCTACTTAACGGGGTATTTTCTTCGATTCTTCCTAATGTTCATTGTAATTCTCAAACATTGTTTTCAAACGTAACTATGTTCCATTAAAATATTTTAATAACGCTGCATTTGTTGATACCACGCCCTTCTGGTATGATGCCCTCGATATGTAGTCCCAATAGTCTGTGACAGGTAGGTCGAGGTCCATGACAAATAGCTCTATAGTCTGTGACAAAGAGAGTTTTATAAGGGCATAACTGACACATTTACTTACGTACGCTTAACTTTCATGCAAACGGGGATTCAAAACTATCTGTCTCAAGGCCGATACACCTAACAAGTGAGATCGGATCGTATTCAATACGGATTGAGTTGAATCACAGTCTAGTATATACAGTCACGAAGTTCAATATGTAATAAATATGCATCCATAGATAGTTGCTAACGACTACGATCGCTACTATCTCATTATAGACAATGCGAAATAGTAACTGCACAGTCTATTGTTTCTAGCAATCTCAACAACTCAAGCTTCGTGACTGTATGTACTAGACTGTGGTTGCATGAAAACAGATATCGTATTCAAAAAGATTTCAAAACACTAAGCGCGTGAACTATCGCCATTTGTTTGACGTGTCATCTGATTTACCAAGAACGAGCGCAATTTTGTATGTTGAAAAGTCGTGTGTAATACATATGTTGTTTTCTTAAAAGCCATCATTACTATTAAGTTTTCTGCACCTCATTAAGAAAACTCAATATTGTTTATAACTAAGGCCTTCAGAGTGACGAACATGCTAACATGTTGATGACGTAATATGTTAACCAACACATTTACTTTCGAAACTTCAGCTTCCGTATTCAAATACATATCGAAAACTGAATGAAAACAGGGGTAGTGGGAAACGTATTCAGTACGGAAAACGTAACGATTTGAATACTCCGTGGACACATAGTAAATAAGGTGAAGATATCCCTTAGATTTCTAGTCTAGGTAGGGATGCTACGTGTTGATAGTTTACTTGAGGGGAAAATAAACTACATTGGTCAGTCCGATCTGACTATGGGTCCTAGTATAACTTGCATGATGTTTTCTAAGTCCACTGACAGATTTTACAGGCATGTTTGGGGTAAGTATAAGAATGTTTTGAGATGACTTGTGAGTGATAAAGTCTCCTTTTTACGTAACATTTTGTGTCTCATAATTATAATAAAATTAAAAACGGTAATTTATGATGCATTTAATTACGGCAGGCATTACGGTGAATGTTCAAAATGTTGATAACAAATAACAGCGCGATAAAGTTTATTGTTCCACCTTAACATGCAAAGTTTCCATCAAATTTTGTTGTTCTTTAGTCAACTGTCCGAAGACGGGTCTGAACCTCATAAGTGACTCCATAAAGCAGCCGTGGCGAAAATGTGACTCACGAGCACATTGTAGCTCGCAATGATAGCTGTGCATTTCTCTTATTTCGTACCTTCCCCAATCCCCACCCTCTCACTCACTGGAGTCAAACTCCGTTCCATTTGTATTTGTCTCTGGCCTGCGAGTGGCGTATCGTCCATGTGTCTCTCGAAACCATGTACCTCTACAAAAACGAAAGTTTCAAGTAGGATGAGAGGACGCATTTTTTTGCTGACAATATGATGAGAATATTAAATGTATGATTTGTTCAAATGTATGATTTGTTCACAAGTATGAGGAGGAAAACGGTTGTATAACATAAAACGGCATTATACTACATGTCACTCATGAAACATTAAAAGATGAAGTATCATCATCATCATCATCATCATCATCATCATCATCATCATCATCTCTGTACGTCGAGCCTTTTTCAGCAGATATACGAATAATACGGTTAGCTCTTCAATTTAAACTCACAGATTTACAAAGTGATGTTAAATGAAAGCTAGATGTAAGGACTTGACAAATGTTGAACTTTTCAAATCTTTGCCAAAAAATAAATATCCGAAGCTTCGTTCTTTCGCTTGCTTTGTTGAAGCCATGTTCGCTACAACTTACGTTTGTGAAAAATTATTTTCAACAATGAAAATAATAAAAACCAAATTTAGATCACGACTGACAGACAAACACCTTCGTGATCAACTACGACTGGCAGTAAGTGACATAATTCCTGATTTTGAAACTCTGTCGCAGAGACGTTAGGTAACAGGTTGTGATAATGTGTCCTATGTTTTCTTGTTCATTTCTTTCTTCGTTACACGTACTAAAAATTAGTTTGTAACCTTATACTGTATAAAATTATATCTAAGTGCTTGACATAAGGAACATGAAATCCGTTAATAAGTCAGACAGTTGCTTCACTTCCTCTTCGGGTGTCCGCCTCCTTCCATAGGTGCACATTGCAGTTACACAGTGGCTCGGCGTGCGATCACATTTTCGCCACGGCTGCCATAAAGGCATCACTCATAAGGGAAATAAGCTAGGAGACAATGGGGTAGGGTGGCCAGTTCCTGTTATCCTACATCACTGACTAGTTACATATTACACTAATAAGAATTCAGATACCAAAATTTGTCTTTTTATTTTCCTTTTGGCCTGCTGCATATGCATTGTATTACGTTGAGTTTAATGATCATTATGTCTGTTCGTGATACGTAAATCGTGAGTCAAAATCTTTCCTCGTGAGGTTGCTGTCGTAACAAACTAAAACCCATAAGGAGCTCTCAAGTCTTCTCGTAACAGTAGAACATTCGAGTCATATCAAGCTGACCAAATGTGCTTATCTCGGTTCTGAGAGAGAGTGAGAAAGAAAGTGTGTTCTGTAGGCCTGCTTATCTGTCAGATAACAATAGGGATGTTATTTGAACTTCGTACAAGTAGTGTGCTATCGGTTCATGAGCATGAATTTACAGTATTAGTAAAAATATGTAAATAACTTCAATAAAATGTCATAAAGAAATTATCTCGTCATCCAAGTATCGCACTAATATTGCTTCTAAAAAAAGAAACACGCTGACATTGTTCTATGACGTAGGTAGTGACCACGCAGTTTCATGAATTTGCAGTGAAGCTACTTCGTGATCAGCAGGAGGTATACCGATAACCAAACACAATCTGCAGATATTGAGCACTGTTTACGCCTTACGTAATATACAAGCTGGCGTACAGATCTTTTATTATACAGTACTACCTCTGCCTCTGCAACGTCGTCACAGTTTGCGGCGAAGGGGAAGAGAGAAGCCACTTGAAATTTAGCTGTCACCATCAACGAGTTAGAAGCGAGATTATAGAGTGGCCAAGTTGCCATGTACACCTGTCAAGCGTGTCTGGCCGCGAAACCAGGTGGCCCGTGTTCGATTCCCGGTCGGAGCAGGGTACCTGGTTGAGGTTTTTATCGGGGTTTTCCCTCAACTCAATATGACCAAATGCTGGGTAGCTTTCGGTGCTGGACCCCGGACTCATTTCACCGGCATTATCACCTTCATCTCATTCAGACGCTAAATAACCTGAGATGTTGATAAAGCGTCGTAAAATAACCTGCTAAAACAACTGTCAAAGTGGCCGCACTCGTGAACAGTGAATATTTTCATAAGTCCACTTCGGATCACGGTGATGTTATACGATGCTCGCGCTTGTGAAAGCAATTTCGGAACTATGGAGTCATTCGATATTTGCGTCTCGTCGAGTAGCGGTAGGGTGTTCGCTTAATGATTCGAAGGTTGCGAGTTCGAGCCTTGTTTAAGTTATCATTTTATTTTGTCATTCATTAGCGATATAAATAATATTCAAGTTACAATTTATATTGTTATCGTTCTTTAGCGATATAAATAATATTCAAGTTATGTATATTATGTTACAATTCTTTAGCGTTATAAATAATATTAAAGTTATTTATATTCTGTTATCGTTCTTTAGTGATATAAAAGATATTCAAGTTATCATTTGTATTCTGCTATGCTTCTTTAGCGATATAAATAATATCTAAGTTACCATTTATATTCTGTTATCGTTCTTTAGCAATGTAAATAATATTCAAGTTATTTATATTCTGTTATCGTTCTTTAGTGATATAAATGACATTCAAGTTATCATTTATATTCTATTATTGTTATTTAGCGATATAAATAATATTCAAGTTATCATTTATATTCTGTTATCATTCTTTAGCGAAATAAATAATACTGAAGTTATCATTTACATTATGTTATGTTCTTTAGGTGTTGGGCTTGTCAGATAACTAAGCCAAATGGGTATGATTAGGCGGGTCACCTACCCTGTTAAGGTACGGTCACACATCGCTACTTTTGCAGCGCAACCCGAGTGCTGCAAAAGTTGCAACTGGAGGTTGCGAGTCTGTCACACACAAGGCGCTACTTTTCCAGCCGCAGTCATGCTGCAGGTTTCCATCTCCGTGTTTACTTCTCAATATACATTTTGTGGTTATGTTCGCATTATTAAGAAACTCATACGAAAGCTTCCTTATCTATTATTTGCTTTTCTGTCGTATCTAGTATTCAGAAATTGACATTATTTTTACTATAAAGCTTTTAAAAACGCCTATATACTTAAATGATAACCAACAGTATATTCACGTAATCAGTGTTGGCAACCCTCCTGTTTGGAACTACGCTACGGAAAATTTAAAAAATGAATTATATCGTCAGCAATTATGCTCAGACTGTGTTGTGTATTTAATAACTGTTACAAATAATTTATTTTCATCACATTTAACATTAAAATATATCCAAACAATAAAAGTATCATTGGCATATTTGGGTGGTGGGGATTTTGGAAGATGGATTTTCTTAACGTGAACTGGAGAGCGAGTTCCTCACCGCTGCAAGATCGGCTGTTATCTCTGTCGCAGTGGAATGGGTAGGACATAAGAGTAAACATGCACGCCCGAGTATTTGTGCACTCTGGACAGTCACCTCCAAAAACTAAACAAATATTACAGTAGTCTATATGTGTCTTTGTATTCCCAAGAAACTTGTTCGATTAATTAAAATGTGTCTCAATGAAACTTACAGCAGAGTCCGTATAGGCCAGTTCCTATCTGATGCGTTTCCAATTCACTGCGGGCTAAAGCAAGGAGATGCACTATCACCTCTACTTTTTAACTTCGCTCTAGAATATGCCATTAGGAAAGTTCAGGATAACAGAGAGGGTTTGGAATTGAACGGGTTACATCAGCTTTTTGTCTATGCGGATGACATGAATATGTTAGGAAAAACTCCACAATCGATTAGGGAAAACACGGAAATTTTACTTGAAGCAAATAAAGCGATAGGTTTGGTAGTAAATCCTGAAAAGACAAATTATATGATTATGTCTCGTGACCAGAATATTGTACGAAATGGAAATATAATCTGTTATATATATGGAAATATATATGTATATGGAAATATGTTAATCCTTAGTCAATAGATAAGACTGAGTTTTACGAAATACGAACATTAAGGGATGGAAAATGGGAGGCAGTAATGATCAAAATAATTATACCGATTTATTTTTTTTAACCAGCAGACGTGCAGCCTTTAAATTTAAAACAAAGATTCACTCATAAAATTGGGTTAGACTATTCATCTCATCTCTCAGAATTGTTTCTAAAATGTATAAGGAAAGTAAAAAAAATCAATTTCATGTAGGCTACTCCCTTGAAATAACTTCAGTTTTTTTTTTTTTACTTCCGAGCAGAAAGGAGAGAGAAAGAAGTAGACGATTTAAAAAATTCACTAAACTATATTTAACTAGAGACGTAAAATTTAAAATGAAGGTTACTCCCTACAATATTGGTTAAACATTCTTAGATTTTTTAAATACCATATCCTAAGGTACTGATGAAAAGGCAGAAGGGAGTGAGAAATCTCATGTCATCCGATCTCGATGAAAGTCGATATCTGGGGATCTTTGCGATCACAGAATACGAATAAGGTATTATTTAGTCCAACTTTGTCCCTAAAGTGGTGGAGTGGGACAAAAATGGGTGAAAAATTAAATTAGATATCTTAGGGGTTTTCGAGACGAAAATTACGAATAATACAATTTGTGCGAATTCAATATGGCAGTTTCAGTACTATGAATTATATTTAAAAAAATTAAACATCGGATATCGCACAGGTAACACATGTACAGTATTTAAGGGGGTATGTAAGACCTTCTGATAGTAGGCCTATACATTTAGTAAAATCCAAAGTGTAATTTCTACATATTCTGAATGAATGTTGTGCTGGAATTTAATATAGTCATCAGCAGTGGCGTGTGGTGATAAATAATCCTGGTGGTGCACAAATATTTATTATGATTATGATTATCATATTATTATTACACCCTATTATTATTATTATTATTATTATTATTATTATTATTATTATTATTATTATTATTATTGGTACTAACTACGGCATAACTATTAGGCTTAATATATGTTATATAGGTATAGATTTACATAATTTTGTTAGTCAAGAAATTGCAGTTAATCAGTTTCCTATGTAGGTCCAGTAATAGCAAAGTAAAGTGTTCAATTTCTATGCAGCACACCGTAAATAATATTGTTTTCGCTATATTACGTTTTATAACACAGTTCACGCGTTCACAAGCATTCTATACGTGTGTCGCCTCATCAGCCTTAACTGCTAAAAGTCAGGAGCATTCTTTATTTCTTTCAATTTTCTCATCATGGCATACATCCAAAATGGCTTCAAGGATTTCGTGCTGTATAGTGTTTGATGTGCTTTCAAACACTGTTCCTCTTTCCAAATGTTCCTTAAGAGTGCGTCTAATTCAGAACTAAAATTGACGAGGCCAAGAAAAATACTAGCGTTTCAACATGAGTTTCCGTCTTCGTGACCTCTTAAAGCCAACTCAGAAGCTCCACAAAACCGCACGCACTTATCTGTTCTTGGTAACTTTATCATTGTGAAGTTCGACAGTCTCATTGAATCCAATTGTGTCTGTATGTTTGTTTGACCCAAAATTGCTAATTTAACATTATTCTTGAGTGTGCAGCTGAAGAATCGTGCTTTTATTTCTTTCACTCATTTGCTTCAAATCAATCATACCTACAGAACGATAATCAAAATTATTTAGTTACTACGCACAGTCCTAAATTCAAACAGAACAATAAATAAAATTCATAACACGTAGCCTACTTGTTTTTGTCAATGAATGTTCGCCGCCGAACAATAGGCAAGGAAAACAAAATACAGCGTCTTTTATATTGCAGCCACATATTGTATTTTTCGTTAAGTCCGAATGTTGAATTTTCTTGTCACTTCTCTGTTACTGTTCTTCGTCACTTATAATTTTAATTCCTGTGTACATCTACCCATCTTCTTTATTTTTTATCTTTTCGTGTAAAGTTCTTACAGAAAATTACATATTTAAAAGATTTTGTACACTATTCATTGCAATAATTATGATAGAACGGGCCAACAGCTACTGCAGACAGCTTGAGAACACATCTGAAAGTGAACACTGTACTGCCTCCCTACCATCATGCCATGCTCCAAAGCCTGCCAATGAAACAGTACTACTGCGCATGCTCCAATGGAACAGTGTGCCGCAAGTGTCGAGCGGTAAACGTAAGTCCCAGGCGTCAACAAGACCAGTACACGTGCAGTGTTATTTTTACATAGTATTATAATAAACAGGGAACGGATTTATATGGACTAAAAATATATGAAATATGTAAATATATATGTAGTTATTTTTACCAAAATATGGAATTAAATATGGATTTTTACCAAAATATGGAATTAAATATGGACTTAAAATTATAAAAAAAATGACTATGTACGTTAAATATTGGTACATTTTAATCAAACTAAACAAAAAATATAATGGACGTACCTTATCTTCCAATGTAGTTTCAACAAAACACAATTTTTATTGTCTGTTACCATAACAATAGGTTACAAACATTTCTTTCAAGTGCTGAAAAGTGAATCTTCTTCTATTGTCTCTGAGGATAGATTTATACTGACTAAAAGAGCGTTCGACGTCACAAGAAGTAACTGGTACATAATTCAATTTCACAATGTCTGCTGGGGATAAGTCCAAGTTAATCTTCACTGTTGATTCACCACTCATCACAGCAACAACCTTTTGTACTTCTTCATATCCAGGGTTTTTTGAAAGTACAGTGTCCACCTTAGCTCTTACTGCATCTGCAACTTTACCTCTACCACGATTCAGTTGTTCCACAGTACTATTTATAATTTCAAAACTTTCAGATAGTGAAAGGTGCCTATTTTGGAGACTTTTGAGCGTTTTTATGATGCATGAAAATGTATGCTGAATGTGAGCTAAGTCATTCTTCACACTTATGTCACAGGTAACTGTTTTCGCAGTATCAATTGAGACTGCATCTTCAGAGTCCAATGCAAGGAGGACATTGTTAATAGAGTCTATATGTTCGGCATAATATTCAACTGCTTCTAGCCATGTACCCCATCTAGTTAAAATTGGCTTTGGTGGCAATGGAATTTCAGGGTACATTTCTTTCAACACGTTAACTCTACTGGGAGCTTTGAGAAATACTTTTTTCACTGATGAAATCAACAAATCTACTTTAGGGAAATTGTCTCTGACCACTTCTGCCACACGATGAAATGCATGCGCCACACAAGTAAAATGAGTCAATTTAGGATATACAACAGATAATGCTTGTCCAGCTTTGACCATATAAGGGGCAGCATCGCTAATAAAGAATAACACATTATCGTACATAATACCCTTTGGCCACAGGATACCCATAGCTTCGTTGAACAGTTTAACTATAGTTTTGTTATTGCACTTTTCTAGAACATCACAATGTAAAAGAATTCGTTCAGAATATTGTTCACTTAACAAACCGATAACTACATTACCAACAAGTCTACCTTCTTTGTCGGGAGTCTCATCAATGGAAACCCAAATTGAACTATTTTTAATTTCATCTCTTATCTTCTGTATTGTCTCATCGTAGATGGATGGAGCATACGTCTTCCTAAGTGTTGACTCATCCGGGATTGTATGTTGAGTATATTTTTCAAGGAATTCCCTGAAGACCTTATTCTTTAGTTTGTAGAGAGGAATATCAGCAGAGATGAGAGAACGGCACAGGTCGATGTTAAACTCAGATCTTACATTCGATGTTGTTGGTTGTGTTAAAAACAATTGTCTCTGCTTGGAATTTAGTTGTTTGTTGGCCTGATGTTTACTAGTTGTAATGTGTTGTTGCACCAGGAACTTTTGTGTAGATGATACTGCACACTGACACAAATTACAAAATAATATTTTATTGTCAGTTGATAAACCATCTTCTTTAAATTCTGAAATGTAACTTGTTAGTTTTGATTTTAAATTGACTGAATGACGTACTTTTGGCATATTTACCGTCTTTATAGTATGATTTACAAAACTGAACCTATGTGTACTCTGACTGGCATTTAACTGTTGAGCTGCACAACTGAAGTCTGTTAAAAATTTTAAATTAAATTAATACAGTTTTGTAACTTACTTTCCCATTGTTGATAGGACTGCTAATTTTCAAATAACTCTGATGTTAAAGGGATTACTGAACATGTGTTTAAATCTCTATTGTTGAAATGTATTTTTAAAAGTTAATGGAATTTTGTTTTGTTTTATTGTTAAACCTAATATAATATGGACTGTTTTATATGAAATATGGAAAATATATGGAAATTAACGAAAATATGTACTAAACTCTAAAATATGGAAAAATATGGAAAATAAAAGTAGGATTTTTCAACCCTACACATTGTGAAACATAAAGATAATGCAAAATATAAATTATATTAGCTTTATAAGTAAATATGTATTTACATATAAATCCTTTCCCTGATAATAAAGAATTATGTCGCTCACACAGTCTATTGCAGCTCATTGATATAACTTTAAAAACATGTGTTATTTGAAGAGATGGTGCACTGCTCCTATGCTTCTTAAGAGAAATCGCCACTGGTCATCAGCCAATACCTCTAGATTAATAAACAACTTTCTAGAATCCATAAAATACAGTATTTATTGTGAATGGTAATTATATTTTTCAATTGGTGCAATTTGTGCAGGAAAAATTGGTTTCTCCGATATCTTGTACGAATTCGAATATTTTAAAATGCTTTCTTCTCTGTTCTATTCACAATGTGCGTGTGAAGAAATTATTGCCCTTGTAATATCCATTACAATCCTATTTATTATACTCTTATCAATCTAACTTCCGCAGCATGCAATTTTACCCAATTAACCAAATTATATTTTGATTATTAAGAAGAATCGTAATTTCATTAACTTGAATTGTCGCACCACCAGTAGACGATCCTTAGATTATTACTGGATAAATATTGTATATTGATCTGGTAAGGGTAGGATTATATATATATATATATATATATATATATATATATATATATATATATACACATACATACATATATACACACAGTATATATATGCGCAATGCAATGCGTTTTCCTTTTAATTAAGAATTAATTTAATTTAGAAAATGTAGGAGACGTATTGTAAAATCATTGCGAACGGAAATCATTTACATTTATTAAAGGTATTCTTTGAGTAGGACTGTACCGTGGTGTGTTTCATAATAAGGATAATTGATATGAGCTGCTGTTATGAAAATATGAACGACTCAGAATGTTATCGCACCTCATTCTCGCAGCTTACACAAACAATAATGGCTCGCCTACTGGAAATGTCATCGAGGTCATCTGCCAAAATCGGTGCCTACGACTTATAACACTGGTTGAAACCGCAGCAAAAGTTTCAACAAAACCGATATCAAAAATGCTGCGGCTGCAACCTTGAGAACCCTGTTCACACGTCGCTACTTTTAAGCTGCGCTCAGCATGCAAAAGTAGCGGGAAGCAGGTTCGGCAGTCGCTACTTTTCGGGTTGGATCGTTGTTCACACGTCGCAGTACAAGAGTTGCGCAGTTTTTTGTACTGCAGCGCTGCAAAAGTAGCGACGTGTGACCGTACCTTTAGACTCGTTATATAACTAAGCTAAGGCAAATAATTATGATCATGTGGGTCACCTATTCTATTGGACTCGTCATATAACCAAGGCAAATAATTATGACCATGCGGTTACCTACTGTGTTGGACTCGTCATATAACTAAGGCAAATAATTATGACCATGTGGGTCACCTACTCTGTTGGACTCGTCATATAACTTAGGCAAATAATTATGACCATGTGGGTCACCTACTCTGTTGGACTCGTCATATAACTTAGGCAAATAATTATGACCATGCGGGTCACCTACTCTGTTGGACTCGTCATATAACTTAGGCAAATAATTATGCCCATGTGGGTCACCTACTCTGTTGGACTCGTCATATAACTTAGGCAAATAATTATGACCATGCGGGTCACCTACTCTGTTGGACTTGTCATATAACTTAAGCAAATAATTATGACCATGCGGGTCACCTACTCTGTTGGACTCGTCATATAACTTAGGCAAATAATTATGACCATGTGGGTCACCTACTCTGTTGGACTCGTCATATAACTAAGGCAAATAATTATGACCATGTGGGTCACCTACTCTGTTGGACTCGTCATATAACTAAGGCAAATAATTATGACCATGTGGGTCACCTACTCTGTTGGACTCGTCATATAACTTAGGCAAATAATTATGACCATGTGGGTCACCTACTCTGTTGGACTCGTCATATAACTTAGGCAAATAATTATGACCATGTGGGTCACCTACTCTGTTGGACTCGTCATATAACTTAGGCAAATAGTTACGACCAAGCGGATCACTTACTCTGTTGCGTTTGGAATGTCTGGTCATGTAAACAACTAACATCAGACATAACGCGCCCAACAGTGTAGGCGATCCTTCTGGTGTAGGCGATTGAACCTGTATGTAAGTCAGAAATGGTAAGTCCAGGATCCGGTTGAATACCCAAAGGACTATTTCTGATGAAATAATATTCGTATATACATACAGGGTTTTTCTAAATGCTCCAACAGCTTTGGAAGGTAGCAAAAAAAAAAAAAAAAAAAAAAAAAAAATCCATATGAAAATATGTCCGCAACCAAAGCATTTCGGAGTTGGAGCCTCGAAAAGGCAAGCCTGGTTATGGAATTTACTATCCAACTTTGAATATGTCACATGCTGTAAAGGGGAGGAGAAAATAGCCATGTGTAAAGGCGTTAAACCCTGTAGGTAGGAGATGGAATATTCGTTTTCGTTAGTAGACTGACAGCTTGTGCATAAGATGTCCTCGGTTTTTACTCTTTCAGAATTTAATACTTTTTATCTTCCTCTTGAATGTTTTTCTCTTATCTCAAGCGTCATGATCAAGCAGTATTATGTTTGATCCTTGACATGATCTGCCATTTCCACTCTTAAGTTACTTTAATTTGTCCCATTTCATTTGTTTCTGCAAACTGAATATGCGTGTATTCAAATATGCTGGTAATTATTTGCCTTACTCTGTTAGTATCCTGAAGATAAGAGTTGTGTAGAAGAGTTATTATTTTTATCAGCTTGTCAGTGTTAACTAAAGACGTGTTTGCAGTGCGAAATGCCAGCGACAGTTTAAATTGTAATTTTAGTCTCTCTTTGCGAAAGGCAGACGAGTAATTATCAGGGGCGGCTTTCGAAGGGGGGCTGCGGAGCTGCAGCACCCCCAGACATTTGTGGCTCTTGTCTCGTTTTATGTTGTGAAATACATTTATTATACATTCTCATTTAGCGGCTCGAATTTTTTTAAAAATTTCGCTCTCATTGACATGCACGCAATCGTTAGTGAAGTCACTTCCTCCCCTAGTGCTGCCAGAGCGAAACGAGAGACAAGGACGGATTGGTGAAGCCACTTCCTCCCCTGGAGCTGCCAGTCTCGTCTCGGATGCTTTGCGCGTAGTTTTACCCCTCCCCCTGCTGTCCCTCGCCATGAAACCAGAGTTTCCAGGCGCTGCAAAATTTGCAGCAGTTTGTCAATAGCGTGCAGTTTTAAATACATTTTCTTTAATGTTGTGAGTATAACAAGTGCAACAGTGTTTAATTCTGTACAATATTTACAGTCTATTCAGTTCAGTACCTTAACAATTCAGGAGAAATGTGAAATTAAGTGCCCATCAGTTGAATCTCATAATGGAAAGAGCCGCTAAACAAAATAGCCTACAAAGGCCGCATATTTTTTTGCTGATTTATCCAGTATCCCTGCTTTCTTCTCTCGATCTCCACACAGTCTGTATTAGATTAATGTGTTTCAAAGACAATTCCATCAGGTGGGGCAACAAGATGGAGTTTTAAAATAAGAACAGTAAATGTTGTTCATGAGAAGAAGGAGCCATTGCTAGAATGTTTTCAAACCATAATGGAATCTGAAACATCTAACAACACCACAATAAATGAGGCAAGCGCCCTGGTGCGTACTCTTGAAGATCCTGAATTCAATTTCTGGCTCAGATTTTTCATTTATTGATGTATCATGTAGATATAGTATACAACCAATACAACATCGCCAGTTAGATATTTCTAAGGTTCAAATCTGCATATAAAAAAAAATTAAGTTATGGTTTATTTCACCACACTCGCAACTGCAGGGGTTATATCAGCGTCGCCCGTGTGCCAGAATTTTGTCCCGCAGGATTCTTTTAAATGCCAGTAAATCTACTGACATGAGTCCGTCTCATTTAAACACTCTTAAATGCCATCGACCTGGGCCGGGATCGAACTCGCAACCGACTATGCTACCGAGGCCGACTCTGCATATCAAGCTTTGTTAATGCCATACAGACAATACGGAACAGTGCACAGTTGAGCAGCGAGATCTGTGAAAATGAAAATCCTAAACAGCGTCGTAAGATTGAAGGGATTCAGACAAGAGTTGCGGCAGCCAAGGAAATGTGTGACCTCATTATCACACAAGCTAACACCCGATTCCAGTTCATAGATCATCTGATATTAGCTTCTCTTCTGTGTCAAGAAAAATTTGAATGCTACAAAAGCTCATTTCCTGAAAATGACCTGAAGGTATGTGTGAAGCTTTTTCCAATCTTCGATAAAGACAAACTAAAAACGGAACTTACTGTGTTATATTAGAGACAAGAATTCAGAAATATCAGTGACGCAGTCAAATTCTTGCAGTTTTTTCTATCTGAGAACTTGCAGGCCTCATTTTCAGAAGTTGTGAAATTACTACGCATAGCTATCACCATACCAATGACAGCTTCCGAACCAGAACGTTGCTTTTCATGTTTGAAGAGAGTAAACTCCTATCTCAGAAATACGATGAGAGAAGAGAGACTGACCGCATTAGCTATGTTTTCCATTGTAAAGACTATGTTAAACGACATATCGGATTTTAATAAGAAGATGATTCTAAAGTTTGCAACCTACAAGACAAGGCGCATGGAACTAATCTTTAAATAATGTAAGTTGCATTTTTTTTGTATTGCAGCCCCCCCCCCCCTGAATTCATTGCCCACAGGCCGCCACTGGTAATTATTATTGTTAAAGTACGCAGATATTTATTGTCCAAACCAACCACAAATTTAATACCAAGTTCCCTGCAATGATTGAATAATCAGATCATCAGCCTGCCACACAGGCAGTCCGGATTCAAGTCCCGATCAGGCCTGGATATTTCATTCGAAAAATTCGTAGTGACACACCTGGCTGACAAGGTCGGAGTTTGTGTTTTTCTAGGGGTTCTCCTCTTTCCCCACGTTAGGCATCGGCATAATTCCGTCCGATCTCCATTCCGTTATCATTCTATACTTCTGTAACATTCCCTGAACGCCGTACCGACTGGGAACGCCCTGGAGTGACTGGTCTAGGACCTAATGGAGTTGTCTGCTCGAAACCTGGATATGCGACAAACCTGTAGTAGTCAGCCACGTACACGTTGGAGCAACGATAAATAATAAAAGAAACAGTGGCGGCCGGTGAGACATTCTGGTGGTGGTGCCAAAAATGAAAAAAAGTTGTACACAAATTACCCTAGTGAAATTAATAATCGCAGTTCACGTTTGCATTATATTAAATAAAACACATTAATTAAACCAGCTATTTTACCAGGTGTACAGTTAATAATGTATCTAGTAACAGTTACAATAACATTTCCGAAACCAATAACGAAATTTACAGATACAGATAATCAAAACTTTCACAGTATTGTTAGTCAAATACAAATAACTTTTATAACTAGTAAAATTACTGGCAAAAACACACGAGATAAACAATGGCATAGATAATAAACAAACACGTTTGCACCTTATTTAACAGGCCGATGAATCTAAGGCAGCGGCCTGAATAACACATGTTCATGTCCTGCACAGATCTCATGTATCGTTAACAGAAGCATCAATACTATAGCAACATTGTAACGATATTTAGTTGCCGCAAAATAAAACAACTATTACACAAAATTAACAAACAGTTTTACATAATATGAAAAATATTTATCTTTCTAAAAAGAACCATGACTATCTCTGCGTTCAATATAACTAAATTGATAATAATTTACACATTTAAATCCAAGTTATGTGCATTAGTTTTGAATTGGCAACATTACATTAACATTTGGCGCGGAACTCTAACTCATAGACAAATAACGTCTCCAACAACCCTGCCATCTAGCGAAATTTCTGCATTACTGTGCTCTAGCGGTCGGAATATTAACTACTGAGTCAAATTGAATTCGGCTCAAAGTCTGCCATAAGAAACGCATATAAACTAGAAGCAGTAGCCTTTTGTACAGTGTTATATGGACGCAGGTAGTGCCTCAGCGAAGTGGCTCCAACGTTCGGAAAAACGCTGCAAGAGTGCGTCCGGATATGTGCGCGCGCACGTTCAAATGAAATATGAATAAAATGTATAAACTATTACAACTGGTTTATAGGATATTATTTTTGTTTCTTTCATTGGTGGAGCCATGGCACACTGGCACTACCCCAAAAGCCGCCCCTGAAAAGAAACAACCTAGCGACGCTTTGGTATTATCACAGTCTAGTATATACAGTCGCGAAGCTCAATACATAGTAAATATGCAAATATTAGATAGTTGCTCACCACTAGGATCGCTAATATTGCCTCATTACAGGCAATGCAAAATAGAACCGTCACAGTCTATTGTTTCTAGCACCCTCAAAACTCAAGCTTCGTGACTGTATATAGTAGACTGTGTTATTATCCCAAATCATATATAGATTGCTCTTTCCTATGTTAAAATCGGTTGCACTTTGAAGAGAACAACAGGGGCGTATTTTGCGGACTACCGGGGCTACCGGCGGTAGCCCAAGGAAATTACAAAAGAAAAAGTTTATAATATAACATAATGTAATAATTTTGTATTATTAGTTTTACCATAGTAATTAAAATTATAGCAATTGTTAGATTTATATGCGCTCTCTGCTCTCAAAAAGAAACAAGTTGTCAAGGCGGCATCGCTGGAGAAATCGCTTGCTACGTGAGGTAGCCTGTGACCGTACCGCGCACACTGTCCTGTCGCACAACTGCCCGTCCCCCCCCCCTCCCTACTGTTTCCATCGTGCAATATAGGCCGGGCGAGTTGCCGCTCTCGTGATCGGTTTCTTCGCAGGCGCGAAGCAGCAATACGCTTAGTACGCTAGCTCATGCATGTGATTGTGTTCTTGCAGTGTATTATTTTAAATCTGTGATTTGTTCGAGTGTCTAAGAGTTATATTAATTGTGAATTATTAAGTTTTTAATTTCCCAATTAAGTGATGTTGTGAAAAATATGGCAGAACAAGTTTCTGGAGAGGTTTGTGTTGAAAATGACTGTGTAATAGAAGGTTTATTAAAAGTGCCTTTTAGCCGTCGTACATAACGAGAAAGTTGAAATTGTGAAAATGGAAAGACCAACTCCTGATTTAAATTTGTCCATGGACGTAAAAGAAAAACAGCGAGAGTACACACGCCATTTCACTTCAACATCATATGGTAAGTGGAATTGGTTGTGTGGTAGTTCTAAACTGTCTAAACTATTTTGCTGGCCATGTTTGTTATTTAGCCACGAAACTAATGTGTGGTCAAAAGAGGGGTTTTCTAATATGAACTCCCTTCGAACGGCAGTCCTAGAATACGACAAATCAAAAGCTCATATTTGTAGTAGCATGAACTTTGCAAACTTTGGGAAGACAAGAATTGATTTACAGCTAGATAAGCAAAAAGCTCTACACATCAACCAACACAATGCTCTTGTGAAAAAAAAATCGGGAGGTTTTACTGCATCTTATTAACGCAGTCTGCTTTCTAGGAAAACAAGAATTGGTTTTCGGGGTCATAACGAGAGTGTGGAATCAGACAATATAGGAAATTATATTGAATATTTAAGTTCCTTAAGTGAATTTGACCATTTACTGGCCAATCATCTTGAGAGTTCAACAGTATTTCGTGGTACTTGTCTCGCAATTTAGAATGATTTAATATTTGCTATAAGTGGGATTATGATAAAGAACATAAAACCTTTTGTGGCCATTGTTGTTGATGAAACAAGTTACTGCTCTAATCAGAGTCAATTGTCCACTGTTTTAAGATACGTCGACAGTACTGCCAATGTTCAAGAACGGTTTATAGGATTCACAAATGTCAGTTCGGACAAAACTGCTGCTGCTTTTTTTCAGCATGTGGAAGGTGTTATAGCAGAATACAATGTCGGCAATAAGTTAATTGCACAGACATACGATGGTGCTTCAGTTATGGAGGGAAATATTAATGGCTTAAAAACAAAAGTTCAAGGAAAGTATCCTCAAGCACTATTTGTCCATTGTTACAGCCATGTTCTCAATTTAGTTTTGCAACAAACTACTTCATCCATTCCAGAATGCCGCATTTTTTCAAAACACTGTCGGGTTTAGCTGCATTTTTCTCATCTCCTAAAAGATCAGGAAACTCAAGGAATTTATGAACAAGAAACACCCAAAAGTAGCACCAACTAGACTGAATTTTACATCTCGGCTTGTAAATACAGTAAAGGAATACAGAGATAAACGGACTGCTTTCTTAAAAAATATCATTTGTAATGACTCTGAAGAAAACTGGGATGATGCTGTAAATGTGCAGGCTTAAGAATATTTGAATTTTTTCACACAGTTTCAGAATATATTTCTTCTTGAAGTCTATGCTAGAGTGTTCGCACATACAGATGTGCTCTACAATATTCTTCAGACAAAAAGTCTAGACATAGCATACTACTTGCAAGAGGTATCAAAGTTAAAAAAAAATACTATATCCGAGTTCAGACGTAGTGGGTTTCCGTCCATATGGAGTAATATGGAAAATGAAAATTCTTCAGACAATACAATGGAACCACCATTAAAGCGAAGAAAAGGAGATGATGAATTGAAATACAGGCAGCTGTACTACAGCATACTAGATCGTATGCACATGGAAATTACTGACAGATTTTCTGATTATGGAAAGCTTCAGTTCACACATCTTCTAGATTCTCAAAAATGTTCTGCTTATAGAGAAAACTTCCCGAATGAGGCACTAAACAAATTATTTCAGTCCTATAACAGTCACTTTGATCAAGTACGTTTGAAAAATGAATTAAGTGTAATATATTCAGCAGAAGTCTTTGATTTTTCGAACAAACCTATCCATGAAATATTATCTGCCATATATGAAAACCAGCTGAACCAAGTTATTCCTGAAGTCCTTAAATTGGCAACATTAATTGTGACAATACCAGCTACGTCAGCATCGGTAGAAAGAACATTTTCTGCGTTGAAGAGAATAAAATCCTACTGTAGATCAACTCATACACAAGAACGTTTATCCGGCTTGGCACTAATATCCATTGAAAAGTCATTTCTACAGAAACTTTGCAAGTGGCCCAACTGTAATTTCAAGGACGAAGTCATCAACGTATTTTCGTCCCAATCAAGACGTCTGGAATTCACATAAATATGTAAGGAATTTTATTATTGGGATTTTAAAATATATTTTGTGTAATAATAGGGTCAGTGGTAGCCCAAACCCTTTAACCAGTATACGCCACTGGAGAACAACCGCCAGGATCGCCACCCGTCCGCCGTAGACGAACACGAGATGGCAGTACAGTCGCTAATGCAATTCAAATGGGAGTTATGACGTGACTCCTTATGTAACAACTAGATCGCAGCATAGAAAACCTGACAAAAGTTGTTACCGTCAAAACCTATAACGCCGAGCAATCTGGGTATACTGGGTGTTCATTTCAAAGTGTGTCATGACGTCACTGTTGTGAGTCAGCGATTTGGAGCGAGTTTCAGCTTTTATGTCAAAGAAGTTGCTTATTAATCAAGGCGTTCAATCTGAACTTGAGAACGTGTACGGTATGACTTGAACGTCGTAGCAACAGATGGCGGTCTGTACGGTCTGTGTGCTACCATAACCTCTTTCGAACTGTGTTTTGCTCGGCAAGTCGTACGCAGGGTATTTATCATCGGTTGCTTACGGCAACATTCCACAACACAAATCAAATGCTCCGTGTCCATGTTGACCGTCGAAGTTAATGTCAACAAATACTGTACTTAAGTAATCGTCTTAACCCTCTCCCCATATCCCGACAGTAAGAAAAAAACTCACCCCAGTACGTGTTTCCAAACAGTTCACATTCCTGCCACTACAGGCGTTACCGTACGTATCGGCAAGTCCCCTTCAGAATGAACGCCGTACTTGCTAGGCAACTTCTCTGACACATAGGTAATACGCCTCTGCGGAAGTGTAGGAAGATTGAATTGCCTTGGCTCATCGGCTAGCCACATGACGTCATACAGCGAGCCATGACATACTTTGAACTGAACACGCAGTATATGATCTAGGGTATTATCAAAGAATCAAGTGTTCATATCGGAGCAACGAGGACGCGGGAAGCGAACATTTTGATTTATCAGTAGAAGATATTCTATACATCCACTTAATGAAAGAAGATATCACCGTTGTTCCTTCAATAACTCCTATGTCACATTTTTATCGACTTTCGGATTTCTGCTCTATTAAATACCTTAAATAGTGACAGAGCAAATAATAAAATCTCCTGTATGTAATTATTTCTTTGTTTCGAAAATGTAAGAATTCACAGTCTCCTATGTACGGCTGCCATAGGATGAATAAATGTGTTTTCTCTTCCTGCTGAAAAATTTTATATTTTGCACATAGGAGTTATTGCAGGAACAACGACGATATAGATAGAAAATAACAGCTGCTAGGGTCACGGTTAATAGGCCTATAACTTAAATACGTACAAAATTGAACCCGTTTCTCATCTCAAAGGTAGTATAAATTCATTGTGATGTGTTTGGTTCTTGTGATCACATAACATATCACCGATAAATACACAACTGATCAATTTGTCAATATCCGTGATAATTAACTTAATATTCCGTAATAATAATAAATCGATTAATATTCGGATATATTGATAACCACCGGTCATTATACAGATTAATATTATCTTAATCAGAGATCATAGGAACGACAAGAGCGAAGAAAATGGAATTTTTCTTTTTCGTCGCTTTTATCGTGTATCTTCGCTTTTATCGTTACTCCAGTATGCACACCTCAATGACAATGCATGCTTCAATTCTCTCTGATGTAGCATTGCTGCTTCTTTTATCGTTTATCGTCGCTCCAACGTGTACGTACCTTAATAGATCTACTGGATCGCAGTGTCTCTCTCTCAAGTACAATACAATTCAAAAACCAAAAGAATATACAGTGTCAAAAATTTGCGCACATTGACTACATAATACAAGTCCTGAATTAAAATGTAGACGAAAATATTCGTGACACAGTTTCGTTCGAAAAAATTTGATTCCACAGATAAATACAGAATTATGGACTAAAAATTTATAATGACATGTTTTTGAAGTACTGGTATCTGTATTAAAAATTATAACGTATAAATCTAAATTAGAAACAGGAGGTATTTTGAATAAGTAATTTAAATTAACGTAAATATTTAACATACTTTATATTTTAAATAAGCACCGTGTGAATTTGTGATACCGGTACTTAATTTTAATTCATTTGACTTTCAATTTACTCTATTTTGTTATCAAGTTAACCTACAGAACTTCCTTTCTGACTTCTTACTAATAAATTCTTGCTAAATACACTGCTTGAGTTATTATCATTTTAAGTATAATATTATCATCATCATTTTTCGTACTCTATATGCTTAGTTGTCCCCCGAACACAAGTTTTACGTACTACCTTGTCAGCTGCTTGTAAACACTGCATTATTGTGTGTAGGCCTACTTAACTTCAGAGTAAATGTGCTTCAACTTCGAAGTCTAGTTCTTACTAGGGGGTGGATTTTACTATATTGGCATGTTTTGTTTCTTAATTGGAAATCACATGCTACCATTATATAAATTTCAAGTTTTTTAAACCAGAAGTCAAGGTTCTATAGTGCATTTACTGTATATGCAATATTTAAGGGGTTACTGCATATTTCAGATTTCAGCGCATATAAAAGAATACGTTATTTTTTTTTTAGCAATCTGGTGCTTAAAACAAGATTAAGGCCCCGTTTCTTCAACCTTTGTTAAAATGCACCTAACATAGCGTTAATTAACTGTAAGTTAAAAGTATAAATTGCTGTTAAAAATATTGCGTTTCTTCAACTTTACATTTCACATTTTAACATTCTGTTTGTTAACACACTGTTAGGACCAGAGATTCTAGAATTTAACCATAACCTATAACCAAGTATAGACTCAATTCTGTTTTCTGAACTCTGACAATTACGATTCTCGCTTGTTTTGATTCAGAGATGATAGAAGTCTTTCTATTCTCTCAGGTTTGACTTATGCTTCTTTCCATCGTCTGTATCACAGCAGCATGGAGCGGCGTATTGCCGTGTTGGTATTGCTGTTGTGAAATGGAAAACACTGGAACAAAAATAAATCAATGGAACTAGTCTCTTCTGCTGGAAACAATTTCGCGGTATAAACCAATTATTGAGAATATAAACAAACGGATCTACGTTGAAAGCGAAAAGTGAGGCTTGGCAGAAAGTAGCCTATATCTTTGTATGAACTTCTGTTCTGTCAAATCACAGAAATCATCCGCTCTGTTTATGTATTCATGGATATAATTTTCTAAGTAATCAAGATATAGAAATTCAGCATCTAACGCACCAGCCATATTGACTATTTCTATGCTAACAGAGAGTTAAATGATTTAACTGCATGAAATTGGGCAGTTAAATTAACATGGGTTATAACAGCCTGTTAGTACTAACAGTAGTTGAAGAAATGCTTCAACTGCTAAGTTTACAGTTAAATTTGAATAACACACTGTTATAATTTAACAAAGGTTGAAGAAACCGAGCCTTTAAGACTTCTTTGCTCTAGCTCATACATGGGCACAATTTTCGGTTACGTGAGGCACTCGATTTGAAATAGTTTACTAGGAGAGGACACTGCAGAGAAGGATGGGAAATATAAACTGCTGTGACCTGCGTCACCTTATCGTAATCGCTAAGGCGGTCAGTGGCGAATTATTAGGAAAGCGCTTGGTTAACGTGAGAGACTCGAAAACTGTTATTCAATTTGGCAAATTAATTCGGCAGCTTTAATCATAAACCTCTTTACTATTTCTCCATCATTGAATTGATTTAAATCACAGGCGAGAAATTGCATAACTAGCCAATAATATTCCATCACGTTGTCTACGTTTATTTTCTTGAATATTCTGCCGTTTATCAAGATTACTTAATAGATTTGCACGTCTCGACCTAAAATAATTTCAGAAAATCATATTTCGTTTTCTACGCACATTTAATTTTTTTTATAAATTCCTTTTGGAAATAATACGTACAAACAACATTTAATTCCTCGTACCTTTTAATGCAGCGTGTTTAAGGTATAATGTCGTATTTAGTATACTATGCAAATATTAAGATCATAATTTTTTTTCGGAATAGTACGAAAAATAACGTTTAATTTGTCTTACCTTTAAATTCAGCATGTTCTTTATGACATAAAGAGTAATGTCGTTGTATATTAAATTTATTACTGCCTAATAGGATTTTCGAGCATAACATACATCGTATGTTCTCCCCTTCTAAACAGCAAAAAAAACTCTTCCTCCCATTTCTCATGAAATAATCGTTTTCTAACGCGTACAACACACTGCTTTGATAATGTCATTATGCCACCACTGATATTGCTTATGAAACTGATATAGAACCTGCCCACGCCTAGGAGGAACGGGGACTGTGAAGATGTCACTCAGAGCGATAAGCTCTGTGAAGGTCAGTGAGGCATTATTTCTCAAGTGAGGCACGATGCCCATCCATGCTCTAGCTAAACTCGAATTTCGCCGCCTGTCGACAACAATATAAACACTATAATGGAATTTTCTGTTTTATACTTGCCGACGTGGCAGATTAGAATATTTAATTTTATTATGGTGACAAGTCAGAGATACTTTGACAGTGTGTAGAGTGCATTGAAGTTTAGAACAGCTTAGCCGCAAGAAAATTACTAACTAAATGACTAACTAAAAAAAAACTAAGCGAAATTGATCATATGTTTATATGAACTTGTTGCTTGTTTTCTCACATATTTTTATACACTCTGTGTAATGTGGTAGGAGTTAGATATTCTACTCTGGCAGTAGAAAATCTGCTATGACTTTATGTACTGTGTATGTATATAAATATGTGTATATATATATATATATATATATATATATATATATATATATATATATAATCAGTGTGACTTGAACAGTTTATATCGTCGTTGTTCCTGCAATAATTCCTATGTGCAAAATATAACATTTTTCAGTAGGAAGAAAAAAAAAAACATGTATTCATACTATGGCAGCCGTACATAGGAGACTGAATTCTTACATTTTCGAAACAAAGAAATATAATTACATATAGGAGATTTTATTATTTGCTGTATCACTATTTAAGATATTTAATAGTGCAAAAATCTGAAAAGCGATAAATATGTCACATAGGAGTTATTGCAGGAACGACGACGATATGTTTAACCCCTGCGTATTATGTACGAGAAAGTGTATCATTAGAAGATATTGTACCACTTTTTTTTTACTATATTTATGTTACTAGACGTACATTCCATCCTTCACGTAGTGATGTTTCAAAGGTATAGCGTTTTCTTGTTTTATGCTTGGAAATAAATACATATTTGGAATACGTTACCTGTTCTTTCAGAAGTTAATTGCTTCCCTTTAGTGTACATTGTGAACTGCTGGCACTTAAAATGCCGTTACCAGTAGAACTATAAGAGTACAAAGTTTCTGGTGTTTGCTTATCTTTATAAGCTCGTGGTAATGTCATTTCACAGTCTTAACATTTTCATTACTCATGAAAATGCCATAACAGAACTTTAAGATGGGTTAAAGAAGGAAGAAGAATAAAGTGCATAAGATTTGCTGATGATGTGGTGGTGTTAGCAGAAGAGGAAATGATACTAAACGATACGCTACTGGAGCTAAATGACAGCTGTGAGCAGTATGGGATGAAGATAAATGCAAATAAGACGAAAAGCAAGGCCATAGGAAGAAAAATGCAGAAGATAAACTTGCGAATTCTAAATGAGGCAGTAGAGCATGTGGACAGCTTCAAATTCTTGCGGTGTACTACAAGCAGTAACATGAGCTGCTGCCAGGAAGTCAAAAGGAGGATAGCAATGGCTAAGGAAGCTTTCAATAGAAAAAGAAGCATCTTCTGCGGACCTCTGGAAAAGGGACTAAGGAAGAGACTAGTGAAGTGCTTTGTATGAAGTGTAGCATTGTATGGGGAAGAAACATGGACATTACGACGAAGTAAAGAGAAGCGAATAGAAGCATTTGAAATGTGAATATGAAGAAGAATGGAACGTGTGAAGTGGACAGACGGAATAAGAAATGAAGCTGTGTTGGAAAGAGTGGGTGAAGAAAGAATGATGCTGAAACTGATCAGGAAGAGGAAAAGGAGTTGGCTGAGTCACTGGCTGAGAAGAAACTGCCTACTGGATGAAATGGTCAACGGGAGAAGAGTTCGGGGTAGAAGAAGATATCAGATGATAGACGACATTAAAATACATGGATCATATGAAGAAACAAAGAGGAAGGTAGAAAATAGGAAAGACTAGAGAAGCCACGAACTCCAGATTTTTGTTTACTGCTCTCTCGGGGGATGCTAACATTAACAAAATGTTAAAATATTTTGTCAGTGTTTCATCAGTCTCTTTCCTTTTCCTAAAT
This sequence comes from Periplaneta americana, assembly GCF_040183065.1. Classification (NCBI taxonomy): domain Eukaryota; kingdom Metazoa; phylum Arthropoda; class Insecta; order Blattodea; family Blattidae; genus Periplaneta; species Periplaneta americana. The sequence goes on along the minus strand of NC_091122.1, from coordinate 134,981,270 downwards.
TCCTAATAAGTGAATTAATAGTTCTGATGATAACGTAAATTCTGAAATGTTCAGTCATCAAGGGGGTAGGCCTTCTTCTATTCGATAGTGTACGCTCCACATTCACAAAGTTACAGTGCTGATTCCTAAAACTGTTCGAAGCTGTATCTTTTTTCTTGCAAGTAGAATTGCAGGGTCTGAATTTATTTATTTATTATTTTGCTAATAATTATAATATAACATATAATATATACAAAAAAAACTTTAGCTCGCCCCTGAAAGAGGAGAACTCGTGCTCAGGGGCGGATTCCTGAATTGAAATTAATAAGTATACAATACAATTTGTCTTATGTCTACTATACAATTATAGTATATAAATTTAAATTTACAATTTTTCACTTTTTATAAAATCCATACATAACTTTTTAATTGTTTTGGTTTTTTTTGAACAAATTAAGAGATTTCTCCTGAAAGATTTTGTTGGTTTTGTTAATACTTCTAGTGTATCGTTCTAGATCAGATTGTAGACAGAAGATCAATTTTATTGCATGTTTCTTTAGCACTCGGGAGGAAATTAAACGCAGAATAAATATGGGAAATGCCTGTTATTATTCGGTTGAGAAGCTTTTGTCATCTAGTCTGCTGTCAAAAAATCTTAAAGTTGGAATTTATAAAACAGTTATATTACCGGTTTTGTATGGTTGTGAAACTTGGACTCTCACCTTGAGAGAGGAACAAAGATTAAGGGTGTTTGAGAATAAGGTTCTTAGGAAAATATTTGGGGCTAAGAGGGATGAAGTTACAGGAGAATGGAGAAAGTTACACAACGCAGAACTGCACGCATTGTATTCTTCACCTGACATAATTAGGAACATTAAATCCAGACGTTTGAGATGGGCAGGGCATGTAGCACGTATGGGCGAATCCAGAAATGCGTATAGAGTGTTAGTTGGGAGACAGGAGGGAAAAAGACCTTTGGGGAGGCCGGGTGCCTTAAAAGCCATTTGTAAGGAAGTTTCTTTAGCTTGTTCTCAAGGCCCTGAAGCTGTGGTTAATATTAGTTTTACAGAAAACACCTAAATACTGCCAGGGGTTGACCATTCCATAAAAAGGATAAGATTTAGTACATTTGATGAAGTCGGCATTTAATTCTTACACAACAGGCGGACATGCATTTCATTGTGCTTGTCACACTTGTCACGTAGCAGTTCCACAAAATAACGCGGTAATAAAGCTCACGGTGCTATAAATCAAGCTCGCACGGGTTTGCTCACGTCACAGACTACACGCTTTCCTTTTACTCTGCATTGCCGTTATAGGAGTATTCTTTTCTTGCGGTACACATAACCGATTTTACTTGAGAGTGTAAACTTGAGTGCATTGATGGTCGGACGATAAACAAGTGGTACCTGCCACATCCCTTCCCCAATGTAGGAGCGGCAGTTTCAGTCTGTAGGTCTCATTGCACTGATAGTCGGAAGATGTAAACAACAAATTCTCTTTCTCAGGGGCGTATTTTGCGGGCTACCGGCGGTAGCCCAAGGAAATTACAAAAGAAAAAGTTTATAATATAACATAATGTAATAATTTTGTATTATTAGTTTTACCATAGTAATTAAAATTAAAGTAATTGTTAGATATATTTTGTGTAATAATAGGGTCAGCGGTAGCCCAAACCCTTTAACCAGTATACGCCACTGCTCTTTCTTCCCCGAGCACAAGAACAACCAGTAAGACGTTTGGCATCGAGCTTTGATTCAATGTGGAAAGGAGGGAAGTCAGTTGTGGAATTCAACACCTACTGGCTAAATGTTTCCGGATAATGAAAAATAAATATTTTATATGGAGTAACAAAAATTACAACATAAATTTTATTTATTTATTTAACCCGGTAGAGATAAGGCCATCAGGGCTTCTCTTCCCCTCTGTCAGGGAATTACAACTATAATATTAAGAATACAATTACAATTATTCCAATTAATATTACATTTACAAATGCAATAAACATCAAAGTACCGGTACTAAAAGATTAACTGATTAATAAAGGCTAGACGGTTAATTGTAGAAGTTAAGAAGAAAGAATTTTTTTTTATATTGGAAATTTATCTTTTGAAGAGGTGGAGAAGTTCAAATATCTTGGAGCAACAGTAACAAATATAAATGATACTCGGGAGGAAATTAAACACAGAATAAATATGGGAAATGCCTGTTATTATTCGGTTGAGAAGCTTTTATCATCCAGTCTGCTGTCAAAAAATCTGAAAGTTAGAATTTATAAAACAGTTCTATTACCGGTTGTTCTTTATGGTTGTGAAACTTGGACTCTTACTTTAAGAAAGGAACATAGGTTAAGGGTGTTAGAGAATAAGGTGCTTAGGAAAATATTTGGGGCTAAGAGGGATGAAGTTACAGGAGAATGGAGAAAGTTACACAACACAGAACTGCACGCATTATATTCTTCACCTGACATAATTAGGAACATTAAATCCAGACGTTTGAGATGGGCAGGGCATGTAGCACGTATGGGTGAATCTAGAAACCGAAGGGAAAAAGACCTTTAGGGTGCCGAGACGTAGATGGGAAGATAATATTAATATTAAATAATATTAAAATGGATTTGAGGGAGGTGGGATATGATGATAGGGAATGGATTAATCTTTCTCAGGATAGGGACCGATGGCGGGCTTATGTGAGGGCGGCAATGAACCTCCGGGTTCCTTAAAAGCCAGTAAGTAAGTAAATTAAATAAAAATTAAACCTACTCTACGCAGTAAGAAAATGCTTGATAAGTTTGTTTTTTAATACTGCTAAATTCCGACAGTCTCTGATGTCACTGTGTAGGGTATTCCACAAACGCGATAGCGAGATGTATGATGATGAATACGATGGTGTCATGTGTTGGAATGGCTATTTTGGTGCGTGTGAAGAGATTGTGATACGATGATAGATAACTGAAGCGGGAGGCAAGGTAGGTAGGTAGGTGTAGAGGTGTGAAGGACTTGGAAAAGGAGAACAAGGGAATCAAAATTTCTACGTTCGTTAAGCCGTAGCCAGTTTAAAGTCTGGAAGGATGGGGTAACGTGGTGAGCGCGACGGACATTGCAGACGAAGCGAACACAAGAATTATGAACACGTTGTAATCTTTGCGACTGACTGACATTGAGCACATTTTTGATAATATGAGTTACTTGTTATTCCAATTTAAATGGATATCGAAGTAAATTCCAAGGTTTTTAACACAGGAAGCAAAATGGATTATTGTGTCGTTTAATTTGACTGGAAGAGCAGGAGTAATGTTGCATAATAGACGATGATGTCCCACTGGGATTACTTGTGATTTTCTTGGAATGTGAGTCAAACCAAACTTTCTGCGTCAATTAAAAAAAAAGTATATTGTAATTTAAAGCTGGCCACCGACGTATTTCAGTCGGCCAAGGTGCTTGACTGTCGATCCTTGGTTGCGCTCAGGCGCGGGTTCGATTCCCACTTGGGCTGATTACCTGGATGTTTTTTTTTTTCGAGGTTTTCCCCAACCGTAAGGAAAATTTCAGGTAATTTATGGCGAATCCTTGACCTCATCCCGCTGACGCTAAATAACCTAATAGTTGATACAGCTTTCTTAAATAACCAAGTAAAGAGAGAGAGAGAGAGAAGGGAAAAAGAGTATTTGAACTGAAAATGTAATTAATTCTAAAACATTTAGGAACTCAAAATTTATAATATAAAGCGATTATGAAGTCCTTATTCATTTTACTGAAAACGGCCGAAAATGACAAAAAGTGTTATGGAGGTAATAAACCCACACACACACACACACACACACACACACACACACACACACACACACACACTGCTACACAGTACATTACCTCACTTCAACATGACCCCCTTTTATTTAAAAACAGAGCTGCCAACGTTGTGAGGTAGATCGAAAAACGTTCGCCAACGTATCGTCCCTCTTTTGTAAAATGGGGACAACCAACAAATCATTAATTTTACAGTACAAAAAAAAAGTATAATAGCCGAACTTCTCTCTTTATTGCAAATGGACTATTGAACTGTCAAACTTACTCTAATACAAAATGACTATTCTTTATTCCAACAAGACATTTTTCAGATTTTAAAGTTTACTAATAATTTTTAGTATACTTAATTTTTTTTTAGAGAAAAATCACTTGGACTCTTTACATAACAGGGCGCTATGCGGTGTAATGGTATTAATCGCTCTTCTAATTCAATCTTTCAAATCTACAAGATCTCGAATTGTTATACCAGCGATTTGATGTAGCCGCACGCAAAGAAATCGAGCGAGTTAAGTCTGGTGAACGCGGTGCCCACATGCGTTGTAATCCTCTGCCTATCCATCTTTCTGGAAATATTTTAGGTAAAGAAATCACGAACAGTTTTCGCAAAATGTGGTGATGTCCAATCTTGCTGAAACATAACTGTGTCAATAACACCATCTTGCTGTAATAAAGGGTCTAAAAACAGTTGTAACATACCCAGATACTACTAGTTGCTTGTATTTGTTTCTTCCTGAAACATAAAGGGGTCATAGATTGTCTCTGTGTCATGCCTAACCACACATTCGCTTTTGGCGTAGTTCTTGCCCATTCAAAGGTTACATCTCGTCTGCTCATATTGTGCAGTTGTGTTTGTCATTTGATAAAGAAGTGACTCAGCCACGCAGGGGACAAATATTAGTGTAAATACAGGCGAAATAACTTTACAGAGAGACTTGAAACAATAAGCTAAATATTGATGTAAGTGGCGTAAAATGTAGGCTAAGTTAGTTTAATGTCCGAAATACACTATCTACCAAAAAGTAATTGGTCACTGTTTTTGCCCCTTTAGAACCTCGTGGTACCACCTCTTATTGCTATAACAGCAGCCACCCTGTCAGGCATGTTCTCCACTAGTTTGTGTAGGATACCCACTGGAATGCGCCGCCATTCCTCTTGCAACATGGCACTCAGTTGGACAATGAAAGTTTGCCCCATGTTTCGGCGGCTACTATGCAGTGGTCTGCATACAATAATGTTCACCGGTTGGACTGGCCTGCACAGAGTCCTGATCTCAATCCTATTGAGCACCTTTGGGACGAATTGGACCGGCGATTGAGGTCTCGGGAGATGCGGCCAACTTCCATTCTCCAACTGATTGCCATGTTGTAAAAGAAATGGCGACACATTCCAGTGGATATCCTACACAAACTAGTGGAGAGCATGCCTGACAGGGTGACTGCTATTATAGTAACAAATGGTGGTATCACGAGGTTCTAAAGGGGCAAAAACAATGCCCAATTACTTTTTGGTAGATAGTGTATGTCAAGAAAGCCACATACTTAGCTCACTTGTCAGATGTGGAATATGCCTGCGTGCAAAAGAGGCTATCCTCCTTTGAGAACGTCATTGCCTTTTATGGGATCTTATTATCCTATTATTTATTATTATGCTGACATACTGCAGCGAAGCATGGACCATTCGTGCTAACGACAGGAAAATTCTATAGGTTCATAAAATTAAATTCCTGAGAAAAGCAGGATATACCAGACTGGATAACAAAAGGAATCCAAGTATACGGGAAAAATATAAATTTCACCCCTTCTGAAGCACACAGATAATTAGATAATTCAAATTTTTAATTATCGGTCCAAGGGAATACGACAAATTGTGGTAGAAATCGTAACAAGCATTACATGTGGTGATGATGGACTAGGGTCGTCTTCCGGCTTGTCATTACTGAGGACTGCTAGAAGGTAACTTATCAGTTCTGATACTTCATGCTGCTATCCTTGAATAGTGGATAAAGTGTTCGGTTTCACCATACGTTTCGAAGTCGTCTGTAGCTATAGATATTCAGTACACGAACATGATTGTGAGTCGCAGGAAGGACATTATTAACCAACTTTTCTGGTTTTCCTTCCATGATATCTCTTACCGATAAGTGATAAGGGTAGTGAAGGTGGAAGTTTTCTCTGTATTAATTCCGTTCTGTTTGTATGAAAGTTTCAAATACGACTTTTTTTTTCTATCATATTCATCTGAGAATGTGTTGCAATAAGAATTCAATACCGGGTAATCACAGTTACAGATCATATTCATCTTCTTCTCTATCAGGTAGTGTATGTATCTTCCGCGTAATTAGACATTTTTTCCATTTTCTTTTGGCTTAGAGGTTAGTACTAATTCTTATTTTTCTACATATATACATCTTGATTACACAACTTTTAACACTATATCACTTCGGAATATGTATTATATGTCTTTCTCGTGTTAGATTTTATCGTACCTGGTTAACATGTTTCGGCCTGTTATTGGTCTTCTTCAGAACTGTTGTTGCTGGTCTTGGCGCCTTTTGTTTTGTTTCCTTTGGGGATGTGTTTGTGTAGTGTAATGTGGAGTCAAAGCGTGTGTGTTCTGAAATTGAGTTGTGTGCTGAGAATTTCATTTGGCACTATTGCGGAATTACCAGAGTTCTTTTTTCAACTTTAATGTATGTAGAACTAAATATATTTGCTTTTTAATAGCTCTCTTTATCTCATTTGGTAATGAAAGGTTTCGTCCATGTCTACATATCTTGATAATATTTTTCAATAAACATTTTTATAAAAACATAATAGATTTACTTCTTAATATTGCGGAATTAGCCGAGTCTCCCCAATTTTGTGCTACCGGTATCTCGGGAACTTTCCTTGATCACAGGAGGCATTGTCCCATTGAGGATTCAGGGCTTGAATGACTGAATAAGACTAGGTGGTTCAAATTTGTTTGAATCTTCTGTAGAAGAATAAAGCTTGGAGGACAGTTTATCCAATGCTAATGAAGACGACGATATGACGCCATTCTAACAGTCTGAACTTGTCTTGGAATTTGATGTACATATTTAGTGATATTAAATTTCGGGATATCCGTTTCCGTTAAGAATTGCAGCAACAGCAGCGTGGATATTTCTGGTAGTTTCTCGTTGTTTTGCAAGGTGACTTTCTTGTTTGTAGATAAGGTGTAGCTCGCGCAAGGAACGATTACCGAAAAGCAATGATGGCGTTACTGTCTGTTTTGACGTGTGTATGTAGACTCGCCGAGGGGGCGAGAGATACGGGCTGATAGGAGTACTGTTTCTTCCAAGAAGATAAACTGGTAGAGGGTAGAGGGGAAGAGAAGGCCTGATGGCCTTATCTCTACCAGGTTAAATAAATAAATAAATAATGAGGACATCGCTGTGGAAATAAAGTACGCAGCAAGAGAAAAATTCGAAGCTAATTAAACGCGCAACATATGTTTACGAATGAAATAATACCGTGCGATACAAGGCACGCATTCACATGCAATGGAACAACTAAAGTCGTAATGTAACTATCACAATATTTCTCTTCCGACTGCACTCTTGAACATCATTCAAGCTATCTCGTGACCTTTCCTGTCGCCGCTCTTCCTTATCGTAGTGTTTCATTCGCATTCCTTTCGTTGGTAGGCTATTACCCTGCTTGCGAGACCTATATGTAGGGTTGTTAGATGATAAATAAGCTACCTACTTCCAGTAATTTATTTTCGTAAGGTATTTGATGTTGTGTAGTAATTTATGGATATCAGCAGGAAAAACTGATATTTGCCTTTTGAAACATAGTGTGACCAAGTCCTGGTTCTAATTGCCTAGTCAGATTCGAAATAATGTCCAAACACGCTCTGTACCTGGCTGATTAAGTTTGTATATAGGGTTTGCCAAATGGGATTAGTAAAAATTAAGGAAATACCTGATTTTGTAAACAAGAATTTAGGAAACCGATATTTTAAAGATTTTAAATTTATCGCACTGTTTATTAAATTTAAAATTAACGTCCTACTAACTGAAACAATTAAATTTTTATGGAACTTAATCCTGCGTTTAATAAAGAAAGAATATTTTCAAGTTTACTTCAGTTTTTCATTGTTTATATTTCTCTGGATATCTTAACATCCCTTAACAGTGATACATAATGTTTTACATTATAAAGAGCTTGACAGTCTAGTTTTGAATTGGCACAAAGTTACAGGTCTGATTTTTCAGTTGTTTGACCTTTTGTGATTTATTGTGCGTTTCAGTGGGGTTGTTCCGCGTGGGCAGAAGCCAATTATATACATCTTCCCACCTAGTTAAGTAAACACGTTTTTGAGCTGCCGGCGTAGCTCAGTCGGCTGAGGCGCTTGGGTTTTTTTATAGGTTCAAATGTCAGGTAATCTATGGCAAATCCTCGGCCTCATCTCGCCAAATGCCATATCGCTATCACCAATCTCATCGACGCTAAATGACAGTAGTTGATACAGCATCGTTAAATAACCAACTAAGGGGAAAAAACACATTTTTATTTTTCGATTCACGATACTCATCAAAATTTCGGTTCCCTAAATATTTAGACAATTGCTGTCAGTACGTTCTCTAGAAGTCAGTGGATTGAGGACAATCTTCAACTTGCGATGGAACACGTTATAACAGAGGGTATGAACTGTTTTAAAACATCGCAAGCATACGGGATTTCTTACCGTACCCTTAAACGCCTCCTAAAAAGTAATGATGACAAAAAAATGTACTGGATTGAATTCATTGTGTGCAAGAAATGATTTCACGAGTCTTGGACACGGTAATAAAATATGTGCACTGACTGTGTTCCTAAGCAGTGATAAACGAGTGATAAAGTGTTCATGAGCTTTAGATTAAGTCAGTTTTGTTATATACATGTATCGAACCAAGTTCAGGTAAAATGCATATATCAGTAAATGTGCTATCTTACCCGACTATCGGGGAAAGATGCCTTCAGTGCAGGTAAGAAGAAAATTTGTATATATAAACAAGGTAATTAATGTTTTCTGTTTTGTACCAAAAATATATTTTCAAAATACCTTCCAGACTTCGATATTTCAATATGAAATTCAAAACTAAATGAACAGTATCTAAAATGTTCAATCAAAGAAAAAGTCAGGCATCTTCCCCCGATCCACTCTATAGTACTCGTATTTTAACGACTCTGTAGAATTTAAATCGAAAAATCGAAAGGGGATAATTGGGAGGAAAAATTTAAAGGTACGCATAACGCGTCCTTGCAAGGGGTTGGGGGCTGTACGAAACTAAATATGTGAGCTCCAAGCCTGTTGGCCACTAGTCTCACTCCGGGTTACGCTGCTCCACTGAAGGAGCTCTAGAAAATTTTGAAGGGGATAACCGAAAATGGACGTAACCTCTTAGGTGCCACATACGCGAGGGGGACTGAAATGTGATCAAGGGATCACGGGACGGGGCGAGGAGGAGATGGCTGGTGTTTGCCGTTAGGATGGCATGTGTTATCTTGCACATTGAAAGGGGCTTAGCCATTTCGCAGTGCAAGTGGAGTCGTGAAGACTCTGTCATCTGTTCGATGACAAGGCAAGTGAAGACCGTCAGAAGAAGCGCAGTGAAATCTAAATCTGCAATTTGAGAGGCCCCTGTCTTTTCAAATTGCGACTAATTGAGTGACCTCGTACATTTAATAGACAATTTATAGGTTCTGAACTAGGGCATACGTCCTTACAAGAAAAGGGGAATATATATGGGGAAGGGCATATAGGTCCGTGGCCCATTTCTTATAGGGCTCATCCCGACATTTGTCTTACGCCTTAGGAAAACCACGGAATACCTTAGGCAGAATTTAAGCGAAAGATACACGCCTTATACCCTTGACCCTGGTTGACTCTGGTGAAGTCTTTCTGAAATACACACTATAATTTAGGATAGCTTGAAACGAGCATGCATATGTTTGACATAAATGTTGCAACTATGTAACTGCATTCTAAATTGTATCCACTACTGCCTTGGACTATTCCTGTTTAGGAAACTCATGCTGATTTCACAGTCACAAAAATGTAAGATAAGATTATAGTTCGTAATGCCCTTCATTTACGAGTCGTGCAATACAATATTGGGAATGTCGGTCGCTTTAACAATGAGAAGGTTGCATTATAGTTTGATTAGCTTCCATTGCCTAATACTTGATAACCAAGTTATTGGCTTTTTTCTGCTGTTCTCTGCGTAATTTATTGCCTGTTTTATGTCTCCACTATATTACGTATACAGAAAGTATCGTGTTGCTCCAATATATGTTTTAGTTTTTAGCATCTCTGATAACCAAAAAATGGCATTGGGCTCACCCTCTGTACAGCAATTTTCCTTAAAGAATACTGGGACGTGACAACCATATAACTATAGTTCTAAAGTCACTATATTTCAGAATAAAGATTAATGAACTTCCACTTATGGTAACTTTATGAATCTTCCACCAAGCATGAAGCAACCCTTTCTATACGGTTTTAAAATAAAAATATCTCCATACTCGACCAAATGTTTTTGCAGGCTGGTTCCAAAGGGAGCAGGTACTCAAGAAACCATAACCTCAGTTTTTACATATTTAAGTACCATTTTCTCATGAAACTTTTAGGCAGAAAGTCTAAAATTTTACTCTACATGTCGATTAAACAGCTCTTTAAAATTAATGTAATTAATTTTTTATTCAAGGAAATGTTTATGATGATCCAGAATATATGTTTAGAAAATTGATTGAAGAGTATGACAAATGGGGATTAAACATACATTTTGAAAGTACATTTTATATGGAATGCGGTGAAAATACAAAAGATTTGGTTTTCCAAGATGGACTAGGCATCATCAAAGAGTGCAATAAATTTGAATATTTAGGAGTCAAAATTAATAAAAAAAATGCCACACAGGATGATGTTATTAAACATAGAATAAATAAAGGAAGATCAGCAACAGCGATGTTAAATGGAATATTTTGGAACAAGACTATTTTTAAGGAAACAAAAATATTTATCTGTCTATAGTCCAAAGTTTGACAACATATGGAGCGGAAACATGGAAGCTAAATGAAAAGTTGCGGTCAAAATTACTAGCATTAGAAATGGAATTTTTACGACATTCGGCCAGACATTCTAAACTTGAAAAATAAGAAATGAAGTGATCAGGCAACAGATGAATAAAGAAAATTCAATTACAGAGTTCGTAAAATATAAACAGAATAGTATGGACATGTAAAGCGAATGGATGATAGAAGGCTACCAAGAAGAGTTTTAGATTGGATTCCAGAGGGAAGGAGAGGCAGAAGTAGACCACAAAAACCTGGTTGGAAGACATAAATACAGCGTTGGCAGAGAAAGGACTGCAAGCACGGCATTGGGAAGATAGAGAGAATTGGAGAAAAACAAAAGAATGTAGGGCATTGGTCACAGAAAGATGTGATATTACATTGTAAACCTGTTTGTAATAATAATAAATTTTAGATGTAATAATAATAAATTTTAGATGTAATAATAATAAATTTTAGAATTTTAAACATTTAAAATAAATACATTTTTATCTAAAAAGAATCTTAAAACTTAAAATTTTCTTGTCATATTGTTCCGATAAGTCACTTTGATAATTGTAAGTAAATTTGTTATCTGTTCCGTCTATAACTTATCTTTTTATTGTCTAATAACAAGTTAATACATTTCATAACATTGTGCAATGCATTTGACGGAGAATGGAGACAAACGTTTTCGCTTTTACGGCATCTTCAGGTTCCAATATATAGGTTAGTTATTTTTTATCACTCATATATATATATATATATATATATATATATATATATATATACTACAAACCAGTTTCCAAGTTGTACAGTTACATTGTGTCATGTTAAACGGACAAGCATTGATATAATTTATGTAGAGGCCTAATATAAGTGCTTCGTCATAATCGTCTTGGCAGTCGTGGGTAGTTCGCTCTTTTTTTTTTTTTTTTTTTTTTTTTTTTACGAATTGTAATGAATCAACTCTTTCATGTTATTGCGTGATGTGGAACACATTTTAACAAGAAATTATCAATTTTTATTTACTTTGTATTTTAACTAAGAGACTTTGAGTACTTATTGTCTTTGCCATGATTTACAACTTAGTTGTTGGATGTTAGACCCTGAGTGAATAACATAGATGACTTGTATTCAGAATATTTTTTAAACTTGTAATATCATGGTGATGTCATAAAAACTAACGCTTGTATGTGTAAAACTTGAAAACTTTTAGAAACCATATATATTCTGTAACGCTGGACCTATGCATGATGCCTTAGACCACGACACTACTGCTAGGGAATAATAATAATAATAATAATAATAATAATAATAATAATAATAATAATAATAATAATAATTCTATTTACAGCATAGCAAGTGGTTTTCCTGCAGAATATTAGCAATTATTTTGTTTCGTCATAAGTTCCTATCCACCGTGTTTTCTTCGGTCAATCTTCTATAATCCATACTTTTTCGGACTTCATCCATTGTTCTTTAGGACTTTCCCGTCTTCTGTTACCCTCTGCTTCCCACTACATCATCATCTTTGGTGTTCTGTCACTTTTTTTCTTCTTCAGATGTCCTAACCATTTTAATATTCATATTATCATCTCTGAAATTTCTTAACATCTATAACTTATCTAATTTTTATATTAATTTCTTACTTCACTCCAACAATAATATTAGGTATGGTGGTGGTGGTAAATAATAATACTATCAGTAGCCAAGCGAGTAGAGCAACAAGTTAATATTAGGAGGTTCAATATTCTGAAATTAAAGGACGAGGAAAGTAAGCAACGTTATCAGATCGAAATTTCAAATAAGTTCCGACGTAGTTGAGAAAGAATTAGGTGTTAGTGGCGCGTGGGAAAATATCCTGTATAATATTAAAATGGATTTGAGGGAGGTGGGATATGATGTATTAATCTTGCACAGGATAGGAACCGATGGCGGGCTTATGTGAGGGCGGCAATGAACCTTCGGGTTCATTAAAAGCATTTGTAAGTAAGTAAATATCAAAATTGCAGCCGAGCAGAGCATAGGTAATTATAAAACTAAGAAAAAGAAACCGTGTTTTGATGAAGATTGTTGCACGGTAGTAGAAAGAAGGAAACGAGGAAAATTGAAATTCTTACAGGATCCAGTTGAGGCGAATAGAGATTAATTATTTCAATGAAAGACAGGAAGTAAATGGTACACTTAGGAATAAAAAGAGATATTACTTGAAGGAAAAACTGAATGAGGTAGAAACACATAGTAAGACTAAAAACATTAGAGATTTGTATAAGGGTAAAAGGAATTTAAGAACGGATATCAGTTAAGGGTAAATGTGGTCAAGGATGAAAATGGTGACTGCTTGCAGATTTTCATTCAATCCTGAACAGATGGAAGAACTATTTTTGGGCAGCTACTAAATGTACATAGGTCAAATAGAAATGATCGGGATGAAATTAAAATACAAACTGCTGAGCCATTTATATCCGAACACACGCTTTCTGAAGTCGAAATTGCTAACCTGAAACGTTACAAGTCTCTCTATCAAATTCCAGCAGAATTAATACATGAGGGTGTAAGTTCAATGTTAAAATATATATGTTACATTATAATATCTCTGCTAGTGAATGACCGTTGAATTTAAAGCGGCGTATCTTGGTCGTGGGCGTCAGAATGCTAAAAATCCAAACAAAAAAATATCTGGCTGCTTTCATTCCAATGCTCTGATCACAAGTTGCTTGAGTGTAAAGCCAGTGCTTTTTCGCACAGATTAGTACAACCTTTTGCTTTCTCTCTTTCTCCTCACCGCAAACTGACATTGCACAGAGTTAGAAATATGATGAAATATCTGTATCATTCACACAACCACTCGTCTCTGTCTGCTAGTTCAGGGAAATCAGAACACTTATGAACATTTTGAAGTTTGTAAACTCTTTGGGAGAAATGACTCAGGCTGTGTTGAGTTTTTTCGTGCTTCTTTAATGCGTAACTCTGAAATAAAGTACTTACACTTACAAATCACCTTGTATAGTTGAGTTTATAATGCCAGCAATAGAAAATTCAAATGCAAATGCGCTTTGTTCTTATTTTTCTCCATCTGTAAAACAGTGACGAAAAAGTCGTGTGTTTAAAGCTAGACTATAGGTATGTAGGATATATTAAATTAGCGAAAAGTGATATCAAGGATGCAATTAAGATGTCTTTACACGTATTAAACTAAGTTTATCTTGTTCTAACTCAACGTTTCCATTAAATTGGAATATGTATTAATTACACTAATTTTCAGTGAATTAAGTGTTCTTTTTCTTTGGTAATTTATAAATAAAAATGCGGTCATGTTCGTAATCGCTTCATATTAATGTTTCCATTTTAGAGCATACAGTATGTGAGACATCATAGAAACTATAGAAAGCATAAAAGACTCAAAGGCATTTTAAATTTTTTACATCTGTGGAAAACTTGTTAAAGTACAGTAGTTTCATAACATGTGGGTTATCTGTTTCGACGCTGCTGTGCCCTTGCGGATTCAGATACGAGAAGAGACGGTTCAATTAAGATAATAAGTATTATCTAAACTTTTGCGATGAGTCACATTTTCACTCTACTTCAGACTTGCGGTTCTTGAAATGCGGAGCGCGATATATTGCACAATATTACGCTGTGAAGTAATATAATTATGTTATTTGATTTTTGTTTCATTATCACCATAACACAACATAAATCTACATCAATCTACTCAGCATACTGCAATACACAAAGCTGTGAAAGGAATCGGTTCTTCACTGAAAACTTTTCATGATATGAATTTTTAACTTTTAAAAATTAAAGAAAATTATCAAGCAAAAATTATGATTTGTAAGAAAATTTTTATCTCATGAACCAATTCTCAAATTTAAAAAGCCATTTGCAATTTTCTTTATCATGAAATGTGAGTTCTTCACAGAAAACACATAATTTAATATCATTAAAATAAGTGAAAATTTCTAATGAACTAATGGATGAAACTTGATGACATTTTTTACTGTTATTTAAATGTACAGTCACAGCAAACCCGCCGAATTTGGAAGGAATTAATAAAAAACTGTAAAAGTTTCAAAACTCAGTCCCAGTGTTCCTGTAACTAACTACCAAATGTGAAATATAAAGTGATTTCTGCGCCACCCGGTACACAGTATGATTATGATTAGTAAATGAGTATAAATGCTGGATGAGTGTAGTATAAAATTAAAAACAAGACTAAAAAGCCCTGTAACATTTTTTTCTGAAAGTACCTGTACTTCTTTTCAGGGTCATGTCGCAATAAAATAGGCGGATGAGCAATTGGTTGTCCAGCCAGGACATTAATTCCTAGACGATATAACTGTTGACAGTTCAAGAAGATAAAATATAATTTAGTATTCACGATTGCATAAAAGACATTTTGTGTAATTCCACGAAGTGATATATTTGAAAACATTTATAAACTGTGCGGTTTAAGTAGGGCTGTACATTTTACGGTTTAGCGTTGACAGACACAGCCTAAAGGAGCGGAGCGCTCCACTATAACTCGTTGCGTGCTCCGGTGCTTCCACAGACATAAGCAAGTTCACGCTCCGATTGGACGTCTCTAGCACCACAACCGGTTTCGGAGCTTACAACTCTGACACTACTGGGATAGACATTTGTTAATTCACCCATGCTTAGCAGGGGGAAGGGCTCCAACTAGTGACAGTTAATCCTGGAAGGGGGTAAAATTTAGACAAATCGCAACGAAATGTTGAAGTAGTTACGTATGCAATAATTTATCTCGGGGAAACCCTTACTTCCACACAAATTATTGTATAGTCCTATTTGTTCTTTTCTCGTACGTAGTACATAAAACCACTAAGAAAATCTCAGATGAGATTTGAAATCGATCGCTAAAAGTGTGTGTGTGCGTGCGTGCGTGCTTTTGACTGCGTATAGAAAGTATCTTATTTTAAATGAAATTGTATTTCATATTCTCCCTCAACAAATTTACGCGTGGATACTGAATATGAACAAAAAAAGAACCCATCTTATGGAAAAAGGCTATCCAGAGATGGAAAGACACTGGGATGACTTTGCTGTAAGTTGGAATGCGTTACTCAAAGCTTAACTTGTTCAACATACAATCCCAAGCAATAACTCCTATGCTAGAGGATAGTTGGAGCACATTTTACTTTGTTCTAAACTTCTGACAATTGTACGCTGAAATCTGTAATGCAACGAAAATTCGAAGTGGACCACAAATTATAAAATTTCAGAATTGTAACGTCATCATCATAAACGTCAAGGTTTGGGCCTAATGACCCGTTCCGTCTCCAGGACTTATCTGATCTCTCCATCGTTTTCTCGGTCTTCCAAGTGTTCTTCGTCCTACTGGTTTGTATGTCCACATGCTTATTGGTAGTCGTCCGTCGTCCATTCCTTCAACGTGTCTTAACCAATTCAGTCTATAATTCTTGATTTTGTCTGTTATGCATTCAAAGTTTAATTGTTTACGGAATCTTCGTTTCGGATATGATCTAATAGTGTGTGTCCTGTTAAAGGTCTAAGGATACGCATCTCAGGGGCTTCTAGTCTTCTTTCCTGTCTTTTAGTGAGGGTCCACGTTTCCGCACCATACAACAAAATTTGTACAGCTAATGTTTTATAAAATTTTAATATCGTGTCCACTCTAGCCTTTTTAAGTGAATTTTATTCTCTGCATCACTTGATTCTATAAATGAAAGGTTGCAACCCAGGTAATTGAAGGAATTAGTTTGTTCCAATATCTTATTATCTATTAAAATCTTCGTTGTAATGTTAAACCTAAAATAAATAAATAAATAAATAAATAAATAAATAAATAAATAAATAAATAAATAAATAAATAAATAAATAAATAAATAAATAAATAAATAAATAAATAAATTCAATTAACAATTACACAGTATGCATGTAAAGTAATGTAGTTATATATGTATACAAGGTGTTTGAGGGTGAATAGTAAATATTTAGGAGGTGGTAGTATGGACTGTTAAGAGTAAAATAGTTCACATGAACATGTGTACAGTTTTCAGTGAGTGTGGATATACAGCTGTTAGGATGTTACGAATACGAATATAAAAAAAAAAAACCTTACAAAAGATATGAGAGACAAATAACATTGGTTGCATTTATTGATTGATTGGAAACGTTACAAAAGATATGAAGGAAAGTCAAATTATTTATTGATTGCATTTATTTATTATTTAAAATGAAATCAATAATTTGCAACACTTCAAGTAATTGTTCAAACATACTATGACCGACTTCACTGCACCTTACAACACTCTTAGCATATAGTACAGTAGTGGCAAAAAAAAAACCGGACCGACCCTTGTAGCTGATTTCAGAGCCTTGTTCACTCCAGAGCACAATAGGCTGGTAACTAAGACTTTCGTCGTTCGAATCCTGCCTGGGAAGGAAACTTTTTTTTGTTCCTTATTCAAATTTATTCCCAATACTTTTCGATTGCAGCGATATTTTACTACTTAATTAACTTATTATTCCCAGAACATGAATTTTACCAGCAATCGAAAAGTATTGGGAATAAATTTGAATAAGGAAGGTCGGTCCGGTTTTTTTTTGCCACTACTGTACATGAAACTCTTCTGAGGTCGCCTTGGCGTTCTTTTTATGAGGACAGCACTATTCATAATGCAAGTGATCAATTATTCGTCTCTTGTATTTATTTTTCTCTGTAAGCTTCGCTTTTCATCCACCCATAGAGAGAATATAATTAAGGACTAAGGTCCGGGGATCTTGGTGGCCAGTGAACGTGACAACCGTGGCCTACCCATCATTCAGGGAATGTTATATTTAGATGTGTCTGTTACCTAAGGGCTACAATGTGCATGGGATAGGTACCTTTTATAACGTTTACAATCAGTCAATGAAGTACAATCAATGTCATCTGTCTCCCATTCATGATTTTCGTAAGGCTTTTATGCGTAACATTCCGACAGCTATATCTCCACATCCATTGAAAATTGAACACATGTTTATCTTCTTCTTCTGCCAGATAAGGTTTAGGCCCTTTAGACCTGTTCCGAAGCTAAAAACTAGTCTGTCCATCTCCTGCGTGGACGGCCTCCTAGATTAAGACAAAAGAGAAAGGATGAGGGAGAGTTAGATTACGGTGCCCTAAAACTGGTACTTTCAGCTCAGGAAGGAAAACCCTGACAAGTATGGAGGTTGTGCTTCAGGCTGGTAACCTGTCCATGTAATAAAATTACATACTCGAAAGCTAAACAAACAATAAACCAGACTGAAGACATGTTTATAATATGTATAATTATGCATTTTTTACTCGGAATAGTCTGTACTGTCATCTTCAAAAATATTCACTGTTTATCCTGAAATATCCTTTCTCTGTGAGTGTGTGTGTATGTGTATTTTTTATATTGGGAAACAGCTTCCGTGAGCCTCAGTAATTTGTTCTTAAACCGTTTTAACATAAGTTTCGAGAGAAAATACTCTATTTTTATTATTATAAACCACAGATGGGCATCGTGCCTCACTTGAGAATTTGTGCTCACTGACCTTCACAGAGCTTATTGCTCTGAGTGACATCTTCTTCACAGTCCCCGTTCCTCCTTCACGTAGCTCCTAGGCGTGGGCAGGTTCTATATCAGTTTCATAAGCAATATCAGTGGTGGCATAATGACATTATCAAAGCAGTGTGTACGCGTTAGAAAACGATTATTTCATGAAAAATGGAAGAGGTTTTTTTGCTGTTTAGAAGGGGAGAACATACGATGTATGTTATGCTCGAAAATCCTATTAGGCATTAATAAATTTAATATACAACGACATTACTCCTTATGTCATAAAGAACATGCTGAATTAGAAGGTAAGACAAATTAAATGTTATTTTTCGTACTATTCCGAAGAAAATGTATGATCTTAACATTTGCATAGTATACTAAATACGATATTATACCTTAAACACGCTGCATTAAGAGGTACGAGGAATTAAATGTTGTTTGTACGTATTATTTCCAAAAGAAATTTATAAAAAAATATCAAATGTGCGTAGGAAACGAAATATGATTTTCTGAAATTATTTTAGGTCGAGAACGTGCAAATCTATTAAGTAATCTTGAGAAACACCAGAATATTCAAGAAAATAAACGTAGACAACGTGATGGAATATTATTGGCTAGTTAGGCAATTTCTCGCCTGTGATTTAAATCAATTCAATGGTGGTGGAGAAATAGTAAAGAGGTTTATGATTAAAGCTGCCGAATTAATTTGCCAAATTGAAAGAAAGTTTTTGAGTCTCTCACGTTAACCAAGCGCTTTCCTACTAATTCGCCACTGACCGCCTTAGCGATTACGATAAGGTGACGCAGGTTACAGTAGTTTATATTTCCCATCCTACTCTGCAGTCTCCTCTCCTAGTAAACAAACTATTTCAAATCGAGTGCCTCACGTAACCGAGAATTGTGCCCATGTATGTTTTAAACCACAGAGAAATAAGACTTTTTAATCTGTTTGTGTTGTATTTTTCGTCCCGGGATTTACGAAAATACAGTGGCTCACTGAAGGATAGTGTATAGGCCTATTTGTAACCGTATTCAGGATTTACATGTTAGATGACAAGCCTGTCATTAAATCTGGGCTCTGATTACGAAGCGAATTTTACTCTAAATTCTTGCAACGAGTTCCACTTAAAAATTAGGGACAGCTGGAAAGATGTTATCATTTTTATCGATGAACCGTGGGAGATAAAGAAACGTGTGTAACTCACAAGTCATCTTCAAGTGTCCTAGGAACACTCTTCTTATTAAGCGTGTGTAATAACGTTGTTTACTAGCTGTGATACAGCAGCTGTAGTGCTGATAGTGGTTATCAGCACAATGATTTGCATTTTGTTGTTGATCCAGACACTTCTAATTTTATCGTGAAAATATTAATTGTAGAGTCACTTCCAATGATGCAGTACGACCAGTATGTGATAGAGAGGATCGTATGTATGAAAGTATAGTATATAGGCCTACTATATTATATAATAAAATGTAAAACACGGAAAGTATAATAAGATGTTTGAAATACACTTACGCATGAAAAAGTAAAGTAAATCCGTGGCGCTATAGCCCATGAAGGACCTCACGTCCACATGCCGAAGCAGAGATGGACGATCATCCAACCAGAATGGAGGTATCGTGTGGTAAGCACGATGATCCCCCCAGCTGTTGTAGCTGGTTTTCGAAACCGGATTTTCCGCTACATATAATAAGTAATAATATATTTATTTATATATTTATTTATTTATTTATTTATTTATTTATTTATTTAATCTGGCAGAGCTAAGGCCAGTAGGCCTTCTCTTCCGCCCAGCCAGACTCTAATTCTAATTGAATACAATTGGTTACATAGTTATTTCATTAATATCTAGACCGTAAAACAACATGGAAGTAAATAATGAAAGTTGGATAAGTAATGTTAGTGTGACAATAATAAACATTGGTAAGAAATAATGATAATAATAATAATAATAATAATAATAATAATAATGAATAATTTAAATATTTATTTTGTGATATATATATGTATATATATATATATAATATATATATATATATAAGCATTAAAGATTGAGAAACCTGAAACAGCTATTATTGTTAACAAGAATTGTTAGAAAAATATTTCGTTAGTCTATTCTTAAATTGGTTTGATGTCTCACAGTCCCTGACATTACTTGGTAGGGAATTCAAAAGCCGAGGAACAGCCACAGTGAAAGAAGATGAATATGAGGATGTTCGGTGGGAGGGAATGGATAATATTGAGGAGTGTTGTGATCGTGTGTCTAGGTTATGAAGGGTGGATAAATTTTGAAAACGAGACGCAAGATCGACAGGATTGGAGAAATGCAATATGTGAAAGAGAAGGGAAAGACAGTGGATTTTCCTACGATCTTCTAGACGGAGCCAGGACAACATTTCGAGGGATGGTGTTGTGATCAGCCCGGCGAATATTGCAGACGAAACGGACGCACATATTATGAACACGTTGTAGTCTCTGCGCCGAAGTAACGCTTAGGTCAGTAAGCAGAATATCACAGTAATCGAAGTGGGGCATCACGAGTGTTTGCACTAACATTTTTTTTTTTTTCATGGAAAAGGGTAGAAAATTCTTCAATCGCCTAAACGTATCGTAGCTCCCCAAGTGCATTCACGATGCTGGGTGAGCACCGGCCCCATACACTGGCCGAAATTTCATGAGAAAATTTCTTCCCCCATGAGGACTCGAACCAGCGCGCATTCCGTAACGCAAGTTCTAGGCAGGATGCCTTAGACCACGACGCCACGGCGCGGGACACACTTACACATAGTCACCTTAATATACAACGTAACTCTCCACAGATACATATTATGCATAGCGTGGCCCACCGAAGTGGTGTGTAACTTGAAAATGGGTAACAGTCCCGACATCTATCCGCAATATGCCGAACCCGAATCACGCAAGTGAAGTGGGTAGGCATTTGACACACTCTATCTCTCTCTCTCTCATGTACTATTTCCTATAGTTTACAACTTTATGTATAGGCCTAATGTTGGTTTCTTTGTCTTCTTTATCAATACATTTGCTGATTTGTTAACATTGTACTTATTTTTTAAATATCTATAGTCTTTTCCTTTCCAATACTTATAGAGCCTATTTTATGTTTTATAAAACCTAAATGAAATAATGAAAGAAAGCTTATTTTAGGCACCTAAAACATTTTTAGGACCTAAAAATCCGCGGTCTACTATGAGGTTGTAGAGTGAACAATACATAGAAAGCAACAATTTGATCAGGCGGAAAATTGTTCCAATTCAGAGAACTACGGAAAATGTTTCTCCTCACATCACCACAATAGAGTTACACATTAAAAATAATTTCGTCATATAATTCACTGATAGGATTCGTTTAGCAAAAGCAATAGTTGCACTTATAATCCTAATGAGTTTATCTTATTTATGTTATCATTGCCTGTTTATCATGAATTTCAGTTGTGTCACAAGAGAAATTTTGATGATGGTGATGATAAAGTTTTGAAAAGAGAATATGAGGAAGTGAAACAAAGAGAAGCTAAAGAGAAAAATAATGAAGACGAATAAAATTTTAGACTCTATTTAAAATTGATAAAGTACTGAATTAACAATTTTCCGTGTACCTACACATTTTGTTCCATTTTTAATCTTCTGTAGGTACGAGTGCAGCTACATTGAATGGCTTTTTCAGAACCATTAATGTGATTGAAGCTCTTGACTGACGTGACATGTTGCATAATTTTTGTATAACGGTAAAGTTAGTTTGTCATAATCTCGTGGATGAGGGGAAATTCATGAAAACGAGCTACTTTGAAAAAGAAAGTGATTAAAACATCGAATAGAATCCATATACACTTCTTCAGCTAGACTTGGCAATGTTCCCTCCTAGTGTAACCCTGACCTTGAATCTCATTTCGCACATGGGCGTCATTTTGTCGCTCATCTCAAGGCCGCTGTTTTACTTCATGCGTCGACACTATAAACACTGGTGATGTACTGTCCACATTTCGTGAACAGACTACGATATGGAGAACAGTGTTGCCAACTGTAATGTACGCACAGTCGCCAAAAAGTAGTTCAAAAGTCGCTGTATTCCGTATTATATCAATAGAGAAAGTTTTACTTTTGTCGCTATAGAGTGGTGAAAATGGCGCTAAATTCTTATTTAAGCAACGGAAAAGTTAAAACAAAAATTGTCGCAAAGAACGGTTAAAAATCGCCAGATTTTTGTCGCTAAATTGGCAACACTGATGGGTCCATCGCTGTGGAGTAACGGTAGCATGCCTGACCGTGAAACGAACGGACCCGGGTTCAAATTCTGGTTGGGACTACCTAGTTGAGGTTTTCTTCCGGGGGTTTTTCCTCAATCCATTAAGAGCATTCGGCGCTGAACCTTGGACTTATTTCGCTGGAATTATCATTTCAATCAGACGCTAGATAACCATAGTAGTTGATAAAGCGTCGTGAAATAACCAATAAAAAACACTAATGGGGAGAAAAGGCCTATGAGCAGTGCTGCCGACACAAAGTTGAAATGTCGCCACGGCCTTGACAAAATTCCGTTACGTTCCGCTACACAAGTAAAAATAATGTGCAAAATAATCAAAACATACCTTTCACGATGCTTTATTTGTTAGAGAAGGTGAAACTTGAAAGTATGTATTATGATATTGACACCATTCGTAACGTCGTTATCGTTGTTGATTATGTTGATTTACAGTACTTATTCATGGTTATCGGTCTAAGGGCAGGGTTTTCACTGCAAACCATTCTCCAATTTTCACAATTTTCCGTGTTTCTCTTAGTCTCCGTTACACAGATTCAGTGGCGTGGGCCTACGCAGAATTTTGTCAAGGGGGAGGTAATTATTAAAACTGTTTACATTATAAATTATCGATATTTAATATTTTGTGTATCATTATTATCATCATTATTATTATTATTATTATTATTATTATTATTATTATTATTATTATTATCAGCTGAGTTTTAACAGGGGGGTGTGAAGCTAGTTCCGGGAAGAACGTTAGACATATCAGAGAACTCGGAACGATAATGTGACGTTTATGTTAAAATATGAACTGTCAAATGCACAAAACGTTAAACTGGCGTTTCATAACAAAGTCAGAACTCGAACTAACGAACGGGGGAATACCACTCTTAAAATGAGTTCAAAATCGACTATGCGTAATATTTAACATCTGCACTGCAGGACTGTCAAAACAACTTTTTCGATATGTTTCACAAATTAAATTAATTTCATATTGTGTCGGCTTCATTTTATTACAAGGTCTGTACTAGGCGGAGGTCTCTCTAAAATAAAGATAGCATTGTTATAATTCGTCCCGCGCCGAGGCGTTGTGGTCTAAGGCATCCTGCCTAGGACTCGCGTTACGGAATACGCGCTGGTTCGAGTCCTCATGGGGGAAGAAATTTTATCATGAAATTTCGGCTGGTGTATGGGACCGGTGCCCACCCAGCATCGTGATACACTTGGGGAGCTATGATAGGTACCGAAATCCGATTGCGAAAACTAGCTATAACGGCTGGGAGGATCATCGTGCTAACCACACGATACCTTCGGATGATCGTCCACGTCTGCTTCGGCATGTGAACGTGAGGCCAGCAGCAGGCTGGTCAGTGTGAGCCCTTCAAGGGCTGTGGGGCCACGGATGATGATGATTATTATTATTATTATTATTATTATTATTATTATTATTATTATTATTATTAACTGCACGCATTGTATTCTTCACCTGACATAATTAGGAACTTAAAATCCAGACGTTTGAGATGGGCAGGGCATGTAGCACGTATGGGCGAATCCAGAAATGCATATAGTGTGTTAGTTGGGAGACCGGAGGGAAAAAGATCTTTAGGGAGGCCGAGACGTAGATGGGAGGATAATATTAAAATGGATTTGAGGGAGGTGGGGTATGATAGAGAGTGGATTAATCTTGCACAGGATAGGGACCGATGGCGGGCTTATGTGAGGGCGGCAATGAACCTTCGGGTTCCTTAAAAGCCATTTGTAAGTAATTATTATTATTATTATTATTATTATTATTATTATTATTATTATTATTATTGTTATTCGAACGTACCGCAGCACCAAGCATAAGGATTATATTGAAGGAGGAGTAGGACGACTATGCCTTATGTCGATGTTATTTTGTTAGGACATACTCTGACAGTGAAAATTTTGAGAAGGGGAAACGATTATGGAATATATATATATATATATATATATATATATATATTCAAATCTAAATATGTCATTTTTTCAAAAAAGTTCAAGGAGGGGAGGTTCAAACCCGGTAACCCCCACATTGCGTACGCTCCCGCAATATTTTATTGAATTTTCTTGTTTGAAATATGTCAAAGAATAACCCCCTGAAATTACTGACTCTTACGGTCCATTCTGTTTATAGCTCCTGGAGATATCTCCTTTTTGTAACGAAACAATTGGGAGCTCAGCTTCAATTCCACTGCAGATTACTACCAAATGCTCGAAATCACACCGTTCCTGCACTAAAAGGACGGGCATATTTTGTAACGTATGAAAGGAGCAAAACATTAATTTCACCTAAAAGTGGAGTCCTCCCCTTTTGCAGGGAGCCCTTCAATTATTAGTCCCTGGAGGGCTCAGTTTACGATTTTCTGCCAAGCAGTTTTTCTCAAGCACTTAACTATTGTTACATAAGAACATGCATTAAGAGAAATGTTAATAGCTACTTCTTAGTAGGGTTACCATGAGAAGAAATTCTATAGGAGGACATGGAATCTAAAATAAGAGGACACTGCTAAAAAAGGAGGACTTTTTAAAAATTGGTATGAACAAAATTAAAGATAAAAACAATGGCTCACCTTAGTTTTCTCACTAGTTGCTGGATCAGTATTACATCTGTACCCTACTTATCGGTGGAGCCCACTTTGTGCACAAGAGCCTGAAGGGACAAACTTATATTTTGTAACATATAACTATGGAACTGTTCACAGGACATGTCCTTGAAATTATATTTCATCATGATGATACCTCTGACTGTCTCCGTTAGCATGCGATTTCGTTCCTTTGTCCATTGAGCAGATATTAGGGAAAATACTCTCTCAGCACTTCCATTGTGACTTGGGATAAATAAATAGAATTGACATATTTTTAAGAGTTCTGAGAAAGTTTCAATGCTTACAGAACTACTGCAATTGAAGAATTTGCACCATTTTTATCTAAAGTTAAATCTTTGTCCAAATTAACTTGATTGGCATATTTTTGTACATTGCAGAATAAAATTGATGAAATAACTTAGAATCATGAATAGTGACATTTTTAGAGTGTAAAAATTCAATGCATGTCAATAGGTCATCATATTTTGTTTTTTTTTATGTGCTCCAGCTTCAACCATTGAAAGCAGTTAAATTCTTTCATAGGTTTTCATAATTTGTTCAGATATTCTATGCATAATATCACACATTATTCAATATTAATATTAATTCTAGTTGAAATGCTAAATGCCGGACATTTCAATTTTTTTTAAATGCCTGCCGGACAGGATAAAATGATTAAAAAAGAGGACATGTCCTCCTTTTTCCGGACGGATGGTAATCCTACTTCTTAGTCAGTTTTTAAAAGGAAAGCAAAACAACTAAGTATATAATAATTGACTTATTTTATTACCTATAATATTGGCTACCAACACTGGGGTTCATTGCCCTGTTGAGCTAAGAGAGAGACGGTCAACGGTAGTTTGTGTGCTGATGTAGCAATTTGCACTCCCTCTCATTCATTACAATTTCTTGCACAGCAACAGTCTGACCTTGACGGCTTATCGGGACGATGACGATGGGAGGAATTTGTTTATGAAGATGTTGCGTAACGTCTGGGGGCCACACCCTTCTCATCAGAGCGAAGAGCCAGTTCAGAAGATCAATTAAAAATAATCATTACTTAACCGAGCTTTGTACCTAATAGTAAATCTCGAAGAAATTTGAATTTCTTTTTGAGAAGAATTAATAATATTTTTATTCTCGACCATGCCGAAATGTAGTAATTATACACCTGGTAGCAGTCCTTTAATGCATGTCATTAAAGTACACCTACTCATTAAAGTACAGGTGTTCAGCCAATGACAACTCAGCTTACAGGTGTTCAGCCAATGACAAGTCAGCTTTGTACCGTTATAAAACCGCAAGTATCGATTATTCTCGGATATGCAATCGAAAGAGAATTAGCGAAAAGTCACAGAGGCTGGAAATCCAATACTGTCGCAGAAGGTTATGTTCTGTTACTATAATATTTAGCGTTAATTGTAAATAATATTCAAATAAATTCAATTTGTCATCTCGTTTTTCAATGTCGAATTCAATAATCAAGGTGATATCAAGTTTAACGGGATTACATCAAGGTCAATGACATTATTGTTCCTCGGAAAAAATCAATACTTTCGCGTCTGCGCACATCTCACAATTCACGACCTAGAACAAGGTCACTTCCGATCTTGTCAGATACAAATAAAATGTATACATCTGAATAATTTCAAGTTAGAAATATGGTCGAGCATAAAAAGTCGTATGAAACTCGCCTATAATGGTAATTAAGAAGCTCGTATGAAAATTATGAAACTCTCTTGCGCTCGTTTCATAAACATCCATACTCGCTTCTTAATTACTATCATTATAGGCTCGTTGCATAATGTACTATTATTATAACAGCTATTCTAAATGCATCGTCATCCGTTATTTAGTAACATGGCTAGGCTTAAAAGATGTCTGTCCAAACTTCAGTATTAAAGAAATACAGTTACTGTTAACCAGATTTTGAAAAATAATAAAAACAGGACATTTTATCTGGAAAAGTAAAAAAAGTAGGATGTGAGAACGTAACGCGTGATATGATGCTTATGTTCAATATTTTATAAGGTAAATTGCTGCTCTTCTGCCGTATGAGTAAGAATTTTTTACGTGGGAGGGAACCAACCTGTCACACAACCCCCAACTTGGAGGACCAGAGTTTGATTTCGGGGTTGTCCTTCCCCTAGACAGGTTGCCTTCTCTGCAGCTAATGAACCCTGTCCACCTCGTAACCCTGGGAGGGGTCCTGACCAGGTACTAGAGATGAACAACGATCGAGAAAGCAGCGCCCGCAAAGCCGAAATCCCGCACGACAATATTGAGTACATCGCGTCGTTCACGTAAAGACTGCTTGTGAGTGTTTCAAGACGTCGAGATTGATCACTCCCGAAGTCCCGAACATGTCAAGCAGCCTTGAATCGCCACAGTTGTTTATAGGCTACCTGACTGTACTTTTATCTACTGTACTTTGACAACTGTTATATATGTATAAAAATCAAGTAGCCTACTTGAAACATCCTCTAGCTTTCAGTGTATAATAATCCGTTCCCCAGTCTTTATTTAATTACTAGGCCCTTATTAAAAGACTAAGAATTTTTCTTTTCATATGTTTGAGATAAAGTGTGCAATCTCAAGTAAAAAGATATTAACGTTATGTTTTATGTTTCTTAGAAATGCAGATTTATTTGAGAATTGTTTTTTTTTTTTTTTCTATTTATATTACCATAGGTGATATCATATAATAGAACCAGAACATTTTGATAACTAAGATACTGTTATGTTTTGTCTTTTTATCTTGTTGTCTCATTTAAACATTTATGATGTTATTTATTTCAATGATATATGTTATTCAAAGTTACGAAATCTTTCCACGCCGACCAAATGCTATTTCGAGAATGATGAGCGAGACTCGAAGCGCACGAGAATGACGAGACGAGACTCGAAAGACAAATGCAGCGAACACAGCGAGCGAGAGCGGCAGTTTTGTTCATCTCTACCAGGTACTACTCACCGGGCCAGTGGAACCTGGGGCTCACAAAAGGTTAAGGGTGGCCACATCCTGGGACAGGCTCACTCCTAACGGAGTATCCTGCCCTGTTACCCTTACGGACCGGAATCAGTCCACTTTGAATTAGATGATGATGATGATGATGATGATGATGATGATGATGATGATGATGATGATGATGATGATGATGATGATATGAGGTAAATTGTTAGTTTTAACCAGTGGTTTTTTTTTTCCTGGCGGAACGTGCCGTTCTGGCACCTTTTTGTTCTATTTTTCATTACAGAACCGAAAAATCTATTAACACCGCCTACTTGAATGTATCCATGCATCCGATGGTGCTTATACTGCCTGCTCATTCAGTGATCAAAAACATGTAACTTGACCTTATACAGTATATTATGCCTATATTCACAAGTGACTTCACTGACCATTAGGAGCTGCCATCTAGCGACAATTTTTTTCAATTCAATGGGTTGCTCAATTTATGAAAGCTGCTATGTCACAGAATTACGTAAAAACAATTTCCAAGTTAAAATGGCAAATTAACTACTACCGGTAGTAGGAGATTTTATGGAACTTGCAAGGTTAAGTTAGACCGCAAAACACCTGGTTGCAAGACATAAATAAAGCGTTGGGAGAGGAAGGATTGGAAGAACGGGATTGGGAAGATAGAGAGAATTGGAGAAAAAAATAAGAACGTAGGACATTGATCACAGGAAGATGTGATATTACATTGTAAACCTGTTTGTAATAATAATAATAATAATAATAATAATAATAATAATAATAATAATAAAATTTCGTGAAGTTTTAATTTTAATTATTGTTAATATGTGTGGTTAAAATGTATGTATATCCCTTTGCCATTAGAATGTTACATGCTATAATTTACCCAGGATGCATTTTTTTAAAGAAATATCACTTGTACCCCTTTGCTTCTAACCCCCTGATATAACTTTAAATGTCGCTAATGATGTCGTACAGTGCCTCCAGCGATCTCCGTCCTGCTTTTTTTTTATGGATCTGAAATCTCCCAATTTTTCACCCTCGAACTAGTGAAATAATCTCTCGTTGCTTCGTTTATTTACCAGAATGTAGGATCATCGCTAACCTTACTTTCATTAAGTGTACACTGATCGATAGTGGTATTAATTTCATTTCCATTATCGTAATTAGTTGTTCCTTTCGCTCCAGTCATTAGACCAATTACGTCAATTGACGATAGATGGTTGTCTAAGAAGTATGGAGTTGTAGGTTCGTAGATAACGCATTTTTCGTTATGAACGTCATTGGACTGATGTTCGGGCACCTCAGTACTTCTGGGGCCAAATAGAATTATTAGGGCTGAAAAAAGTAAGCTGCATCGTACGTAGAACTCTGTGTTTACAAAATACTTGTGTGCACGCTTGGCTATGGTCCGTCTCAGGAATCTGTGGAGTAATTTTGCGCATATGAGAGCGAAGTCTATCTGTGCCGGAGTGTATTGCGGGCAGCATCAGCTCGAGTCCGCTAAGGGGTAAGATGCTCATGGTAGAAGGCAGACTAGAGTTCAGATAGAAATTATCCCCTCCTGCAAGCGATTGCTCGCTTCGTTCAAACAATGTCCTCCCCCAGAGCAGTCTCATTGGCCCTAGCCCTCCCACATACCACTTGCTCAGATGTCTTATTTCGTCTTTATACTCCACAGATCCTGGGACGAACCATAGTTACGGTAGCTGCTGTTTGTACAGTCCGCTCGGTATGAATGAACTCATAGTAGGATTACTTATGTTTCAAATTAATAAGCTCGGAACAAATATTACATTTACAAAAAATATAATTTTCATCAATTAAGTCAAACACATTTTCCCCATATTCTGAATTCAGTCGCCTTATTGTCTGTTCTTTGTTGGATTTTTGTTTCGGCATTCTGATACAACCTAACTTAAGCAGGTCTACTGTTGAGGAGAGTCGGATGTTCACTCTCTCTGCTCCTTACAGACAGTAGACACACCCGGCATCGGGACGCATTTTGTAAAAAATGTATATAGAAATTATTTAGTACCCTGATACCAATACTTTTCTTCAGCCCTAATAGCCTAATTATGCAAATGCTGGAAACTGTTGTTAGTTCAGAAAGTCAACCAACAATGGAAAAGTTTTGACAGTACAGTATAGAATAGGATATCAACAATGCAAGAAGAAAAATATTGAACATAAATAAGTTCGTAACTATAAAGACCAGTAATTACATTTTTCTAACCAAACGGAATTCTTAAATTTCAGGTATTTAATCATTAAATTGTCAGTGGTAGCATACAGTAGGTGTTGTTTTGCTTTCAGAGAAGATGAGTTGCCGTGTAACAATTCAGAGACTTTTTTATCTTGTACGGAGGAGGGACCCGAAGGCTTTAACTGTAGCTTGAGGCTTATTGTGCTTACCACTCCTATTCTGTGAATGATTGGGTAGCCGAACGGCCGCGCTCTTGTACAAATATAGCACGCCGTACAGTGAACTTAACCCGGGCTATTGTATGGATAATGATGCTGATGCTGATGATGATGATGATGATGATGATGATGATGATGATGATGATGATGGGTGAATTAATGATGGCGAAATGAGTCCTAGGTCCAACGCCGAAAGTTACCCAGCAATTATGTTTCAATTGGTTGAAGAAAAGTTCCGGAGAAAAACCCCAACCAGGATTTGAACTCGGGGCCGCTCGTTTCACGGTCAAACGTGCTAACCATTACTCGACAGCGGTGGACTATTCAGAGACTTACATAACTTTTTTCTAAGACTGTACATATTGTACAATAGTGTAATATATGTATTATGTCCTACAGTAATGTAAGGCGCAAATATTTTGCAAAAAGACGTGTATTTTGTATCCTCTTGTAATTTCAAGTGAAAGACTGTGGCAATGGGTGTCTATAGTTGGTACGGTAATAGTAAACATGAATTCATTTGTTGCTGTTTATTTATGTTGAACAATTTTGTTTCTTTTCAGTTGTTCATCAACAATAAATTTGTGGACTCTGTATCTGGAAAAACTTTCCCAACAGTGAACCCAACTACAGGAAAGAAGATCATAGACATTGCTGAGGGAGATAAGGTAGGCAAATAGTCATATACTGTTGGTAAATATAAATGCTACTTTCACGAGTAAGAAAATACTGTCACTTGATACAGACATTCGCCAGGGTCCAGTAAGTGTAACCTGTCTAGATCTCGAATATATTTATTAATAATAAATGCAGAAAATCAAATTCTAGTAAGTTAAAATGTTCCAGAATTTGCACTA
Source organism: Periplaneta americana (assembly GCF_040183065.1). NCBI lineage: Eukaryota > Metazoa > Arthropoda > Insecta > Blattodea > Blattidae > Periplaneta > Periplaneta americana. The sequence goes on along the minus strand of NC_091122.1, from coordinate 134,949,737 downwards.
TAACTATGTAGTTTAAATCAGTATGTTTGTAATACGAGCGTTTGTTTCGGATCTGGGCCGAGAAAGAGGGCTGAATCATAGTCGGTTGATGTCACGCCACCTCAAGGCCACGTAATGTACATGTACGTTGCAGTTCATTTCCGTAGTTGCATTCATCGTGCAGTGTGATAAGCAGCGACAGGCAATGTATGAAATTTCATATTATAAAAAATTCCTGCGGTATAGGAACAAGATTTTTCAAGATTCCCGATGTGTAGAAGGTAATTCACGCTAAAAATTTCCATATTTCACAATGTTTTGGTAAAATTTTCATATTTAATTAAAAGGTCTTTTTTTTTTCACATATTTCACTATTTTCCCTTTCCATTCGTATTTCTGTAACACTTTCCACATATAAAGAGGCAATAGAGATGCTTTCAAAAACCCAAGTCACACATTCCACCAACATTCCGAGATTCCCAAGAGCAAGAGAACACGGGTTTAAACTATCAATAAAATTATGCTGTCTGCTTAATCTCTCCTCTTTTTACAATATTTTTGATTGTAAAAAATAAATTTAATTTACGAAAAATGTAACCTTTTGCTAGAAAATGTAGGAAAGTTAATCATTATACAGTGCGTCTAGAAGTAGAGTGGACAGTATCTGACAGGTGCGACAACTCTCGCCCAGTCCAAGGTCGCCTCCATTGCAGCCCACTACGTATGTAGTATACGCAACAAGAGAAAATTATTGACACTTCCATCCAGCAAAGATGGTGGAAGAGGGGTTACCATTGCCAACGGCCAAACTGACGAACGAGGGCCTGAGAAGCACGCTGTTTCTAAGGACTTTAATAATCATGTGACATCATGTATTGAATCTTGCTGGAGGTTTTCTAAATCCGTGTGTAAAATAAATGAAATAAAAATGTAGAAATATAGTACAGTTAAATGGTTAGTGTTTTTATAACACTTCACGTTGTGCTCTTTGTTAAAAATATATATTTAGAAATCGTATAGGTAGCTTAAAGTTAAATTACCTTTATTATAGCTCATATAATAGGCGGGTATTCAGAAAGCAGACGCAAAAACGTTGTCAAATTATCTAGCACATTTCGGCTGTTCAGTCCAGTAGTTGAGCATTTGTTGCTGAACGGTTCGGTGCATTTTTTGCGATTGTAAATTGTTTTTCGAAGTCTGCATGACAAGTGCAAAGAAAGTTAGCAATCCAGATAGAATTATAAAGACAAAAAGTGGTAGACCTAAATGTATTAAGTGATACCTTTCTGAACCTAATGCCGATCATATTCTTTTGAAAGCTGTGATAGATGTAGATCATGTTGGTGAAGGTTCTTTGGAATGTTGACCTTTCTGATGTCATCATACCACTACTTCTCAATTATCTCGTTAGAGCTACATCTTGACCTTGCCAGCCAACACTGCATCCTTCTATTACTATATGTATACAGAAAGGGTATTCTAAGTGACAAGCTATTTCAGCTGCATACAGATTAAGGGGGGGAAGGGATAATTGTTAATTGAATCTTACTGAAGAAGCGACGCAGATAAAGGAAATGCAGTTACTATTGTCTGATTATCAATCTGATATTGGCCAACTGTATCTCATAAGGGACTGTAAACGATCTCACGTTGAAACTTCCCTCACAATCTGCGCATACAGATCGCCACAGCAGTTACAAAAGTATAAAAATTATCTACTTTTGCAGAGTTGTTACCAGTTTGGTTTACCGATGTACCGGCGCGTGGGTCCTCGGTGAGGACTGCAGTTGTGGCCGCCAGAATTAATACCGTAACAGCGCTATTAGACTACAGTACACTTACGTTATAATTGATGCGACCTCTTGTCGCATATAAGTGGAATATCGCGTAAATATTTTCTCGTTTACTCTCCCCAATTCTTCCACTAAAATTCTTGTAATTACTAACTCAATGTTACCTTTCAGTCCTGAAATCAATTGCAGTAATTCACTCACAAACGTGGAGCATGTACTGGGATATAGTGATAAGATTTAAGATGTAATAAACGTATCGCGTTTCTTGCAGATGATTTAAACACTCCAGTCTGCTGAGATATTTTTTTAGCAATTTTGTGACGGATGTCTGAATAGCTTTAACATCATCTAATCTAGATTCTATTAAAACTGGCCTTTTTCTAAGGCTTTTTTAAAATACCGACTTCGTGTTCTGAAATTTATTCACTAACTTGTGTACTGCGTACCTCTTCGGCAGTCGAGTATTCGTAAATTTCGCAATAAATTCCGTACAGGCCTGGCAAGCCGAGTCGTACCTACTGTACGTTATGTCTTGCAGTCTTTCTTCTAGCGTCAAATAACTACTAGCCATTCTCTACGGTATCGCACGCAGAACTGCACTCACAACAATCGCCCAATTGCACGACACGCATAGGCGCGTTCAACGTGAAAGGGAATCTGGCAGCAAACTTAGACTAGTGCCAGTAGGTCCATATGCCGTAGGTCTGTAAACCAAACCAATAACAACTCTGTATGAATTGTTGGCTTGTAAACTTGATTGGAATGTTGCATTAAGAAACAACGGCAGGTACTTGGAGAGAGTGGTTGAGTTGACATTTTCCGTGAATGCCTATTCTGTATTGGTAACGTGATATGCGAGATGAAGTCACGTTTTACTAGCAGTTTGAGAACCACTACTCAAGGCCAGGAGTTGCTCAATTATTCGATAATGTTCGAGCTTTAATTCCGCAACTTGACACCCCTGATCACATATATATCAGATTGGCCATTTCCATGTTATGAAATGCAACATAAAATGAGAACAACCACCAAAGCTTCTACTGTCGAAAAGGCATTTTTTTGTAAGATGGAAGTACAGTTTCTCCATGCAATTCCATAAGGTTTGTGGCGTGACTTCATTTGCAGTCGCTAGATGACAGCATGGTGAAATTGATAAAAGTGGTTGCCTTGAAACTCCATTAGGCTGTTTAGCCTGTTACATGTGATCAGGGCTGACTCTTAGTATCTACAGCTGTTTTTGAAGTGAAATTACTGACATGGAGGTTATACTGTTAAATTTGATTTTTTCTTTGCAAATCTTAATAGTTAATTGTTGTTGTTTCTGTAGGCTGATGTCGACCTGGCTGTGGCTGCTGCCAAAGCAGCCTTCAAGATTGGATCACCATGGAGGAAGTTAGATGCTTCTGCAAGAGGCAAACTACTCAATAAAGTAATTATCCTAAGTTCTCTTAATGACTGACGTTATATACCTATTCTCAAACAGAATTAATAGATTTAATAAGAGAGTAACGAAAAACATGAGAAAAATTTTTGTGATCTAAATATCCAGAGCTTCCACAAATGACTTTTCCAGTGTCGATCATATGTAACTTACGTTTAATGAAACTCAGATGTATCAAACTGGTACCAATAGAAAAAGAAACTCGGGAAGTTTTGTTTTAGTACATCAAAACATTTAGTAAGACTACTGCATAATAACCAATGACATTTGTTCATTGTTGAGGCAAAATGACTATGGAGGACAGAGAAGCTGTTTGTAAACTTGATTTTCATGTTAACTAGTCTGTTATTAATGTCTAATGACATTTCCGAACAAGGTTTGGTGCAGAACCATCCTGTGGGCCTACAATTCGCATGTGGTACTGCTATTTTAAGACAAGGGGATGCATTTGTAAAAGGAAATCAACCAGATGCCCGCCATTAAGCAAGAAAACAGTTGAGTGTGTCCGTGAAAGTTTCTCACGTAGTCCAGCAGAGAGCTGCAAATACCGAAGACGACTGTGTGGAAGATTTTGCGCTGAACATCAGGTGGATTGAGCGTGCTGGTCGCAACGACGGTGAACTTATTCGTTGACCTCCACGTTCTCCAGACCTACGTACCACCCTGCTTGATCTACGAGCATGCATCGCAGAAGCCATCACATAGATAATGATACGCTTGAACGTAGCTATGAGGAACTCAACTACAGGCTTGATGTGTGCTGTGTTACCAGGGGAACTCACATTAAACAACTTTGAAGTAAGGTATTAAAACGTTTCGAGTTTCTCTTTTTCTCTTTCTCTTGGTACCAGTTTTATATATCTGAGTTTTATTAAACATAAGTGAGGCCTATATGTTTATATGTTCGAAGCTGGAAAGGTCATTTGTTGGAGCCCTGAACATTCTTATTTCTGAATATTCATTAATAGTCATTTTTAAACTGTTGTGTATTATTAATTCATGCATGTAAATTTTGCACTCTAGTGATACCTATTAATACAAAGCCTTAATTCCGGTTGCACTATGGCCCTAGGATCAGTTTAATCAACGAGAAAGTTTTCCTAGGGATAAAAACAGCAAGAAAATGTGGGAACCTTAACCTCCGGCTATCATGTGGGTCTCTGTCTTGTAATAGGAATAACTTTACACAAGATGAATGTTTGTTTAATTTCTCATGTTACATTGTTCTTTTTCAATATTGAGAGTCAGATTGTACTCGAGCATCGATAAAGAATCTTGCCTTTTTTTTTTCATTTACAAATGGTAAACCCCGTCAGTGGAATATGTGAAGTGACGGTCAAAAAGCCTTCTGCGCATGTAGCGTCATAGATGGCTGATCCAGTGAATACTCAGGGCGCGAAAGGAATTGCGCGGGAGAGTGAACATAACACGTACACATCTTTTATTATATCTCTGTCTCTGTGCAATGTCACAGCTTGTGGTGAGGGGCAAGAGAGATAACGAAAGGTTGTAATACTTTTTAGTACTCTGACGCCTACGACTAGAATAAACTACTTGAAATTTAACGATCAATCATTTGCAGAGATAAAATAAAACATCTGTAAGTAAGGGAGCAGGCACTGTCGGGCTTTGCCCACTCCCAAATGACATCATGCCCGACCACACTTCAAAGATTCTGTGGATGAGGTTTGCATTGGACTTGTGATAGTATATCATAATTCATAATGTATGACTTATTGAACTTTTATTTATTTATTATTATTATTATTATTATTATTATTATTATTATTATTATTATTATTATTATTATTATTATTTATAATGGGGCCTGATAATAAATTGAGATAAAACAATATATATGCATAGGAGGTGATATTAAAGATTTAAATTTGGACAGAAATAGAATAAAAGCGCTTGTACTTAATTTACTTATTTGGGAGCTAAATTTAGTAACACAGGCACTTCTGATATTATGATAAATACAAGAATAAATAATACTAGAAAAATTTTAGGTAGGGCGTACATTAAATTCCATCTTATGACAAAAAAATATATATCAGAATGAAAAATAAAATTAGGATGTATGATACAGTTGTTAAAAGTACCATGCTCTATGGGTGTGAAGTTTGGCAAATTAGTGGAAAAAAAAAAAAAATAAATAAATTATCAACAGAAATGGACTTCCTCCGAAGGTCAGCTATTAAGTTAAGATTGGCGAAAGTCAGAAATGAAGAAATCAGACGCCTAGTACCGGTACATAAAGAGACTACAGTATTGGAAGATATAGAGAAAAAAAAGACAGCTGAATTGGTATGAGAATGCTCAGAGAATGAATGGAGAAGACTATCTAAGAGAATGATAAAATGGAACCCATCAGATTGAAGAATGAGAGAACTTCCGTGGGATAACTGGATACAAGGAATTTGAGTGCCATATCTTTGGGATGGATATTGGACGGACAGGAGGAGTTGACAACTAGGAACCGGAGGGCAAACATACTGGTAGTCTGCTGTAGTTACCGGATTATTATTATTATTATTATTATTATTATTATTATTATTATTATTATTATTATTATTATTATTATTATTATTGTTATTGTTATTGTTATTATTATTATTATTATTATTATTATTATTATTATTATTATTATTATTATTATTATTTGTTGTGTTAACAGTATCATTGTTTTAAAGTTATTATAATTATAGCTGTAGTAATGGTACTGTAGTATATGTTACTGTTATAATTATCTTTTTTCAAGTTTTACAGACTTGTAAGTGTAATAAGACGATTTAAATTACATAAGGACAATGGCTATTTATGTATCTGTGAGGAAGAGCAAACTGTGCATCACCTTTTGTTTCATTGTCCAGTGTTCGAAAACAAAAGATTTGTTTTGGTCGGACATTTACATTTTTGTAATATAATGTATGACAAACCACTATTCAATTTGTTCACAAAAACGTGCTGTTATAAAGAGTTTTGTAATTTTATATGTAATATATTTAAGAACTTGTAAATAATTCAAATTATTGTAGTAGATATAAGTGTTAATTTCAAGTAGCAAGGCTGGGTTACCCACGTCAATGTAATTTTATATGTAATATTTTTAAGAACTTGTAAATAATTCAAATTATTGTAGTCGATATAAGTGTTAATTTTAAGTAGCAAGACTGGGTTACCCACGTCAATGTAATTTTATATGTAATATATTTAAGAACTTGTAAATAATTCAAATTATTGTAGTCGATATAAGTGTTAATTTCAAGTAGCAAGGCTGGGTTACCCACGTCAATGTAATTTTATATGTAATATTTTTAAGAACTTGTAAATAATTCAAATTATTGTAGTCGATATAAGTGTTAATTTTAAGTAGCAAGACTGGGTTACCCACGTCAATGTAATTTTATATGTAATATATTTAAGAACTTGTAAATAATTCAAATTATTGTAGTCGATATAAGTGTTAATTTCAAGTAGCAAGGCTGGGTTACCCACGTCAATGTAATTTTATATGTAATATTTTTAAGAACTTGTAAATAATTCAAATTATTGTAGTAGATATGTGTTAATTTTAAGTGGCAAGACTGGGTTACCCACGTCAAATGAATTCTCATTATAATAATATAAACTCAGGCTATGACTATAACCCTAAAGTACTTTCGAGTAAAATAGGGTTCAAGATATTGTATATTCAAATAAGTGTAATAAGACTGATATATAGGTGTAAAGTTACTAATTTGTTTATTTACTTTCTTAATTCCTTTCTCTTTAGTTTGCAGATTTAGTTGAACGTGACATGAAAACTCTGGCAAGTCTGGAGACTTTGGACAATGGCAAGCCATTTAAATTCGCATATTTTGACATTATGTCGAGTGTGAAGACGCTGCGTTATTTTGCAGGCTGGTGCGATAAGGTTCAGGGACACACAATACCTGCAGGTATGATGACAACTACCGTACAGGTAGACTATATTGAACGCTAATTAGCAACGCAGATGTAGTTACTCGCATGGTTAATGTATTAGATTAAAAATAGCCATATAAGACTAGCTGATGTTTGTCAAACATAATATTCAGATCTAGATTTAGATTGGTTTATAAATAGTTCCTCTCTAGTAACTGATCATATGAAATTAGGCTTTCCATATTACTATAAGGAAAAATAGGAACACATGACATTCAGACTTCTGACACCACAATGAATCATCAGTGGATCAATAATTGTATTGGTATTGTTTCATTACTTTCTGTATTGGAACATAGCTCTAAGTACATATCTCTTTTTATCATGAGTGATAAATTTTATTATTATATTATTAAACTTAATACTTTATTGCACTTTGTGAAAATATGCTCGAAACGGATTTAACTATAAATTAATACGAGGTAGTTTCGAAAAATAATGCCTCTTAATTTTTTGTGTTATTGTTATATTTCTGCTAAACCTACACAACAAATACTAAACTGAGAATTTTTTAACACAAATGTCAAATCCGTGCTTTTATATGGCTGTGAAACCTGGAAAATAACCAAAACTATTATCAATCAACTACAAGTTTTTATTAATAGATATTTGAGAAACATATTAAAAATATTCTGGCCGGTCCAGATATCTAATGAAAACCTTTGGTTAAAAACTAAACAAAAACCAGTTGAATTTGAAATTCGGCATAGGAAGTGGGGATAGCTGGGACATACAAATTGGTTATGAGATATCAAATTTAATTATCTTATGTGTTTATAGGGCGCCAATGGGAGATTATAAGAAATTTACAACTAACTTAGATTCATTATTGAAAAGACTTTATAAACCACATACCGAATTTGTAATCTGTGGTGACATAAACATAGATTATCTATCAGAAAGCTCACGTAAAAGAAAATTAAACTCACTTCTTGAAACTTATAATCTTAGTCACACAGTAAGTTTTCCAACCAGAACACAAGCTGGAAGTAGTACTGCCATTGATAATATATTTATAGATAAAAGTAGATTGAATTCCTATTCAACAGTACCATTAGTCAATGGCCTGTCTGATCATGATGCATAAATTCTAAGTGTTTTCAATATGAGTGAAAAATTCCAAAGTGTTAATCTAAAAATAAAAAAAAGGATTATAAATGCTGAATCTCTTCATCATTTAAATACATGTCTACAAAATGAATCTTGGAAAAATGTATATAGTACCGACACCATTGATATTAATACTAAATTTAATGCATTTTTCACTACATTTACGAATTATTTCAATGAATGTTTTCCAGTCAAGGTGGTGAAAAAATCTAAAAGTAAAAACATGTGGATAAGTCAGGGAATTAAAATATCATGTGCTAGAAAAAGGAATCTATATTTAATGAGTAGGAATAGTGATGATCCTCATGTTCTTAATTACTACAAGAATTACTGTAAAACTTTGACAAAAGTTATAAAAGATGCAAAGAAAATGTATCTGAATGAAAAAATACAAAATTCAGATAATAAGATTAAAACTATTTGGGACATTATTAAAAATGAAACTAATCTATATTCAAAGAGTGAAAATATTACTTGCATTAAAATCAATGATAGTAAAATAGATAACCCAAAATCAATTGCAAATCATTTTAACGACTTCTATATAAATATTATTCAGAACTTAAACATTCAAGATTGTGCAGAAGATGCTGCACTTGGTTACCTAACTGATGCATTTAACACTGAGTTTTTAGGTCTCAAATTTATTCCCACTACCGCAGCAGAAATCATGCATGTGATAAAACAACTAAAAACAAAATATTCCTCTGGATATGATGAAATTCCAAGTAAAGTTCTCAAAGCTTGTTCTGAAATATTATCCCCTCCGTTAAGCTATCTATGCAATTTGGTATTTTTCCAGAAAGACTCAAATATTCAATAGGGAGATAAATGTACTATTGCTAATTATAGACCCATATCATTATTAACAACATTTTCAAAAGTGTTTGAGAAAGTTATGTATAATAGATTATATCATTACCTGGAGTCCAACAATATATTAGTTTTAGAACAGTTTGGATTTAGAAAACAAAAATCGACAGAGAATGCTGCTTTTAGTTTGGTGGATGAAATACTAAATTCATTAAATTCGAAACTACATGTAGGTGGGATTTTTTGTGACTTGGCTAAAGCATTTGATTGTGTAGACCATAGTATATTAGTAAAAAAATTGAAGTTTTATGGTATTAAAGATGAGATGTTGGTTTGGTTTACATCGTAGTTATCAAATAGAAAACAAAAAGTAGAAATAAATGTACCAAATAGTCATAAAGTTACTTATTCAGAATTTAGAAATATTAAACATGGTGTTCCGCAGGGGTCAATTTTAGGTCCATTGTTGTTTCTAGTTTATATTAATGATTTAGCCTTGACCATAAACAATTCATCCCATGTAATTTTATTTGCAGATGATACAAGTGTAATTATTTCAAGCAAACAATACGATCATTTTATAAACACTTATAATACAGTGCTGAATCTAATGAATGAATGGTTCCCTGCAAATAAACTAGCACTTAATGTTGATAAAACCAGTGCAGTCAAATTTAGTACACGCAATAGTGCTCAGGTTTCCTACAGTATTCGATTAAATGGAACTCATCTCAAAGAATCTATAAGCACAAAGTTTCTTGGTTTAGAATTGGATAATCACTTGAACTGGAAAATGCATATAGAATGTATTACTCGTAAATTGAGCTCTGCCTGTTATGCATTAAGATCCTTATCTACTATTGGTGATATAAACTTACTTAAAATGTCATACTTTGCATATTTTCACTCTGTAATGAAATATGGATTAATATTCTGGGGTAACTCGTCTGAAACTAAACACGTTTTTATTTTACAAAAGAAAGCTATAAGAATAATGGCCGGTGTGCATAAAAGGACCTCATGTAAAAATATTTTCCGAAACTTAGAAATCTTGACTTTACCTTGTGAATACATTCTTTCCCTAATGATGCTGTATATTAAGAACCAAGATAAATTCAGTACTAATCAAGACATTCATCATTTTAATACAAGACATGAATCAGATCTTCATCTACCCTCTGTTAGTCTAAGCTGTTTTAAAAAAGGAGTTCGCTATTCATGTATAACAGTTTTCAATGCACTGCCTAATTATCTTAAAGATTTGAAGAACCACGAGAAAAGGTTCAGAAAAGAATTAACCAAATTTCTACATACTCATACCTTCTACACAATTGATGAATTGTTTATGCTTGTGAATTGAATTATTCTACTTAAATGACATGTACCATTTTATATAGCTCAACTAAAATATGTTTTTATATTGACTTAATCTGTTTACTATGTATTGTATTTTTTTGTTTAGCATAACTGATGAATTGCATGTACTGTAAATTGAATAGTATACTGTATAGATCAACTGATGAATTGTTTAAGCTTATAAATTGAATTAATCTATTTCATATGAATTGTATAGCTTAACGAAAATAAGTTTGTAAATTGAACTAATTTGATTGTATATGTTTGTATAGTTTGGCTGATGAATTGTATATGTTCTTAAAATGATTACTAGTCTGTGTAGCTCTACTGATGAATTGTATATAGACCTACTGTAAATTGAATGGTAATATGTATAGCTCAACTGATGAATTGTTCATGATTATAAATTGAATTAATCTACTTGATATTAATTGCACAAATTTGTATAGCTTAATGAAAGTATGCTACTTTGTATTGTATATATTTGTATAGTTTTGGCCGATGAATTGTATATGCTTTAAATTGAATAGTAATCTATATAGCTCTACTGATAAATTGTTTGTGTTTGTAATTTGAAGTAGTTTGCATGATATGTATTATCAATTTCTGTATATCACAACTGGTTTAATTGTTTATGCCTTAAATTTAATTAACTTGTTTTGTATTATACATATAGCTCAACTTATGAATGATCGTTTGCGTTTGTAAATTTAATAATCTGATTGGCTATGTATTGTATACTTTTAGTAGAGCCATCGATGTAGCTCAGTCGGCAGACTCGCTGGGCTGCTGATCCGGAGCTGTGTTTGGGCTTGGGTTGGATCCCCCTTTGGTCTTTGGTTTCTTCCGAGGTTTTCCCCAGCCGTGGGACTGAAGCCGGATGGTCTATGGCGAGTCCTTGGCATCAACCCCTTTGATTTGATTACCCCCCTTTGATTTGATTACCTGGTTGGGTTTTTCCGAGGTTTCCCCCACCAAAAGGCAAATGCCGGGTAATATTTTGGCGAATCCTCGGACCTCATCTCATCTCATTACATCTCGCCAAAAAAAAAAATTGCACAAAATTGTAAAAATTGTAGAAAATTACTAAATTGTAAAATTATAAAAATTTGTAAAAATTGTAATTGTAATATTGTAAAATGTTGACTTGTTCCACATCTTAAAGCTTCATTGCTCATGTAAGATCTATGGAATAAAATAAATAAATGAAATGAAAAAAAATATACTTCGCCGACCTCCAGATGACCCCGCCAGGAAGGCATTGGATTGGAATCCGCAGGACAGCAGAGGAATTGGCAGACCCAAGATAACCTGGAAACGAACTGTTCTCACAGAAGCAAAAACGATGGGAAAGACATGGAGTGAGATCAAGGAGTTAGCCCAGGAATAGAGTCAGATGGAGAAGCTTTCTGAGAGCCCTGTGTTCGACGTAGGAATGACAGGAATATTGATTGATTGATTGTTATATTTAGGAGTACTAGCTGTCATACATTCTACTCAGTTAATTTTCCCATTTCTCTGAACGATTTTCGTATCAGTGCCGCTAGAGAGCTCTGAATTATAGTCTGAAAGATAGCAACATATAACAACGCTATGTCAGTGCATCTGAAGCAGCGTGCTGTAATAAAGTTTCTGTCAGCAGAAAATGTGTCCCTTACTGACATTCATCGGGAGAATGAAGGCTGTTTATGGAGATGAATTACAGACATCAGTACTGGGCGACATTGGTCTGTTCGTGCTTGTAATGAACCTGGTGCGACTTTCAACTTGTGTGACAAAGGACGGAGTGTGTACAGGCGACAGTCACAGAACTGTGATTCCGAAAACTTTGTGCACGATGGGTTTCACTGTCTTTGATCATTCTCCATACAGTCTCGATCTGGTGCCATCAGATTTTCATCTGTTCCCAAAACTTAAAGAACACCTAAGGGAACCATCCTTTGATTCTGACGATGCAGTGAGATAAAAGTGAGGCTGTGATTCTGTTGTCAAAGTGACTGGTGCCAAGAAACTGGTCTTCGTTGGAAGAGATGTGTTGTTGCCAGGGCGACTATGTGGAGAAATAATTATATGGCATCAACAGTAAAGTTGTAGGAAGTTACCGGTACCACTTTTTGTTCTACTCAGATAACTATAGCCATTTTCAAGTAAAAAATTAGGAGGCAAAATTTTTCAAAACAGCCTCGTACTTTTCACTTAAGCGTACATTTCTCAACACTTTATAAAAAGTACTGTCTTATGAAAGTACTGCAACTTGCATTGTAACTGAATATTGTTATGAGCTCAATTCCACTCCCGTCTGTGGATCGTAAGAAACGTGGATAGATAGTCTTCTAATTGGAAACCTGTGAATATATTATTTGTGTGACAGTAAGACGTGTCGTTACAGTGTTTACAGCAGCATTATTGTCATTTGGAATTTGTGTCCTTTGACTAATGAATGCACTTGGTGATGATTTGTGCAGATGGCGAAGTATTCTCATTCACTCTGCTGCAGCCGGTGGGCATTGTTGGACAGATCATTCCATGGAACTTTCCAGCAGTGATGGCTATTTGGAAGCTGGCTCCTGCCCTTGCGACTGGCTGCACTGTGGTCCTGAAGCCGGCCGAACAGACTCCACTCACTGCCCTCCACATCGCTGCTCTAACCAAGGAGGTACCTATGTAATTTTTAATATTGACGGAAGAGGCAGACCGTCCATCTGGACTGCGACTTCAGTATGTTGTGCTTGTTATCACCAGGACTAGGATTTATATGTAATAAAAATGGTTACATACATATGGGCTAAAAATTTTCAAAATATGGAGTAAAATTGTCCTAAAATTTTATAAAAATGCTGTAAAATAATGTAAAGAATATCTGCATTGTATCAAAATTTTCATACCTACAAAAGATCTTTTATCAGGGGTGGGCCGTCCATAAGAGTCTTGTAGTCTTGATTCAGTTTGCATTTTCCCTTTACAGGCTGGTTTCCCTGATGGTGTAGTGAACGTAATTCCAGGATATGGACCAACTGCAGGGGGAGCCATTACCGCCCATCCAGACATCACCAAAGTGGCTTTCACAGGTTCCACAGAGGTAATTTTAAATTAAAACATATTTACTTATCTAAATTAAAACGCATCTTTTTGCTCCTTTTAACTTCCTGGCAGCACCTCATGTTACTACTTAACACCCAAGTATCTGAAGTAGGCCTAGGCCTGCTGCTAGATATGATTCTTGAAATTGGAAATAAGTGAATGCATGTAACAGTGAAAAGTGTGTGAATATATTATGATCTTTTACATCGGCTGTTACTTATGAAAATTTATGTAATAAAATCTTGTTAATTATTCTTCAAATTAAACTTCGTTAAAAGCAAGCACATAACAGGGAAATTATTGGATATACACCAAATATAGGATTCTGATCAGTCTCAAGTAAACTCTTATTATGATTACTGTGGTGAAAAATTATCTTCTGTTTGTAAAAATGACGAAGTTTCATCCAGTTAAGTCGTAACTACACACAGTGATTTTCTTAGTGGACTTCAGTGATTTTCTCTTTGTAGGTTGGGCGTATTATTATGGCAGCTGCTGCAAAATCGAACTTGAAGAAAGTGTCTTTGGAGCTGGGAGGAAAGAGCCCCCTCATTATATTTGCAGATGCTGATGGTTTGTATTTTTCATTTTGGTTCAGTAATGTTATGAGCAGGTAGGTTTGCTTTCACTTTGTATCTTTTAAGTTCTTACCATTGTTTCGATAAGTGCTGCAGAATAGGTACCAGTATTTACATACAGTGCCTCAAAAATTAATAGCAACTCGGTTATTTTTTCCTTCGGATTAAGTCAGCATTTCTCAAACTATGGTCCGCGGACCACCTGTGGTCCTCGAGGTCTGCCCTTGTGGTCCTTCAAAAAAGACAGAAGAAAAAATATAATTCAAACGAATTGCGTGTTACATTATAGCTGAAAATCTGAGATTAGAAATTACACATGGCAATTGTTTTCACTTTTTCTCCCAGCACTGACATTTTATGAAATTTATTACCCTACCCGTCTATAGACTTCTCACACTACTCTCAGCAACAAAAGAGGGATTTAAAGCACTAGGAACGTGGTGTTTCTCGCCATTTTTTCCCTGCACTTCTGGTGCTGCACCTGTAACCCAACCAGGGACCACCCGAATTCATTACAGAGGACCAAAGTACCGAACCTTTTCATGCATTTATGACTTTAAATTTTTCTTATGTGGTACACGCTAGTAGTTGTCTATGTCTCTGTTAAATAGCGCCCATTATACATACTGAAAAACTGGCTTCAATCAGGATCTTCGAAAAGAAAGGAACGTGATGATATGCTTCATTTAGGCTCTGCTAATAGTTCAGAAGCTGTGTGTGAAGATATTAATATCAATGATTCTAGTGCCATTAAAGAAATATCTAGTCATTCAAATGTAGGTCTAGAACAACTGTGTAAGAAACGACAGGCTCATCCATCTCACTAATGTGGGTACCAACATTTATTTTTTTTTTTTAGTTAATAAGTTAAAGATTATCCAAACTCTAACAGCTTTGAATTATTAAAAAAAAAAACGAAAATAAATTTTCTTGTATTAACATTAACTTAATTAGCTAATACTAATATAAAGTTAATTGAATTAAATTAATTTGAATTAATTCTAATTTAAAATATAAGTATACTGGTATTAAAAAATGCTACAAAAATGATAAATTTACTTTCGAAGGGAACAAGAGTAAGGTGGTCCACGGAACTGTTATGACTTAAGAAAGTGATCTCCACTTCAAAAAAGTTTGAGAAACACTGGATTAAGTTATATCATGTTTTAATGTGACAGATGCTTATAAAGTAATACAATCTATATATTTTCTGAAAGCTTGTTTTATTTCCTTTGTAATGGTATATAACAACTTCATTTATGGGATATTTCATACTTTATTGTTTGGTGAGCATTGGTTTCTTCACTGGCTTGTTGGCTAGCAAACAAATTTTCGCAATCTGTTCTTTACAGTTCTAGAACAAACATTAAACCCAAAAGTTACTTTCCATTTTTCCATAAGCTCTTCCGAGGTAGCAAATCTGTCTTCAAACATAAACGACGCAAAGAATTGTCAGATCTGGATGAAGTTTTCAGTTTTCTACTACACTTTCCCATTCTACTACACATAACAGCACCCCTGCCTCGAAACTTAGCCAACTTCTCTCAATTGTACTTTTATGCACTCCCACAATTTGAACTATTTCACTATTAGTTTTTCCACATTCACTTAATGTCACAATCTGTGTAGACTTTCTTGATGTTATATCACATTTTCTACCATTTTTTAAATAGAATTGTCAATCAAACTCTTTCAATCACATAAACACCACAGGTACCGGTACTAACAAAAAATTCCTATGAAAATCCACAGGAATTATTAACAGACAAGAAGAAACAGAAACTAGGAATCAATAACTGTATGCTCTTCAGAGACATGTGTGGACAATGACTAAAAAGAGCAGAAGCATTTACTGCAATCTGGCAGCACAATACACACTAACCCGTAAAATGTAAAATTTTGGTCTTGTGCTTTCAATTAACAAATGATGTACAGACTGCCATGTGAGCAGCCATAAATGAAGTTGTTACATACCGTACCACTAGAAAGGAAATAAAACAACCTTTCAGAAAATATATAGATTGTATTACTTTCCAAACACCTGTCACATTAAAACATGATATAACTTAATCCGGAGGAAAAAATAACAGAGTTGCTACAGTGAAACCTGTTCAAATCGGAACCTGAATAATCCGGAATCCTGTCTATTTCGGAACAATTTATTGGTCCCGGCGAAATTCATATGTATTATGTGTAATTTTTTCTGAATAAAACGGAAACTGTCCAATGCGAAAACGGAAACTGTCTGCTACTGTTCAAAACGGAAATAATATTTTGGACACACTACTTTAATGTAAACTATATTTTGAAACATTATGTGCTTTCAAGGAATGTACGAAATACGTAGGCCACTAAGATAAAAACAAGTTTTCTTTGCAAAATTTTCGAGGGTATGAGGGTGTGTTGGCCTGGTGATCATAAATTTTATTACCCTATTGACTAAACAGACGAGTCCCTTCAAAGATGTTCAATGCTTCACTTCTGTATACTGTCGTAGCTGGGTAGAAGGCAAGTGTATTAGTGATTTCGTGATAAAAAAAAAGATTGCGTAAAAATGTTTCACTAGCATTAACTGATGAAGTAAAAGTTATCGAGGAAAATGAGAAACGAAGCGTATGGAAAATAATGTTGAAATTTAGGAATGGAAAACTCAGGTGTAACTGAACACTTTCAAAAATAAAGGTCGTATCATGAGTGAGTGGCTTGTGGTCAATAATGGTGATATAAAAAGGAAACAGAAAACAACTGATTACATAGAAGTAAATGAACTGTTGTGGGAGTGAATTCTTCTTGCCCTTTCAAAGATCATGCCAATTTCTGGACCTATTCTGGAAAGCAAATCCTTGAACTGGCAAAGAAATTAGATAATCCAGAATTCAAGACTTGTAGGCTCCTAATCCAATTAAATAATGTGCTGTGATATACAATACAGTACGGTATTATAGTATAGTGTTAGATATTAAATTTAGTGTAATTAATAAACTTTATAATGCTTAATGAGTGAGTTAAGACACAATTTATACAGGAGATGAGATTTTCATCAAGATCATTCACCAATTAAATAAGCGACATGAAGCTGATTTAATAAACGGAATATTTTGTAATTCCTATAATTTGCGGCATGCAATTTTGTTTTTCATTTATACAAAGGATGAAATATTTAATTTTAAATTCACACCTGAATAACACGGAAACCTGTCCACAACGGAAAATAAATTAGGACCGTGTCACTTCCGTCTTGAACAGGTTTCACTGTATTAATTTTTCCGAAACTGTAGTTTCACTCTTCCTAGAGTGCAAAACTTGAACTAATATAGGCCTACGGTATTTCACACGTCCCATTTTAGCAAATTTCTTCATTTTGTATTAATAAATTAGAGAAATACGGAGTGAACAATAAGTATGGAATATTGCTAATAACTTCATAAATTTTAATTTTACAAAAAAAGTTTTATACAAAAGCTGTTGGAGATAAACCATACTTTATGATACCAGTGTTCGAAAAAAGTTATTCAGGCATAAAGGGTATAACAGTAAACTTTATTTTTTTTTTAATTAAAATTTACATACCGGTATTCCGAATCTCCATTACATTTTACGTATGAATTTGTAGAAATTTTACCCATTCACTCGTTTCATGTCTTTTAACTATTTTGTTAAACTTGTTTTGTGGACTCCATACTTGAGACAGATACGAATAAGTATGTAAAACCATGTCGAGTAGGCCATAAAAGTAAACAAAACACGATGACTCAGTGGCGTATACTGGTTAAAGGGTTTGGGCTATCGCTGACCCTATTATTACACAAAATATATCTAACAATTACTTTAATTTTAATTACTATGGTAAAACTAATAATACAAAATTATTACATTATGTTATATTATAAACTTTTTCTTTTGTAATTTCCTTGGGCTACCGCCGGTAGCCCCGGTAGCCCGCAAAATACGCCCCTGCGATGACTAACCAAACTTTACCACAGATGCTCAAAATGAGAACCATTCACAGCCAAACAATGTCTCGGTCTATCACGAAAACAGTCTATTGTAAACATGAGGTGGAACAGATGTGTCATGTAACTGAGAAAGGCAATGGACTGTTTCCGTGATAGACTGGAACATTGTGTGGCTGTGAAAGATTCTCATTTTGAGCATCTGTGGTAAACTTTGGTAGTAATAGTGTTTTGTTTAGTCTTATGGCCCACTCAACATGATTTTACATATTATTTGTCTCAAGTTTGAAGTCCACGAAACAAGTTTAATAAACGATTAAAAAACGTGAAATGGTTGAGTGGGTAACATCTCTACATATTCATAAAATTTAATGGAGATTAGGAATACATAAATTTTAATAAAGGTTACTGTCACATCCAGTATGCCTAAATAACTAACTTTTTTCGGACACTGGTATCATGTTGTACGGTTTATCTCCAACAGCTTTGTATAAAACTTTTTTTGTAAAATTAAAATTTAAGAAGTTATTAGCAATATTCCATACTTATTGTTCACTTTGTATACCGGTATTTGGTTTACGAGAGACCTTGACTTGCAAAGATGTTCATTTTCTTATTTACTTCAGATGAAGAAGTAATTAATTACCTACATACCATACGTTATTATGAACGGAATTTGTTTTTCACATTGGAAAGTTTTTGATAAAATGTATCATCAAAATGCATTGTCAGATAATCATAATCACATTAATGTATATCAATTAGAGTTTGGAAGTTAGCAGTTTAAAATCTTCTCCACCTTTTGTATAACTATGCCTTTAAAATTTGCAAAATATACCATTCTTGCTTCCATATTTAAAATATGGAATGAATTTCACAGTGGCGGCTCGTGACTTTTTAAACGTATGTGCTACTGCAATAATAATAATAATAATAATAATAATAATAGCACTCATCCTAATAACTAAAATTAAAGTCCATTCTCCTTCCTGTTGGCGAACTTGTCTATCACCTTAGTATTGAAAAAGTTATGTTTTATTTAAAGACGCAACTGCCGAGGTTATATCAGTGTCGCCGGTATGCCAGAATTTTGTCCCGCAGGAGTTGTTTTACATGCCAGTAAATCTACTAACATGAGCCTGTCGCATTTAAGCACACTTAAATGCCATCACTCTGGATATATGTCTAAGTTTATGAACTAGAAGAAAACGATGGCTAAAAACCACATTTCTAATACAAAAAATAAATGTTTCATATTTAAGTACATTTTTAATAAATGACGTTTTAGTTACTAAATACATAAGTTGGCTATTCTGTTCTGGCTACTCTTTGGTGAGCACAGAAGGGACAGCAGTTTGAAGAGGTTTTCGGTGCTTGCGGGTAAGTGAAAAGGGCAACTGAAGCACGCGCATTTCTCCATGTTGACAGCTTTCCTGTGCTTAGCACATCTCGCACTACAGTGGAGGGTAAATGATGAAACGTGACAAGGCGGACGATTCAAATGCTTTAAGAATACAGAATGGAAACATATGGTAACTATTTAAATTAAACAAATATTTTTGAGATTTTTGAAACAAAACATATTTTTCTCTCTTACTTTTACTATGTGCTGTAGCACATGAGCACATAAGTACCGGCCGCCCCTGGAATTTCAGTTCACAACCATTGTACCAGTATGTAAGTCTTAATCTGGCAAAGCGTCATGAGTTTGCGGATGCAAGAAGTGATCAGAGCTTGGGGGATCGTCACTGGTCAACCAACAGAAACATAGGAATGGTTGCTAGAACTCGTTTTGCGTGCTGTTGTATCCCTGATACAGTGCAGATTTTTTTTAACTCTTCTCTCTTTTAAAGTAGAGATGATTTTCAAAGTGTGTGAAAAGAAGTAGGAAGTTAATTAGCACTGTTACAATGTGAATATGAAGTAACGACAAAATATTGCTTTTAATCACATACATAATAAGGGATCTAAATTCGGTGTTTTAAATGGAAAACTGCCAGTTGATTACACAGTGACTGAAGGATACTTTCAAAACGAAACACCAGAACATTTTCGCTTTCATTAAGCAGTGACAGAACTTCAATAATTTCATGTCCACAGATGAAGTTGAAAGAAGTGAAAAATTATTACTTTTTCGGAATATGTATGATAAGAACTTTCTTGTGTTAAATTTTAACGTACTTTGTTAACATGTTTCGACCTATTTTCGGTTATCTTCGGAACTGGTCGTTGTTGGTCTTAGCGCCTCGTTTCCTGTGTGGGTGCGTTCGTAGTGTAGAGTCAAAGAGTGTATGTGTTTTGAAGTTGAGTTGCGTGTTGAGAATATCGTTGGGGTATGTTTTTGTGTGTCTGTATATTTCATATTGTTCTAGTGTGTTGAGTTTCTGGCTTTTTGGTTGGATGTGCAGTATTTCCATGTCTGTGTTGATGTGTTCTGCATATGTGGAGGTGTTTTGTAATTTTGTTATGGCTGTGATGTGTTCTTTGTAATGTGTTTGAAATGATCTGCCTGTCTGTCCTATGTACACATCACAGCCATAACAAAATTACAAAACACCTCCACATATGCAGAACACATCACAAATACCAACCACACCTACAGAAACATCAACACAGACATGGAAATACTGCACATCCAACCAAAAAGCCAAAAACTCAACACACTAGAACAATATAAAATATACAGACACATGAAAACACACCCCAACGATATTTTCAACACACAACTCAATTTCAAAACACATACTCTTTGACTCTACACTACGAACGCACCCACACAGGAAACAAGAGGTGCCAAGACCAACAACGACCAGTTCCGAAGATGACCGAAAATAGGTCGAAACATGTTAACAAGGTACGTTAAAATTTAACACAAGAAAGTTCTTATCATGCATATTCCGAAGTGATACAGTGTTAAAAGTTGTGTAATCAAGATGTATATTACTTTTTGTTGATTCGTATGTGACGACGTGATGAGTTACTTTTTATTTCAGTGGACAAAGCTGTAGAACTTGCCCACAGCGCAGTGTTCTTCAATCAAGGCCAGGTCTGCTGCGCAGGATCCAGAACTTTCGTTCATGAAGCTATCTATGATGAGTTTGTAAAGAAGGCCACAGAAAGGGCGCAGAAGAGGTCAGTTGGAGATCCTTTCACTGAAACAACTGAACAAGGACCTCAGGTACTGTATATTTAAAAAAAATAGTCACTCTTCAGAGTACACAAAAATTGTAAATAACACAAGTTTAAAGTTACATACCCTAACTTGATGGCAATCTATATCACAGACACACTCATTGCTAAAACTTCAGTTGTGAATGAAATTCCTCCATGGAAATGGATAATTCCAGAACATAGCATAAAAATTTCAGGAAATCATTCCAAAAATGATCCTCCATACATTCTTAAGTTAGATGCCGTGCAATTAATCTGCAGCACATATAAGGATCACCTTTAAATTTATACAGATGGATCTCTAAACCCTGATGATGGTACATCAGGAGCAGGGTATTACGAGGGGAATCCAGGAAATAACGACCGTTCGCGCATACCCGCCGCGCAGCTGACTCCCCTTCCTTGTTTGAAGGTCAACTGGCTTCCTTAACATGTGTTCTCATAATGTTGTGAGTACTGGTTGCAACAAGTCGCCATTGTGCATTTTGTGTTACTTCAAAATGAACGACGTGATTGATAATCCCGGATTCGATTTTTGAATGCCCGACATTTGAAACCTGCAGAAATTTACCGGCAATTGAAAGAAGTGTATGGTGATACTGTAATGAATGAAAGAAATGTGAGAAAATGGTGCGAAATGTTCAACAATGGGCGAACAAATGTCCACGATGAAACTCGACCCGGACACCCATCACTCATCACAGAAGACCTGAAGACTAAAGTGAACGACAGAATCTTGCAAGACAGGCGCACATCACTCAATGAATTGCATATTGCCTTTCCTGACATTTCTCGTTCTTTGCTTGGTGAAATTGTGTCGCAACATCTTGGATACCACAAAATCTGTGCCCACCCGCACACTGCTGCTTCAACTAGAGAATTTCTGGATCAGTTCGGTTGGGAAATCTTTGATCATCCGCCCTATAGTCCAGACCTTGCTCCTAGCGATTTTCACCTTTTCACTAAGCTGAAAGACTTTCTGGGTGGTACACGTTTTGGAAGTGATGAAGAGTTGAAGAAGACAGTGAACACCTGGCTTAATGAACTGGCGGCAAAGGAGTATAACACGGGAATCCTAAAGCTAGTGAACAGATACGACAAATGTTTAAATGTAGGTGGTGATTATGTAGAGAAGTAAAGGAAGCTTCAGTTATGTAACAGACTTTGTTTTTTCAAATAAATATTTTTTTTAATTATTACAACAAAACGGTCGTTATTTCCTGGATCTCCCTTGTATATTCCAAAATATCAAGAAAGTTATTTCATACCAAGTTCCTCCAGTCTTGACACTGAATTGCTAGCTATTGATGCTGCTCTTCAGTGTGTTACTCAAATTTCTGAAAAATCTATTTGCATACTTACCGACTCTAAGGGGGTTATATTTAATATAATGAAATATGTACCAAACCTATATGTGCATATAATTATTCCCATTCAGAAACAACTAAGTGAACTAAAAAAAACTCCAAAAGAAAATCACATTTCAATGTGGCATACCTGGAAACGAGAAAGTCGATAATATTGCAAAACAGGCAACATATTTGCAACCAACACCTCTTCAAGTGATATCTCTATCCAGTGCCTTTGCTTCAGTAAAGTCTTATTTTACAAACCTATGGATCAACAATTGGCTCTCTTCTGACAAAGGAAAAATTTTACAGTTCATACAAAAGAAACCAAATGACCTGGAAATGTACAAAATTTGCCCAGACATGTTCAAACATTTTTAACAAGAGCCAGAATAAGTCACATTGTCACACAATTGTACCTACACTGATTTCACCTTTCTGATATCTCTACTTGTATGTGGTGTAATAATCATGATGAAGATCTGAAACACATTTTTCTATACTGTCCATCCATAAACCACAAAAGAAGTAAATTAAAATCATAAGTACCGGTACCAGTTGCAGAAGACACAGCCCTGCAGTATATATTGACCACACCCCAACTCTGACTACTAGCAACAGTCATCTGTAATGAACACCGATCAAAATACCCCTTATTTCTCGTGAAAAACAACTGAAAAGACTACAGTGGACTGTAGTGGACCTTATGTTGTCAGCAAACAGCTGGATACATTGAGAAGATTGATTGATTTCTTTTATAAACACTCTGTCTCTTGTAGAATAACTCTTCTCGGGTTCTCAGTCAGGTGAGTTGGAGATTTGCTTCCAAGCTTTCGACGGCTAGCTCTTCCATCTTCTTCATCTTCATTCCCTGAAGAAGATGGCAGTGTTAGCCGTCCAAAGCTTGGAAGCAAATCTCCAACTCACCTGGCTGAGAACCCGAGAAGAGTTCTACATCAAATGCCGGGAAAGCCTCAAATCATACACTCTCTCTCTTTGATGGGCTAACAGAGCAGAATTATTTAGATACAGCACAAATAAATAATATGCGCTATATATTCTATTTTTAAATAAATTCTACAACTTCTAATTAGGAGAAAAAGTACATCAGTTATTTAAAATGTATTTTCAATGCAAATAATATCGCATTTTAATTCTTCTGAGATACATCTCAAAACGAATGAATTTTCGTGTATACCTCATAAACGTAGAAAATGCGGAGTTTGGAATGTTTGTAGATTAGATTAGCCTTAAATATAATTGAATTGAAACTTATTGATTTCAGGTTGATGATGAAATGTTCAAAAAAGTTTTGAACCTAATTAATAAAGGCAAATCAGAAGGAGCAAAACTGGAATGTGGTGGTGATCGCATTGGAGATGTGGGTTACTTCATCAAGCCAACTGTTTTCTCAGGTGTCACAGACAACATGACAATTGCTAAAGAAGAGGTGAGTACCTTAGGAACATACTATCTTTTGTAGTCGAATAGTTACTGTAGTTTCTTTTTGATTAGCATATTCAAACCCAGACGAGGACGATAGATTTTTAATAATCTTTAACATTGCTTCATTTGGAAGTGAAATAAAAGTGGGAGATCCAAGTCTAGAACTCTTCCCAGAATGAGAGGACACTAAAAAAATTTACTGAGCAATTTTTTGCTTATGTGTGAATTCAACTCTGCTAGTCATCTCACTATCATCTTTCAGATGTACCGGTATTGATTAACAAACTGAATATTTATACTGCTACACTATGCGAGTTTAGAAATGTCATAATCGACTACATCTAGAAGTGTTAGAAACAAATTGATCTTTGGGCAGGGCCGCACATAGGAATTGTATCCCCTCCCCTGCAAACATTTGTGAGGGCCCTCTCCCCTCGCCAATATTTTAATGAATGTTCAAGTTGTATAATTTAAATACAGTATTAAGATAACAACTTAAGGAAATTTTATTACAATATCTGACAATCTTGTACCCAAGTTGAAAGGTAGAAAAAGACATTTCTATTTTTAAACAGCAATATTATTTGCAAAAGGAAAATCACGAAAATACTAGACTCGCTATTTTAATGCTGTTTATCATTTGTTGCACATAACTTAGTGTTTTTTTTTTTTTTTTTTTGTTTGTGAAATAATACAGTTTTCAGAACAATAAAACAACATTCAACGTCCACTGTAGTAATTGGCCTACTTGAAACAAGCAATGCTCAGCAGGTCCATTTACAAAGATATTTACTAAACAACTAATGAATTTTCTTCTCAATATTTTTGTATTAACAATGAGCATGTTGTGAAACATTTCATTAGGTACGGTACAATAAATATGCCCATGCATCTTTATTATCACAACGTATTTTAAGTCTACCATAACGTAAAATAATTAGAGAAGAAACATTTGTAATAGAACAAAAATGAACATAACAGTAGTTACTGAATTGAAGCATGAATATGAAGTGTGTAATACAACCAATACAGTAATAAAATATGATTCACTTACGATCGGTGTTCAAAGATGCAGCTATTGAAAGCCACGTGAGGATTTTCCTCAACATTCAATATTAGAATCTCATCAAATAAAAGTTGCTCCATGATGCACAGCACAGAACAAAATAATGCATAGGTTATGTCACGATCTTCTTGCTACAAAATATACGACGACAAAATAGCTTTTAGATGGCAATAGAATGAATCTAGTGGGCTGTGATCGGAAATGTGAACACCAAAGTTGAAACTTGGCCAACTCTCTGTTCCTGATCCCGGGCTCCAGCAAGCTTTTCGTTAATTGTGAATGCTCACATTTAAATGTACACATTTTAACAATTTTACAGTTTTTGTTTTCGTTCAGATTCTCGTTTCCGGTTTATTGTGAACCAGCCTTTAGTTGTTTGATGACCATAAATAAATATTGGTTTTGTTGTTTCCTTTTGTAGATTTTTGGACCTGTGCAGTGTCTGATAAAATTCAAGACCTTGGAAGAGGTCATCGAGAGAGCTAACAATACTTGTTATGGGTTAGCAGCTGGAATTGTTACTAATGACCTCAACACGGCACTGGTGTTTGCCCAGTCAGTTGAGGCTGGCTTTGTGTGGTAAGTTGTTCGTAGAATTTCTACAATTCTCTGTTGTAGAGGATATTGGATTTGACTTCATTGCATGAAATGTAGATGAGTACTGGAAAAAAATTTAATATTTTACATTGAAGGTAATTCCACGATTGGTTTGTTCTTTAATTCTCGAAAACGGAAAATTAAAATGCAGAGCCACTGGCTTATGGTGATTGTGAGCCGAGTTTCAAATGCTGGTGGGACAAAGCGAAGGTTCCTGAGGGTTTTTTGTTGTATGTACACTTCGCGGCAAAAAGAATGGGCCGACTCTTGGTCGATAGAAATGCTAAGTTCTATCACACGGTTCACTCGTGTAAATGTAACCCAGTGCAAGGCATTGCTGTGGTATCTCTTCATTGAAAGTCATCCGTCTGTAACGTAGTAAACCTTACGAGCAGTGTGTGGCCCAGTGGTAAGAACTCTGACATCTGTACCAGAGGTTGTGAGTTTGCCTCCCGGTATGGTAAAATTATTATTTTTTTTATTTTAACTTTTACTTAATTTATTAGTTTAAATGTGAAATGACATTTGTTAACAAACTTCGTTATGCCTGCCTTGTAAAATTATTATTGCTCATCATCTGTGGGCTGTTAATAGGTGAGACCTGGCCTGTATAAACAAAAATACTTGTTTCACATCCTAAAAAACCGGACGCATATCAAACAAATAAATAATTAAATTAACAAAAACAAATAATTTTTTAATATATTAACAAAACAAGGTCTGTGGTGGGGACTAGTATCTCGTCCACAAACCACCTGCGTCAACAACTGCCCTCATTCTGCGCGGCATGGAGTCCACAAGATTATGGAACAGGTCTAAATTCTTGGTCATCTCCTCTCACGCATCTAGAACTCTGTCCCACAATTCCTCAGGTGTCCGAACAGGTGGTTGTTCTGCCCAATTAGAGTGTAGGATCCTTTTGACTGCAGCCCACAAATTTTGAATCGGATTAATATCTGGTGAATTTGGAGGCCAGTCGACTGGGTCGACATCACGCCTCCTTGTAAACCATCTTTGAATCCTGTTGGTGGTGTGTATCGGATGATTATCCTGCTGGAAGAAAAGTGTTCCTTCTGGATATCGTTTTCGGGCGGAAGGGATCATTACATTTGCCAAAATGTGTTCGTAGACTTTGCCGTAAATCGCCCGTGGATGCGTTCCAGAAGTCCTGCCCCTCACGCAACCCGATTTGTTAATAATTCGTCTCACAAAGCGAAATGACATTTCTCCAATCGAAGTCCTGTCGGAGAGTAGCATACGCAGAATAATGTATGCGAACCAGGGCAATGAGTTATTGTTTCTGTGCCATCTTCAAGTGTAATGACGAGACAGAACGTTGTATTAACAGATAGCAGTATTGCTTGAAAGAGAGAGGGGGTATATTATTTATTAGAGTTTGGGCATATTCTAAGAGATATCGCCACATAATTATAGCTTTGCGAGACATGTGATGGCAAATTTGTAATTAAAAAAAGAAGATTGGGGGAGATTGGAACCTTGAGCTACTAGTATCAACTTGTTCAATAGACCAATGACGTAACGACTTACGCTACTGTGACTGTTAATATCAGTTCGGCATAATACTTGGTTTTCCTGTTCATATTCGCTCCAGTTGATTTTGTATTTATCAATTTTATTATTATTTCACTCTTCAAGGGCCCTGGTGTATCTAGAATCAACCCGCCATTCGATTTTATTACATATTTTAGACTCTTAAACAAAATACAGCAAATTTAAATGGTTTAATTATGTGTTATCTAGTGAACTACGGCTTTGACGAGACGAGTATGTGCAATATATGTCTCTGGAACTTAGAAATTGTCGGCCGGCCCATTCTTTTTGCCGCTAAGTGTACAGCTATTGTTGTTAGGCCTTGAAAATTAGAATTTCCACACAGAAACTTGTTGCTAGGGAAACCATCCTTCATAACATAAAACTATACTGATATACACCCATTACAGTGCACTTATTGTTACTTAGTTACCATTACAGTACAGTTTTGCGAAGGCTTTGAAATAATATTGTTCCGAATTCCCAATGGAAAATATATTTTACCAGTATTTGCAATTTCAAAAAATGATCGTTCTGCTAGTTTTTCAAACTTTTCCTCGACTTTGTAGAAAGCACTTCCCAACCTTGTATCGTAATATACTATTAATATTATCATTGTTCCAGGGTGAACTGCTATAATCATGTAACCCCCCAGACTCCATTCGGAGGCTTCAAAGAATCTGGAATTGGCAGAGAAATGTGAGTATGAGAACAAGGGTAATCTTTAGATTTTGTTTATAATATTTTATTTTTCTGTATCTCTTCATCTCCTAACCTTGCATACGGTACAATAAATTGTAGTCTGCTACTTTCCTTGAGGGATGTAACATCCATTCAGTTGCAAGAAGAACTTCTTAGATTTAATTTTATGTAATTGTTAAATTCCTTGAATAATATTAGTGTTGAGAACAGTAGCATTAGCCCACTGCTGTGGAGTAACGATTAGCATGCCTTACCGTGAAACGAGTGGGCCCAGATTCAAATTCTAGTTGGAACATGTTACCTGGTTGAGGTTTTGTCCAGGGTTTTCCCTCAACTAGCAAATGCTGGGTAACTTTCGGCGCTGGATTCTGGACTCAGTTCACTAGCATTAGCATCTTCACCTCGTTGAGACGCTAGATAACCTTAGCAGTTGACACAGCGTCATAAAATAACCAATTAACCCTTTCTGATTTGAATTGTTTTTCGTGAATGAAACAATTTTTTCTTTGCATCTGTCTTGCATTTTGACCTAAGACCATAGAAAAACAAAAACAAAAAAATCCTCTTCCTAATAACAGCTGGCCAAGGAACTACGGGTGTTGCACTCTATCGGTAAAGAACGAAACTACTTCTGAGGATACAAGAATAGAATCCTCATATGAGCCAGAAATGATAGAAATGTTAGTGATCCAAATGGACTCATTCGAGCGGAAAGGGTTAAAAAGGCAGTAGCGTTATTTCTTTTCTCTTCTATTATAAGAAGTATCGGTATAGAAACAATGTAGGAAGAAAGTATTTATAGATTGGTTATTAGAGGAGAAGAATTCACTCTGGCGCCTGGGATCAAACCCGCGTCCTTGGTTCTATGTACCAAGCGCTCTAACCACTGAGCTACTCCAAAGTTCAATCCACAGCACCGGATCGAATCCTCCTCCTCCAGTGTTCTTTCCTTTGTGGTCTTACTCCATGTTCCACATACTATTAGAGTCAGAAAGTCCCGGAACGCCTCTTGGCAACGCCATGCTCTATAGGCAACTTCTCTGCCTTGTCCGTGTGGTATATGACCTACTCTCCAGGCGTATAGACTCAGTACGGCTACGCATGAGAATGGGAAAGACTAACGTAGCCGGAAACCAATCGAAATACAGTACAGCTATCTGCTTCGTTTAGTGAAGACATGTAGGTATATGTATTAAATTAGCTTGAAAGAGAGAGAGGTAACATTAAATTTTGTGTTAAACTCGGTAAAACCTTTACTGAGACTTTGGCACTCATGCGCCAAGCATATGTTTTTGGCACTCATGCGCCAAGCGTATGGAGAAGAAGCAATGTCTAAGACCCGAATGTATAAGTGGCACAAGCGCTTCACAAATGCCGTCTTTCAACGGATGATGATCCACGTTCAGGAAGACCCAGATCGTCAAGAACGGAAGAAATGATAGCTCGAGTTGCACAAGAAATGAGACGATAGCGCAGACAGTCAATAGATGATGTAGCTACTTTGTTAGGCATTTTGCATGGTTCTGTGCAGTCCATTCTCCACAATGATTTGAAAATGCAACGTGTGTGTAAGCACGTTGTTCCAATAAGCCTAACAGATGAACAGCGGGAAGAGCGGCAACTGGTTAGTGGAGACCTGATTGACAGGGTGGACCAGGATCCAACTCTCTTGCACAGAGTGATCACAGGTGACGAAACATGGCGCTTCCTTTACGACCCGCTGTCAAAGCGGCAGTCTTCAACGTGGAAATCTCCCGGCTCACCACGGCAAAGAGATTTTGTGCCGACCGATCAAAGGGGAAAGTAATGCTTGAAGTGTTCTTCGATATCCAGGGCCTCGTACATTTCGAGTTTATTCCTGAGGGTCGAACTGTTAATAAGGAGGCGTATGTTGCAATTCTTCAGCGTCTTCGTGATGCAGTTCGACGAAGATCCAACTTGTGACAAGAACAGAATTAGGTTCTCCATCATGACAATGCCCCAGCACATCGGTCACTCTTGGTGGGCGAATTCCTCGCACAACACAAAATACCTGTCCTTCAACAGCCACCATATTCTCCAGATCTTGGTTCAGCAGATTTATACTTATTTCCAAAGGTAAGTGGTATGGGCGCTGGCAGAAATGTGTCTGCCCAGGGGGCGTACTTTGAAGGCGGTATTGTGTAAATGGTTATATTGCCATCTGCAACACAGGTATCTACGCACGTTCGCACTGAGTATATACGCCTGGAGAGTAGGTCACATACCACACGAACAAGGCAGAGAAGTTACCTATAGAGCATGGCGTTTCCAACCGAAGTTCCGGTACTTTCTGACTCTACTGAAGTCCCGTCGCTTTTATTTCCGGCAGCCAATCACGTTGCAGGTCAGCTACATTTAAACGTGTGCGTCTTGTGATTCGCTCTTGATGACGTTATGCATTTCCTAAGGCTCGATACATATTTAATATAATCGCCCGCCATTTTTGTTCTTTCGTTGGCGTTCGCAGAAAGCACACGAAGACGTTATTTGCCACTGAATTATTTGCTCAATTACAGTGAGTTTGATTTATTAACATAGGAGCTACGACATGATAATGTTTAACGGTGCGGCAAATAGATTCCTCGTCTTTCTTCTAATCGTGTAATAGTCAATTAAATCCCACTCGAGTTTTGATTTTCTCTAGATAAATCAAAACCTCTAGTGAGATTGCTGTTGATAAAACTATATTTATCAGCATTAAATACTAGTTTATTTGCACTAAACCATGAATACATTAGATTTAACATTGTATTTGAAGTACCGATATGATACCTATTAATAAAATGGTTTTCATGTATGTCATATCAGAAATTAACAGGTTTATATCCATTCATTGACAGTGATTTGTAAGGGCTATAAAATTTTTTGCTCTAAATCTGGGAGACCACTATCGTAGATTGTAAGACATCCAAAAGAACTGTTCCTGAATAAGAGGGCTGCTGGCAAAATTTACAAACCAATCAAAATTTGTGAGTAGCATAATTAGTGGCCTCAGTAAGGTCGAGTTTGTGTCATTCTCCATCTGTAATCCTTGTATCAATATTTAACGACTTATTGGATAAAACTTGTTGCTCACAATCGCAAAAGTTGTACAAGACTATAAACACATAGAGGGAAGGTAACGGTAAAGTTTCCGAATATAATCTAGGAACAGCAGTAAGTGGTTTCAAAGCTAACTTCTTTTGATTTCAGGGGAGAAGTTTCTCTGAAAGAATACCTTGAGGTTAAAACGGTAACCATCCAAATGCCATACAAGTTATAGAGGAAGAAAACCTGCTAACTGAGCACAATCCAGCAACGATTTGATGTTCTTCGCTAAGTGATGAAAATAATACGAATGAAACTACACCACTTTCAGATAAAGATTTTGTTAATGATGCTTCATAAACGTTACTTTGTATTATATACAGCTGTACTACACAGTTCAAACATGCTTTTATATGTTCAGTCATTGTTACCAATTACATAATATGTGCAAAGAAATACAGAAATGTTATGCCGTCAATATTTTCTTGCAGTTTCGAAGATGTTATAGTTACCAGTTTCAGAATTGGTGAAGTTTCCTTGCTCAGAGTTCTGTAATATTTGTAAAAAAAAATATATATGATTGCTTTATCCATGCGTGATTCGTTTGATAAATAAAAGTATAATTTCAATACTATTTTTTGGCTATTTTCTTTGTTTAAATATAAATATTTTGACCTTCTCAGTACCATTTATATGTATTGTATGACATTTTCAGAATGTTGTGATACTGCGTTTTTGTCTTGTACGCTGTTCACACGCGTGCGTTTTACGTAAAGAGATTCGAGCCCTGTCTCGGTAACGAGGGAAAAGAGCTCTATCGCTAAGGCATAAAGGCTTTGTAAGTTCGTAGGGAATATGTCGTTTCGTGACGTAGAGTTACGTCGCTGCTACGACTTGACTTCATCCTCGAATCTCGAGGCTTAATATTTCCCCGTGTGAATCTCGCGTTAATCCGAACGACACTTGGAAAAATTCACGCTACAGGAAAGCGACCATTTTCCGTGTCAAAATGGTGTATCATCGTACCATCCCCCTCTACTCCAAGAACTGTGGAACCAGTTACAACTGAATAAGAGGTGACGACTGAGTCCTTTTATTCGCTTCTGTGATGCTGTAAGTGTTAAGGTGGCGCTGGTGCATTATTGTGTTAAATAATTTTATCAAGTGTGCGCTTTTACGATGTCAATAAAACTTATGTAGAGTACAACATATGTACGTCCTATTACGAGTATAACAAAGTGCATGCTTTTGATTTGCGCTGTTATACGTACCGGTATTAATACTGTACCGGTAGCATCTTTCACTGCCGAAAATAATACCCATGGATCATTAAAAACTACCGAAAATAGTACCCATGGATTATTAAAAAACTACTGAAATAGTACACCTGGATGATTAAAGAAATACCAAAGATAGTAGGCCCTACCCATGGATCATTAAAAAACTACCGAAAATAGTAACCATAGATCATTAAAACTACAGAAAATAGTACCCATGCATCATTAAAAACTACCGAAAATAGTATTTATGGATCATTAAAAACTACAGAAAATAGTGCCATGGATCATTTAAAAACTACCGAAAATAGTACCCATAGATCACTTAAAACTACCGAAAATAGTACCCATGGATCATTAAAAACTACCGAAGATAGTACCCATGGATCATTAAAAAACTACCGAAGATAGTACCCATGGATCATTAAAAAACTACCGAATATAGTACCCATGTATCTTTTTTAAAACTACAGAAAATAGTACCCATGGATTATTAAAAACTACCGAAATGGTACGTACCATTTACCATTAAAACTACAGAAAATAGTACCCATGGATCATTAAGAACTACCGAAAATAGTGCCCATGTATTATTTTAAAGACTACCGAAAATGGTACCTATGGATCATTAAGAACTACCGAAAATAGTACGTACCCATGGATTATTGAAGACTACCGAAAATAGTACCCATGGATCATTAGGAAACTACTCAAAATAGTACCCATGGATCTTTAAAAACTACCGAAAATAATACGTACTCATGCATCATTAAAAACTACCGAAAATAGTGCCAATAGATCATTTTAAAAACTACCGAAAATAGTATCTATGGATCATTAAAAACTACCGGTACCGAAAATAGTATGTAGGCCTACCCATGGATTATTAAAAAACTACAGAAAATAATAATATCAATGGATCATTAAAAATACCGAAAATAGTATCCATAGATCATTAAAATACTACCGAAAATAATGTCATGGATCATTTAAAAACTATCGAAAATAGTACGCATGGATAATTAAATAACTACCGAAAATAGTATCCATGAATCATTAAAAGTCTGCCGAAAATAGTACCCATGGATCATTTAAAAACTACCGAAAATAGTACCCATGAACATTAAATAACTACTGAAAATAGTATCCATGGATCATTAAAAGTCTGCCGAAAATAGTACCCATGGATCATTTAAAAACTACCGAAAATAGTACCCATGGAACATTAAATAACTACTGAAAATAGTATCCATGGATCATTAAAAATCTACCGAAAATAGTACCCATGGATCATTAAAAATGTACCGAAAATAGTACCCATGGATCATTTAAAATCTACCGAAAATAGTACTCATTGATCATTAAAAAATACGTTATCCGAAACAGCTCCGCCCCCTGTAAGTTCGGATAAACGGAGTTTTACTGTATCAGAAAGATAAGTAGGGAAATTGGGGGAAACAGTCTCTACGAAATGCAAGAAAAAGTACAAATTTTGATTAACATTAAATTATTGTAAGTATCTACTTATGACTCATTAGTGCATTGACAGCATACAATCTGAAATCAATTTGTCATGTTCTTTCCAAAATGAAAACTCAAAGTGATTTGAACTAGCAGGTTACCAGTACCTTTAGAGCATTCTTGCACTTGCTAAGATTGAGCTTCTTTTGTAAGATTTTCCGTAAATTCATTATCCAACAGCTACTAAGTAAAAGGTATAAATTAATAATGCATTTTGCGTTTCACATTACTACATGCTTCATGTTGTTGTGGCAACAGGTATTGATTTTATATTATACCGGTGTCTGGTAGCTCTATGCGTGTCAAGGTTCTCATGCCAGACAAATTACTCGCACGTGTACCTGTTCATCGTATAATTGATAGAATTTCAAAAATAGCTTCATCAATTGCATGTTAAAAACAGATGAATCATCATATGTCTGAAAGCAAGTAATGGTCTCTTAAACCAAATTATAGTAATTTAGCAATTACTTCTGATGAGAAAAATCAGTTAAATGATATTATCTTTCTGATCCCATTATGGATATTTATTTCATTAAGGCAGTTTTTTTTGTTGTAACGTGTGTTAACCCTGTAATTCATATGAATGCATACTTTAAGTCGTTTACTCGACTAGCAGCTTCTTTAATCTCTCCCTTTTCCATATTCATTTTTTTCTCCTTTTCGTACAGAAGAGGCGTCCGAAGGCTAGCTTTGCATCCTCTGTTATGCATTACTCTCTTATAGTTAGTTCTATTAGAAATTATTTTTGAAGTTTTTCTTTAAAAGCTATGCAAAACGCGTCCTCGCAAAGGTTTCGGGGCTGAAAAAAACTGAGTATGTGAGCTCCAAGCCTGTTGGTCACTTGTCTCAGTCCGGGTTACCGGACAGCTGCATTTTTGTAGATAGAGTAGCTCGCCTATGTAGTGTCGTCTTTCGATTCGGCCGTTAGGCTTGATTCCAATGGTCTTACTAGAGTACCTTTCCTCCTCCCCTCTCGAAAGCTTACTTTGCAGCCCCAGACTGATGCCGTCTGTAGTAAGACACAATACTATCTATACAGGGTGTTAAAAAAGTATCCAGTATTTTAGAAGGTGCTAGTATGCATCAAAACAAGGGGAAAATGTCTAATAAACATGGGTTCTACAACACATACTTTCTGAGATCTGAACACTTGTTCATAGAAGGTGCTCAATGTGACATCCATTCATGGCAATGCATTTCTCTGCCCTTCGGCGTAAGGAATCACGCACTCTTTGAAATTGACCTGGTTGTTCTTGATAACCAAAAGTCTGGGGGATTTAGATTTGAGGAACGAGCAGGCCAAAGTATGGGGCCTCCCCAATCAATCCAGCGGTCCTGAAATGTCATCGTTAGGTGTTCACGCTCATTGCGGAAAAAATGTGCTGGTGTGCCATCATGCATGAACCACATCTGTAGTCTTTGCTGACATGGCACAGACTTCAGCAAGGTAGGCAATACGTTAATAAGAAAGGCCAGATAACGAGCCCCAGTTAATCTCTGGTAACCAGTGGCGTAAGGTCAATGTAAGCTAAAAAGCTCAGCTTCCCCAGTTAATAATTGCATAATAAACCTGCAGTCTATGGACAAAATTATTTATTAATTTTAATAGAATTTATATTTACGCGTTAAATATTGTGATGCGGCAGCTCAGGATGATTTGTGATGCAGCAGTAAACAAGAAGCCTGCACATACCAGCTTCCAAGCAGACTGGTTTCTTACACTCATTCTTCTGTGTAACTCACCCCTCAGATTTTCCAACTAAACTAACCTGGTCGCAAGGCTCTCAAGAAGCTAGCTTTGACATTGAAAATAAGTAGTTTCCGAGTTATCCCTTTTCGTCAGTTGTGTTCAGTTGAAGTGTTAGTGTGCATTGTGGCGGATATAATAAATAATGAGTGAAACAACAGTTCCTGACACCAATTTACTTGAATTTTTTAGGACAATTCTATTATCAAGACTGACTTACGAACAAAAATGTGATCTAAAAAACAAATGACCGACCCCGTTGCTGTCAATGATTTTTTATTTTATTTTATTAGGTTACTTTACGACGCTTTACTGTCAAAGAAGGACACAACCAAAAGACAGACGCATAGTTACGTAATGATACTAATACTGTATCTATTGACCGTTAATATTGTTATTTCTTTAAGTATGACAGGGAGTGAGCTAGTGTTATACTATACGTGTCCATTTGATATGTAAACCGTGAAATCATATTTTACTACGTACCATTTGAGGTCATGCCTTATTGGTGTTACGAGGTTCCAACCAATCTTCGACTGCTGACTTGACATTGACTACTATTTATTTTAAGACTATATTTTTGTAATGTTTTTTCATATTGCATGAAAGACAACTTGAATTAGCTTCCCCTGCTCAAAATTTCATGCTACGCCACTGCTGGTAACACGTATGGCCCTTAATCTATCCCCAAGAACTAATGCCCATACGTTGATTGAGAATCGGTGCTGATGCCTTGTTTCTTCAAGTGCATGGAATTTTCATCAGCCTACACATGCTGATTATGAAAATTCACAACACCATCTCTGCTGAACCCCGCTCATATCCGCAAACAAACTTTTGTTTTCGGTATTCCTCGCGACACATCAGTATTCCATGCCAGGGGTGTCAACTATGGTATGATTATCTGGTAGCCTGCTGCATTGTAGGACAGAAAAATGCGTTGTCATAAATGGACGTCACATTGAGCACCTCCTATGAACAAGTGTTCAGATGTCGGAAAGTATGTGTTGTAAGACCCGTGTTTATTAGACATTTTTTCTTGTTTTAATGCATACTATCACCTTCTAAAATATTGGATACTTTTTTAACACCCTGTATAACGCTGCACTGAAATGGTAATAAATATTGACATGAAAAGTGATTATGGATGATGGACAGAAACGAGAGAATCCCAAGAAAAACCCTCAGGAATCTTGGCGCTTTGTCCGCCACAAATACGACTCTGTTATCAATATGATTCGAACCCGGGTCAGCAGTCACGGTAAGCCAGTGCTATGCCACCTGCTCTACCAAGTCTAACCACGCATCCCAGAACTCATGAACTCTTTCCTTGTTGCTTTCCGTGAAGGCAGTTCGAGGGCAACCGCTACGAGGCTCATCTTGGATGCTCTTGTTCCCGTCTTTGAAATGTTTCACCCATCTCCTAACACTGCTGGTGCCCATGCACACATCTCCGTATGCATGCTGAAGCCTGAGGTGAATTTCAGCAGAAGATTTTTTCTCTTTAATAAGGAATTCAATGACAGCACGCTGTCGAAACGAATCATCGTTGTCGACCATTATGCAAACATCGCCTGTGATCACGTGTTAGAAGCTAATGACGTCACAATATGTCAACACACGATCATGCAGTCGTTTTTGTTACATTGTTGGAAATGGAATTGTAACAAATGGTTGCTCATGACTAGAGAGAGGATTTCCTTGCAAATGCATGTTTTTATATAAGCTTGCTACAGTCCTCAAACCTTGTAAATATCCGTTTCATGGCTTAGTGATTCGAAAAATGTATACTTTTTTCGTGCATATTTGCATGTTTTGGTCTTTTTAGTGGTAAATTCATGCATAATGCATGTTTTTTTGTATTTTAGGTTTAATAATGCATATTTTGAAGTTTATGTTGCATATTACGCCCATTTTTATAGTTTCATTGCATATTTTATATTATATCGCATGATACTGCATTTTATAAATGTTGCCCCGTAGAGTTTGGTATTTCTGAGCTTACAATATTTGAGTATAGGCCTATGTACTGAAAAATATAAGTGAAATGCTAACGGTTTGCAGGGTTTCTACCTGAGGACTTTGAACCTTACCGGCTAATCCTCTTATTGTATTGTCACACTGGAATTTCACACTCCTGTTCTATACAAGTCTTATCCTGAGGCTAAAATTGTTATTAGACGGATGCCTCTTCTGCTCCCTTCCATACGGGCTATTCCATCTCAAATCGACCGAAATATAGAGAAAATTGACCATGCAATTTTTAAATACAATGAAACTTTTTCTGTCCGATGACAACTGTGA
Source organism: Periplaneta americana (assembly GCF_040183065.1). Lineage (NCBI taxonomy): Eukaryota > Metazoa > Arthropoda > Insecta > Blattodea > Blattidae > Periplaneta > Periplaneta americana. The sequence goes on along the minus strand of NC_091122.1, from coordinate 134,911,882 downwards.
TACAATGCTTTGTGCAAAGTTTGAGGCATCAGAACTTCATAGTGTTTAAATTAAAAATATTTAAATTTATCGTATTTTCATAAAATTAGCAACTTTAAACTGTTGTGGCTCCGAAACCCTTTCACCCAATGATCAAAATCATGGTTTATTTTGATGCTGAGAAATTAAAGTTTATATTGACACGTAGACAGTTTTTCTTACTTTTTATGGAAATGGAGAAATTTAGATTTTTCTTCATTAAGACGCCTTTGCCCACGAAAAAATATTTTTAAAATATATGGTTAGATTCCGCATTGAAAGTACATACATTTACTGGTGCACCGTTGATAAAAAAAGTATTGAAAATATCAAATAAAGAAAATAAATAGTACGCGCGTGAAGTAACCAGCTGACTGTGAGGCAGGAGCTAGCCGAGACAACCAAGACCAGGAGACAAACACGTGATGTGTTGTCTAGCAGTCATGGCTGTGCTAGCTTTATCACAAGTTTTCGTAAACACAGGAGTAAAATGACGCCCAATGCTCGCTTATCTTCATCTCTCGGCCAGTGCATGCGGTACTGTGTCGTTCAAGTCTAGGCGTGTGAAAATAATTTATTTAATACCCTCGAAACTTATTGCCGAGCCACTAAGAAGAAAATGCCGAATCCCTCTTAATAATGCAAATTTTTTTCTCAATATATATTTTTTTTTTTTACATTTTTACAAATGGGCAAAAAAGCCTAAAAGTAAGTAAAATCAGATTACCTGTCTCTCTGTATACAATAAAAATAAGGATTACTTCTTAACATAACCTACCAAATATCAGCTTCAAAATGAGCTCCCGTTCAATGTTCTGCAGTAAACGGTTCCAGAGTTCTGAGCGCTGAAAGAGGCTTGTTTTTATAAAATACGCTAAATTTGTCGCTCAATAATACGAAAACCGTTTGACTTTCGTTAGTATATTTTTGCAAATGCGCTGTCCTCAGCACCTTGTATAAATAGGGAAAAAATTAGAGTATTAAAAAATGCGAGGTTTTTTACTGATCGATTTCATATGGAATAGCCCGTACTTTGTAGTTTGGCGACAATAGCACTAACATGCTTCCCCTAACATGCCTTTAATTTGGTAGATAGGTAGAAGGTCTATAGCAGCCTACATGTACAGGTGTTTTGTGACTGTATTTGTGTTCTGTGGTGATCTGTGACGTGTTGTAATGCCCCTGATTAAATGTTTGAGACGAGATCTTGTGACACAGTGGATAAAGAGGAAAAAATGTTAAAATTTTGGAAAGACTGTTAGTAGTACATTGTGCCATTCGAAAATAAAATGTAAGTTTCAATTTTGATAGTGCATATTTTCAGTGTTCTTTTTTCCTTCATTGTGCATATTTGGTCATTTGATAGTGATGGATGCATGCTTATTTTACGATTTGATAGTGCATGAAAATCCTGTCTCTTCTCATGACTTTCAGTAAGACTCTCTGTGTTATACCAGCCATATCCATGCGCTTCGCTGCACATGCTACAAACAAATGTAATTTTTTTTCTCAGAATGACTCAGTAACTTATGATAAATTATGTTTTATTTAACGACGGTCGCAACTGCTGAGGTTATATCGGCGTCGCTGGTGTGCCGGAATTTTGTCCCGCAGGAGTTCCTTTACATGCCAGTAAATCTACTGACATGAGCCTGTAGCATTTAAACACACTTAAATTCCATCGACCTGGGCCATGATCGAACCCGCAACCTCGGGCACAGAAGGCCAGCACTCTACAGACTGTGCCACCCAGGTCGACAGTAACTTATGGTACGAAAGGGATTAAGCATTTTTAATAAATTAAAATGAACTTCCATTAGAGTATAAAGTTTTGCCATATCCCTTATGTTTTAAGAAATGTTGAAAAAACTTTTTGGGAAGATTTTTTTTTATTTTAATTATCGGTTACTTTATTTATTTGATGGTTTAAAACTTTTTCTTCTTTATTCCTAAAACTTCATTGATATCTTACTGTTCTTAATTATTTTCTTTCTTTAATTCTTGTCATGTTCCTTGTTTTTCACAGACAGTTGCGTTATGATTTGTTGTTGTTATGGCGTACAACATATTATATATCTGTTCTTGTATAGCCCCTAAGTATCAGTTTTATTCGTTCGGGCATAGGCCTACTCGATAAATTGAAAAACAAGAGTTAAATAAATATCTTTCGCTTGTACAAATCCGCCTTAATTAAATAATCGCAGAGTCATTTGTTTTCATTTAATATATCAGCCTGATTGAGACGGCAAGGATATAAAGCGCATTGTTTTTAAAAATCATATATTTCGTTAAATATCAGTCGTATAAAAATTTTGCTTAAGGATATAACTTGTTGGAAACATTAAAGCAACTTTTGTTATGTAATAGCCTTTTATTATGAAAATCAATAATAAGCGAGATATTTCGATTTATTTACTTCGGTCCCCCTTATAAGCCCTCTTTTTTAAAGAAAGTATTTTGAATGCCATATAGCCTAAAATCTAAGTGGGACCTAACTTATTTTACATACAAATTTTCATAGAAATCTGTTTAGTCATTATCGCGTGAAAAGGTAACAAACATGCAGATATACAAAAAAAATGTAAAAAATGCGATTTTCGGTCTCAGGACCGTTCATTATACATACTAACACCAATTATGTTTGTAAAGGCGAAAATTACCAGAAACATTTAGGTTACAGTTTAATTATTAGTACTACTGTAGTATAGATTATATTTAAATACTTGTAGTACCTAGGCCTATTTGATTACACAGCAGAAACTTAATTCATTGGCCAAAATTCATGGCGTATCGTTGATTCTGGAATCCCACAGGGATCTGTTCTATCACCACTACTATTCACTATTTACGTAAATGACATCCCCTCGACTCTACAGCACTGTAAGCGTCACCTCTACGCAGACTATTTACAAATCTATATCCATACAACCCCTGACTCACTCAATGACGCAATACAAAATCTTAACGAGGACCTTGAATCTATATCTGCATGGGCCAGAAAGTTTGGTTTGACTCTCAATGCAAGAAAATCACAAGCAATCCTAGTGGGACATCAACGTCTATTATGCAACATTACTCCTGCTCTTCCAGTCAAGTTAAACTACACAATAATCCCTTTTGCTTCCTGTGTTAAAAACCTTGGAGTTTACTTTGATACGCATTTAAACTGTAATAACCAAGTAACCCATATTACCAAAAAAGTGCTTTTCATACTACATTACTTAAACAGCATTCGAAAATTCCTTCCGCTATCACTCAAGAAAATACTAGTGGAAACACTAGTTATGCCCCACTTCGATTATTGTGATTTTCTACTGACTGACCTCAATGTCAACCAGTCGCAAAAATTACAACGTGTTCATAATTCTTGTGTTCGCTTCATCTGCGATGTCCGTCGCGCTGACCACATTACCCCATCCTTCCAAACTCTAAACTGGCTACGGCTTAACGAACGTAGAAATTTTCATTCTCCTGTTCTCCTTTTCCAAGTCCTTCACATTTCTACACTTCCCGTTTCAGTTACCTGTCATCATATCATAATCTCTTCATACGCACGCAAAATAGCCGCATACTAGCCATACCAACACATAAGACATCATCGTATTCATCATCATACACAATCTCGCTCTCGCGCTTGTGAAATACCCTACCCAGTGACATCAGAGAATGTCGGAATTTAGTAGCGTTCAAAAGCAAACTTATTAAGCATTTTCTTACTGCGTAGAGTAGGTTTAATTTTTACTTAATCAATAAAAGAAATGCTTCTCTCTTCTTAACTTTTACAATAAACTGTCTAGCTTGTATTAATCAGTTAATCTTTAATAATAATAATAATAATAATAATAATAATAATAATAATTTATTTTAGCTGGCAGAGTTAAGGCCGTAAGGCCTTCTCTTCCACTCAACCAGGAAAAAGTGTATCATTCAACAATTCAACAATTTGATTAAGTGAGAGTTACATGTATACAAGAGTTATTTACGAATTAAACAACAAAATACTATGAACTATTAATTAAACACTGAGATAAATTGTGTAGCAGAATTAAGCTAAAATACATAGAATGTTAATATATTTCAAATAATATCAGATAATAGAAAGAGATTATTATGAGACAATTTTGAAAATACAGCACTATCAGGATGATGTCTAAAGAAAGAAGTAACAATGTAGTCAGTGATAGTTGAAATCAGTATGATTGGAGTGAAATGCTAATAAGGTTATCTTTTAAGCTGTTTTTAAAGGTGTTTATTGTCTTGCAGCCCCTAATACTTTGTGACAAGGAATTCCATTGACGCGAGGTGGATACTGTAAAAGATGATGAATAATAAGATGTTCTATGAAGAGGTATACTTAGCGTGCCACAGATAAGTGATCTGGTATTTACGTCGTGATTGGAGTATAGATAAGAGAACCGAGACGAAAGGTAATTTGGTGTTGAGGTGTGCAGAATTCGAAAGAGTAAAGACAAAGAGTGTAAAGTTCTGCGTTCTTTAAGTCGGAGCCACGAAAGACTTGCGAAGGACGGTGATATGTGATCATATCGTCGGATGTTGCACACGTATCTGACGCACATATTCTGAGCTCGCTGTAACTTGAATGACAGTTCAGAACTTAGGTCACTTAATAAAACGTCACAATAATGGAAGTGCGGCATTACTAGGGTATGTACTAGGGTAAGTTTTAGTTGCTGGGGCAAGAAGTTTCTCAAGCGACTCAAATAGTGAATGGAGGAACAGATTTTTTTTATAGTTTCTTTAACTTGAAAATTCCAACTTAGATTATTATCAAAAAAGAAGTCAAGATTTTTTACGACAGATGAATAAGGGATTAGCGTGTTGTTAAGGGTAACAACTGAAAGATTACTGTTATTAAGGGAGTTAACTAGTACTTTGATTTTTATTGCATTTGTAAATTTAATATTAATTGTAATTATAATTGTAATTGTATTCTTAATATTGTAGTTGTAATCCCCTAGTAGATGGGAAGAGAAGGCCTGATGTCCTTATCTCTACCAGGTTAAAGAAATAAATAAAATTCTCACATAGAACAGCTTTCCCCAGTCAGGATCAAAATATTTAATAGCGCCTTATGCACAAGCCATTGTTGTACGAATACGTGTACAAAATAATATTGAGCGCGGAGTATTTACTTCAGTTTCAGACGAAGGGGAGCGCTGATGGCGTAATAGCAGCCACGTTAGCGCGAGGCATGTCTCAGCCACCTGTAGCTAACCTTGATATCCCCGCAATAGCGTATTCCACATGACACTGAAACAGACAATAGTGGTTTGGCCTTTCACTTATGCACACTTCAACCTTGAGTATTCTGTCTAGCGTTAACATCAATATTACGGTTATTCCCCACGCCATAGGCTTTTATGGATTATTTTTCTTTTTATGGGCGAAGTTTGTACTGCGCAGTACTCCAGGCGTTTTCATTCCAGCACCAGGACGTTTAGTAGTGCCTGTGATGGATTGTAGTTCGCAACGCATTTTCCATACGAACGTGCGAGCTTCTCCTATAGTTTCTTCTCAAATGTAAAGAAGCGAATTCATTTTGTTCAGTAAGTACGTCTATTCGAATTCGAATTATGTTCGAAAATAAATACTTAATTTAAGCAATAAAAATGTGGCCTTAAAATAGAGGAAAATATAGAAATGACAGACTATCATTTTTTTAGTGAACAAAAAAAATGTGTTCCGAAGACCTGAATAAACAAATATAAATAAGTTAAATCATAGTTCTCAGTCATTAATAGATGCAGTTAACCAAAGGAAATTAAAGGCGATGAAAGTCCTTAGCATCGCGTTTTTCGAAAGGGAAGTAAATCTGGGAGGACAGCTCCTGAAATTAACGACACAAAAGATATATAAAAAAAACCAAATCAAGAACTGTTTAATAAACATAATAGTTGTATAAATACTGTATCTAGCGGGATAAGTGCATTGTTATCACTCGAGCGCTTTAATTATTACATACGAGAGCGATAATGATGCACATCCCACTACTTGCACACAATATTTTATCCACGATCGTTCAATAATGGTTATTTTTTAAACACTCATTTATAATAATTATTACCTTTACATAAAAGTGTCTCGCGCCGTGGTGTCGTGGTCTAAGGCATCCTGCCTAGGACTCGCGTTACGGAATGCGCGCTGGTTCAAATCCTCATGGGAGAAGAAATTTTCTCATTAAATTTCGGCCAGTTTATGGGACCGGTGCCCATCTAGCATCGTGATGCACTTGGGGAGCTACGATAGGTAGCGAAAATCCGGTTTCGCAAACCAGCCATAACGACTGGGCGGATCATCGTGCTAACCATACGATATCTCCATTCTGGTTGGATGAACGTCCACATCTGCTTCGGCATGTGGACGTGAAGCCAGCAGCCGGCTGGTCGGTCTTGGCCCTTCATGGGCTGTAGAGCATGGATTTACTGTCTTTTACATAAAGTACCATAATTTAATATAAATGATACCTTGGAACCTAGATCATAGTAAGTCATTGATTGTTATGGCAATCTAATAAGGTTTATTATACAGGGTGTAAACGATATAAACTGCCTAAAAATACTGGTGGTAGAACATAAGTACCTGAAGAAAAGAGTTAAATAATGTTTTTCTGAAGACCTAACTGGCAAGGATTTCCCAGAAAAAATGTGTTTTGTGAGTCTGACTTTTTTGAAAATGGTTATAGACAGTCATAATTTAAGTTGCGCAATACGTATGCTGAAGCAGTCGCCTGTTCATACTTTTACTCTGTTGTGTATTGGTGTGTGTTGGGCGCAAGCGGCAATGGCATTTACGTTCAGTCGAAATGTAAACAAATTATTAGATTGCTATTAATTTTAAACCATGGATTTCATAAAATGAAATTAAAATTATAAGAAATAATTAAATTTCACTAGACATTTTGTTCAGTAGACCGATATGTACTGCCTATATAATTTTGACAGTTTATATCTTTTACACTTGGTATTTAACAATTGAATAGCCGCCCGGAAGAAGGTTGTAACCCCCTTTTCTCATCATCATCATCATCATCATCATCATCATCATCATCATCATCATCCTTCGCGAATTAGGCCTCTGTAGACCTGTTTCGGCCCCATCTAGCAGTCTTCTTAAAGGTCTTCCTGGTCGACGATGTCCTCTAGGTTTATACTGCATCATAATTTTTGGGATTCTTGAATTTTCCATTCTTCTTATATGATCTAGCCAATTGAATTTGTATCTGCTGATTTTTTTCTTCTACTGACTCTACTTCTAATTGTTCTAAAATTTCTTCATTCCTTTTTCGGTCTAAAAGAGTATATCCTGCTGTCCTCCTGAAAAATTTCTTTTCTGTTGCTTTGATTCTGTTCATGTCTTTTTTCTTCAATGTCCAAATCTCGCTTCCGTATAAAAGGGAGGGTAATGCTAGTGTATTATATATTTTTATTCTTGTAGATTTTTGTACTAATTTAGCTTTCAATGTATTGTTTATTATTCCTAGAATTTGTGTAAATTTGGTAATTTTCTTGTTCACATCTTTTTCATTTTGATAAGATATTTCACAACCCAGATAATTGAAATTTTGCACTTGTTCGAGGCATTGGTTATTGTGTATTATCTTACTTCTGACTGGGTCTTGTCCTAAAAATGCCATTACTTTTGATTTTTGTGCTGAAATTTCCATCCCATCCATTTCTCATAAGTTGACTTTGTCGTTAATAATGGTTGTTAATGATGCGCTATGTGTAATGCTTGTACTCGTATTAAAATCAGCACACATGTCTGATTGTAACCCTTGATCTAAAAGTATGTAGCCAGCCTACAGCACGATGTGTTTTTCCCCATTTTTTTTAAAAGAATTTTGTATTTACTGGTTACAACTTTGTTCTGCACGGCTATTCAATTATTTATATAGGCCTAGCTGAAAATAAATAATAATAATAATAATAATAATAATAATAATAATAATAATAATAATAATAATAATTTCTTCAAATATCATTTTGAAGAAGCAATACATTGCAAGTTGATTGCCGCACTAACTGTTGTAATGAGTTGATTTCTGCATTCAGTGTGATAACCAGTGTTGTTACGGTGAATTATTAGGTTGAGGGATAAGTTCCTAGCGTTTTTGTTCGTCATCACAACACTGCATTGTTTGGAGATTGTTTATCGTGTGGCATTTTTCATTTGTTATTTGGAGTGTTGTGCCTGTAAATACGCCTTGAATTTTGCGGATTCGTAGAAAGTTTGTGCTGTTTGTGGGCTAAAGAAGAGGAATGTCAACGGAAATAAACGAACACTTTCGACATATTCTACTGTTTGAGTTTAATAGATGAGCAAAGACAGAGGTGGCGGCTCGAAACATTTGTACCGTGTACAGGGAGAATGCCATCGGAGAAAGCACTGCAAGAAAATGGTTCTGCCCTATCAACACACAACACCTCGTTAGAAAAATTAGTATACATCCACAGAAGATGTTATGCGTGTGAAGAAGGTGTCCTGTACTACGAATTGCTTCCCAGAAATGTAAGCATAACTGCTGATATTTACTGCCAACAACTCAGACGGGGAAGAAAAACGACTGGGAAGACTGCATCAAGTGCTGCTGCAACACGATAATGCACGCCCGCACTCCGCTATCATGACGAAAGCAGCTATCCAGGAGCTTGGTTGGGAGGTGATTCCACATCCTCCATATTCTTTCTATCTTGCGCACCTAGATTTTCACCTTCCCGTTCTTTGTTCAACACTCTTCCAGGGAACTCCTTTGATAACGAAGATGGTTTCAAAAACTTGGCTTGACGATTATTTAACTCCAAGCCAACATATTTCTTCAGACGCGGGATCAGAAACCTATCTCAGCGTTGACAACGGCATATATAATGTAGAAGAATATATTACTGACTGATTTCTGTCTTTTATTTATCTCAAAGAAAATCTTTTATCACAGAGAAAAAACGCTACGAACTTTGGCATCAAGGCAATAAGTAAACTATGGATAAGAAGGCATTATTAAGCGATTGTGAATAAAATGATTTTTTCCAATCCCACTGCCGTAAATATGTTATTAGTTTGTTTTTCGGGGAAATAAGCTAAATGGATTTTACCGTAATATTGTTAGTTGCTATTGACGACGGGACGTAAGTCACATTAGGCCTACTTCCCTAGGAAAGTAAGTGAAAAGTAATATCCGTTACAAGAGCGGTATGTTGAAGTTTTCGTGTTCGAGGAAAAGTTTGAAAAAGCGAAACGTAGTTGAGCTTTTTTAATTTCCGAGAATTGAAAGAAAACATACCGCTCGTGTATCGTACATTATTTTGTGCGAATATCGTTTATTACATACCTGAAAGAGGAATTTCTAATTAGTTGCAATGAAATCTCCATCTTGGTTTCTGTTCAATGACGCCAAATTTGCAAAACAAAAATATCTATCTTCAACATTGTTGCTTTAAAATGTTTTCTGTGTTTACTATACTCCAGCAGGCCGTGGTATACGTCTGTCTTCCCCCCCCCCAGTCTATGATGAGTCTGGAATCTTGTTGATTTTTTCACGGCTTCCTTAATGTTACTTGCATCACGAATGCAGTAACTTTAGTGGAGTTGTAGAGTTTACTTAATTTTTGCAAATATTTAAAAACAATAATTAACAGTGCAATTTAGGTGAAATTGCAGTGTTTCCAATTTATAATTATTAGCCTACTATATTGAACGTCTCTAAAAATAATATGTTAAAAGCCTAAAGCAGTAAAATCAATATGTCACTTAAGCGGTAAGAAGAGGGAAATTGTTATGTGTGTTAGGTTGGGAATACTGAATGTGGAATTTTAGACTTTCCGCGGATTGGTTTTGTGCGGAAACCAAGCAAATACGCACGATCTCGCACAAAATATGTTTCGTTCAAAGTCGCATAGCAACAAACGAAAGAAGAACTCAAAACTCTACGACCCTCCCAACAGTTCTGATATTAAATCATGTAAAATAAAGGAAATATATTTTATGGGAGTGGAAAAAGATTATATGCAATTCGAGAGTTAAGTAGAATTTGATAGTCTGGACTACTTAATTGTAGCCCTCTCGTTTTCGACTACGCTACCGGCGTAGCTCAGTCGTCTGAGGCGATTGCCTGCCGATCCGGAGTTGCGCTCGGGCTTGGGTCCGATTCCCGCCTGGGATGATTAATTGGCTGAGTTTTTTTTTCCGAAGTTTACCCCAACCGTAAGACGAATGTCAGGTAATCTACGGTATGGCGAATCCTCGGTCTCATCTCCCTAAATACCATCTCACTAACACCAACACCTTCAACACTAAATAACCTTGTAGTTGATACAGCGCCGTTAAATAACCAAGCAAAAAACTACGTACATCCCTTTATACACCTACATAAATAAATATATTATCTTATCTTTGTGACATACTGTAGAACTGTACTGTTTATTAAACTGTCAGCAACTGTCAGAAATAGTTCATTACCGATATTTCATATGTGAAATAATGGTCTCTTCAGATATTATTTCATTCTGTGAAATAAACATTTCATTTATATCTGACAATCCAACATCATTTTTAATGTGGCTTACGTCCCGTCGTCAATAGCAACTAACAATATCATGGCAAGTTATTTATGCGTTATGCAACTAGTGGGATATGTGCATGATTGCCGCTCCAGTGTGTTTTGCAAGAACGAGGCGTAAGCCGAGTTCTGTAATTACATGAGAGTGGTAATTATGCTTATCCCACTAGTTGCATGCAATATTTTATCCACGTTTATTTAACAATGCGTTCATGATACGATCGTTGACTGAGTGCGATATGTAAATGATTACCGCACTCAGTGCGGTAATGAATGCCATTACCATGGTGATATGACGATGGATAAGTATCCATTATCAAACCAGCGCGGATAAAATTCATTTACTTCCCTAAAAGCAAATATCAGCATACTATTATGGCACTGGGAACGGCAAAATGATTAGGCATATTAAAACACTGAAATAAATAAATAAATAAATAAATAAATAAATCAGTAAATAGATAATTAAATAGAGCAGTAAATAAATAAACAAATCAGTGAATAAATAAATCAGTAAGTAAATAAATAAATAAATCAATAAATAAATAAATAAATAAGTAAATAAATAAATAAAAAGTAAATAAATAAATCAGTAAATAAATAAATAACAAAAAATAAACAACCCAGTAAATAAATAAATAAATATATATATATATATAAATCAGTAAGTAAATAAATAAATAAGTGAATAATAATTAATTACCTTTAAAAATGCCATTGAATTTTTAATAGTACATTATGCAACGAGCCTATAATGGTAGTAATTAAGACGCGAGTATGTTTATGAAAGGAGCGCAAGAGAGTTTCATAATTTTCATACGATCGTCTTAATTACCATTATAGTCAAGTTTCATACGATTTTTTATGCTCGACCATATTGTTTTTTTCCGGCAATGGGTGAAATAAATTTGCGGGAATATGCTTTGTGAAAGGCTGGAAGATGACGGTGAATTGATGTTAATTTGTGTGTTGTTTTTTTCGACTGAGTTTAGTATTGTCTAATATCTCGCTAGTTGTCTTTCGATTGCATATCCGAGAATAATCGATACTTGCGCTTTCATATTGCTAAAATGGTATTTTCTGATTGGTGGAACACCTGCACTTTAATGAATAGGTGTACTTTAATGAGGTCCATTAAAGGGCTGCTACCTGGTGTATAATTACTACATTTCTGCATGGTCGAGCATAAAGTTAATAAAAATCCTAGCATAGTTTCCTTCGAAAGGGAAGTAAAACTGGAGACCAGTGTCTTAGATTTCCAGCAACCATGATCCGAATTATAGGGCTTCAGACAAAATTGATCGGCCTTTTTCCTTACGTGAAAATTCAATTCTGGAGGTGGCACAATAGGCCAATATGAGTGCCACACTGTGTATGTGCTTGTTCCATTCGTCCATCCATAAATATATTTTTTAACGTTTGAAAATAATTTAAGGTATATTTTTATAGTTAAAAGAATAGGCCTATTCTTTACAGCAAAAATAAATTATAAGACACATACCGGCAGGTCTACACTTCCTGATTGGGCTATGTAAACTACAGTGCTGTAGATAGAAATTCTGTGCATGTTCTCTGCTTGTATTGTCAACAGTTACTATGAAGATTTAAAAGAAGCGAACAGTTTCAGGGAAACTAAAACTGTCTGTAGAAAATACTATCGGTAAGCAGTTATTTACAAAAGAAAAGATGTTGGCCTGCCACCTTTTTATATTGAAAGTACTCATAGTAGCCACAACAATATATATTAGTGCAGGTAAGTCAACCTGCAAGTAGTGCTATCACATTTTTAAATACTTCTTCTCCTTCAGTAGAAAAGATAGACTTGTAAGATTATCAAATCCATTAATTGTATTGATATAAAAACGAATTTGTTTTGAATGTTACATCTTTATTAGGTGTGCAAATCAAGTCGATCGGGTTGAAAAGTGGAAAGCCATTTGTGTATAATTTATTAACTGCAACTATCCAGTTTGATGCTGTGCTGGAAGAAGCTGAAACAATACAGAATGTGACATGGGTACTAGGTGATGGAGTAGGACTGTATGAGTGGACTCCTGATGAACCTCCTCAGGGTAAGTACTGAGAGGAAGTATACAGGTGTCGAAATCTTGAAACCTATCACTGTAAGAGGCAACATGTTTTAATTTATAATAGATATTGCCTAATCATGTTCTACATTCAGCGGCCGATGAAAAATGCATCCTTGTTACTTACCCTAGAATAGGGTGACCAGACGTCCTCTTTTGTCCGGATATGAGTATGCATCTGTAATATGGTCACCTCAGTTCCAGTCCCATCAGATGCAAATAGAAAGGATACAGAAAAGATTTTTACGTTATTTATATTTTAAAAAACATCACGTGTCGTCTTATGACAAGCAAATTTCATATAATCAGTTACTTTTTGAATTTAATTATAAAACTTTAAAATCTCGACGATTAATAAATAGCCAAATTTTACTCTATAAAACTGTTAACGGTATATTGAATAACTGTGATTTTCTTAAATTGCTTCAGTTCAATGTAAAAAGAACAGAATTACGTCATAGGCAACCTTTTATTATTCCCATTCCTAGAACTATTTTCTTCAAGAACTCTCCATTGTTTGTTATGTGTAATACTTACAACTCTCTGTCTTTAAACTGTGATTCTCAATTGGATTCAGTTTAACAATTGAAAAATTTCATACAATATTAAAAAGAATAGTATTTCCTTAGTTATTTAAATTATGAAGAAGTGTATTATAATGTTTTTACTCTAATTTTTCAATAATTTTGCATCATTATATTGACATTTGGCACTATATTAACTGTAATATTATATTCTAGCATCTATTACCATGATGTATTTTCTTTCTTTCGTTTGTGTTGTTTGTTTTGTTGTTTTTTTCTCTCTTATTATGTATTTTGTGTATATCTATGTAAGCCACCTGTAATTGGAAGCCTGCTTCTGTTGGTGGTGGATTTAAAATAAAAATAAAATAAAATATGTTCTTCTTTTTAGGCCTTTGTCCGGGGTCTGGGCGGATTTAAAAAAATTAAGAAACGTCCTTCTTTTCGTAATTTATATGCCTGATATTTTGAAATTATCTGATTTGACGCCCTTTTCAAGTAATTTTCCTGTAGGTGGCAGCAGCGTCGACGAAATATACTCTTTGCCAACGATCATAACTGAAAGTAATGCTTACAAAATAATATTAAATCCACATTTTGTGCAGACTTTCTATGTATTTTGATAGTAATTTATACTTCCCTTGGCTTTCAAATGTAGTTACTGTAAAAGCATTTTATATTATTAAGTTTCATCATAAGTATGCTGTAATAAAATAGATATTGACATAATTTTAAATACAATACAGGCCTAAGCCTAAATCTAAATACCGTATATATTTTCTGTCCTCTGTTGTAAGTTCCCTTGACTTTCATATGTAGCTAACTGTCTAATCATTATTATTATTAAGCTTTACCATAATTATTTTGTAATATTAACATACTTTTAAGTATGATATAAGCCTAAATCTGTACTGTAAAAAAAATTAAATTATGGTTTATTTAACAACGCTCGCAACTGCAGAGGTTATATCAGCGTCGCCGGTGTCCCGGAATTTTATCCCCCAGGAATTCTTTTACATGTTAGTAAATCTACTAACATGAGCCTGTCGCATTTAAACACATTTAAATGTCATCGACCTGGGCCGGGATCGAACCCGCAACCTCGAGCACAGAAGGCCAGCGCTATACCGACTACGCTACCCAGGCCGACGGGACTGTAAATATTTTGTAATAAAATAGATATTGACGTAATTTGTAGTATAATATATGCCTAAGTCTAAATCTAAATACATATTTTCTGTCCTCTTTTTTTTTTAACAATGTCCTCCTTTTTGAAGCTTTGTGTCCTCTTTTCTATCGATGTGAATCTGGTCACCCTAACCTAGAATCCCAAAAGAACACTCAAATCGGCGGGCTCTAGTACGTCTGTAATTAAATATTTTCTTCGTGTAGTTCATTCAATTCATCAAATATTTTCATTTACATACGAAGTAATTTAAAAAACTTGTTTTCATCTTCACGTAAATCTGCATTAAGAATATTGTAAAAGCGCCTTTTAATAATCGATGAGCAACTATAGAATGTATCCATAATCGTGCTCTTTGTTACGTTTTTTATCCTCTAAGTCAGAAGTTTGAAAAACTTATAAATTCTCTATAAGGACCATATAAATACCGAAATTGACTAGAAATGAGTCTTTTCTATTGTTAACCAACAGTTAAAAACATTGTTAGTTTCTTTAATAACTTTAGGCACGGCAGAATTTTATAAGAATTATAAGGTGTCCCTAAACTTTCTGACAACACGGAATGTTTATGATTTATTTGGGTATACAAAGAATTTTCTATAACATTTCATCTGTTCCTTAGACCATTTTGATGTGTGTATTTAATTAGTTTTATTTCTGCAGAAAATAATGTACAATTAAATACATCTTTATTTATTTCAGTATCTGGTATTCTTGAGGGCGCTGTGAATACCAGTGCCGAGAATGGACAACTGACTATTCTTTCTGCAGAAATTAAACATGCGGGAATTTATACTCTTACACTGACTTCAAACTTGGGGACTGATAATGGGACATACAACCTTCTTGTTTATTGTAAGTTACAAGAGGTGTTGATCAAATTATTGTGGTTAGAGATTTGATAAACATTTAATTATCGAATTTCCAGTTTTAGGAAGAAATATTTATGACAGTCAAGTGACAAATGAATCTTCTCCTTCTTTTCAAGGACATCAGTCAATTGATGTAAATTTTAGGAAAACAGCAGTAAACTATCTTAAGAGGTTAAGTAATTCTTGTACTACTGGATGTTCATTTCAAAGTGTGTCATGACGTCACTGTTGTTGGGTCACCGATTTGAAGCGAGTTTCAGCTTATATGTTAGAGAAGTTGCCTATTATTTAAGGCGTTCTTCAATCTGAACTTGAGAACGTGTACGGTATAACTTGAACGTCGTAGCAACAGGTGGCGGTCTGTACGGTATGTGTGCTACCATAACCTCTTTCGAACTGTGTTTTGCGCCGGCAAGTCGTACGCAGGGTATTTGTTATCATCGGTTGCGTACGGTAACATTCCACAACACAAATCAAATGCTCCGTGTCCATGTTGACTGTCGAAGTTGATGTCAACAAATACGTAAGTAATCGTCTTAACCCTCTCCCCATATCCCGACAGTACGTATTTTCAAACAGTTCACATTCCTGCCACTACCGGCGTTACCGTACGTATCGGTACGTACTCTTCAGAATGAACGCCGTACTTGCTAGGCAACTTCTCTTCCTCATAGGTTGTACACCTCTGCGGAAGTGTAGGAAGATTGAATTCTCTAGGCTCATCGGCTAGCCACATGACGGCATACAGCGAGCCATGACACACTTTGAACTGAACACCCAGTATTTTTTCTGTTTCTTAATAAGGTGCGCGATATTTTGAGAAGAATGTGACGATGCCTAAAACTGTATGTCTAATGACCAAAATAAATTGAATTGAATATATTGTATGAATTTATCAAATTTTCAAATGATGCAAATTAGTAACTGATGCCCTTTCAAAAGAAATAGATTTAAGTCTAGTCTTATGTATTTGTGAAACACGCTGTCTTCCTTAGACGTCGTTAAAACAATTGAAAGATAAGACGTAGGTACTCTATTATAGTAGACATCAGCAAAATTGCAAGCTTACTGAAGCAAATTGTAATAGACCTACTCGTAATATTATGTTATCTCATATTAAACATAGGAAGAATGAATTAAATTAATTTCATTGTATTTCATTACATCTTTCCTTGGTCCAATCGTTTGCGTATTTTATTTGTTTTTAACAGAATGTCATCATTCCACGTCCGTTTTTTGTAATGATTTTCATCCTCTGATATTTTCCGTAGAGAATGTTGTATAGCCCACGGCTGCTTTTCTACAGATTAGTATTTCTTGTTTAATATCCCTTTGTTATTGAATTGATCTTTCCGGTGATGTACTGTATGTATTTTTATGCTCGACCATGCCGAAATGTAGTAATTATACACCTGGTAGTAGCCCTTTAATGCACCTCATTAAAGTACACCTATTCATTATAGTTCAGTTGTTCAGCCAATGAGAAATCACCATTGTAGCATTATAAAAGCGCAAGTATCGATTATTCTCGGAAATGCAATCGAAAGACAACTACCGAAAAGTCACGGAGGCTGGAAATCCAATACTGTCGCAGAAGGTTATGTTCTGTTACTATAATAATTAGCGTTAATTGTAAATAATATTCAAATAAATTCAATTTGTCATCTCGTTTTCCAATTCTAAATCAATTTCCAGGTTATATCAAGACTAATGTTCATGTTATTCTCTAGATTAGGCCTATATCAAGGTCAATGACATTCGTTCCTCGGAAAAAATCAATACTTTCGCGTCTGCGCACATCTCACAATTTAGAAGGTCAGTTCCGCTCGTCACTTACATAACCATAACATGAATACTTATGGATAATTTCAAGTTAGAAATATGGTCGAGCATAAAAAGTCATATGAAACTTGCCTATAATGGTAAGTAAGACGCTCGTATGAAAATTATGAAACTCGCTTGCACTCGTTTTATAAACAAACATACTCGCGTCTTAATTACTACCATTATAGGCTCGTTGCATAATGTACTATTTTAATTGTAGCAATCTTCTTTCAAGTGATATTTGATTTTACGATTTTTGTAGTAAATTTGATTCTTGTTTTGTTGGTAGTTCTGCTTATTCTTTTCCTAATACTCGTACGTGTGAGAGAACTATGCATATTTATTTGTAATTATTTCTTTTATTCCAGACATGGGTGGATTTCAATTGAGCGATCTCAGCCCGTCTCCACAGAAACCCAGTTGTATATGTATTACAAAATTGGTGATATCACGTCTTGCACCTTACCCTAATATCAGTCTGTGGGCAGAGAATAAGAAAACCAAACCGCCAACTTTTATTTCACTTTCTAAAGTTGCAAAAGTGAAAGAAAACGTTACTATCTACAATGACGGTTCCTATGGTTACGAAATGACAGCGGAAGTTCCTGTAAGTCACCACCAGGCTTCGAGACTTCGGACCCAATAGAGCAGTTCAGTGGGAAATCCGCATAACGGCGTACTGAGTATAGTGGTAAAGCGTACAGTGGGTGGGGGTACTGTAGAATGAATGCCAACAAATATGCAAAGGAAAACGCTCTGGATTTGAAGGTTCTGACGAATAATTTGGTTTCATACAAACTTTGTCTGAAACTATTACACGGTTAGAAAAGTCAGAGCAAGAGATGCCGGAAGCCCTCAAATTAATTTAGAAAATGATGCAGAGAATTAATGAGACATCAAGTACACCGGTTACTGAACGTGTAAAACAGAAGTGGAAATCAATTTTATGTAAAAATAACAGATATGGAACATTGTGTAACATAAACAGCAAATTAGTGGGCATAGAGTCACCCGAGAATAAAGGACTGTCTCTTAGAGACTGTAATGATGTTAGGTTTTTTCATTTTGCTCCTACCACGTCATATGCGACGTAGAACACAGCTTTCTACAATACAAACTTTGGCAGATAACCGGAAAAGATTTACGTTTGAGACACTGAGAATGTATCTTGTAGGTACATTGCAATTCGGTACTGTAACTGCATTTCCTAAAGACGACCAATAGGATAAATGAAACAAATTAAAATTGCTATATGCTTATTTCCACCATTAACACTGTGTATAATTAAACACAAATGCTTATAAAATACAGGAGAATAAATTCCTTTCACATTCTTTTGACATTATCAAAGTGTAAAGTATATTTACTTTCAGAATGTACATATGTGTGTTTCCCCATACTACCGTACTCTACTCTAAATAGCAACGTTGTTACCTCAACACATCTCTATCTACCTGCAGCGAGTCAACAGCCTATAGTGCATGCACAGTAAACTTATTGTATCGGGTCCAAAGTCTCGAAGCCTGGTCATCACTCATCACCATTGCATGTGCTTGGCATCTTCAGATTGAACTTATGATAATGTGTAGTAATTGTCTCTTGTCCTAATGAAATATCTAGAACCATTTTGTTTTCTATAAGGACTTGTTAAAAGAAATTTTGTCTGTATTACTGAAATATACAAACTAATGATGGTAAAATTTGCTACCTCTGGATAAGTCATTCAGAGACTATTATAAAAACAAAGTCTTTAGAAAAAAGAAAGTCGTGAAATCATATAATTAAAATCGTTGTCTGAAATATTTCTTGACAATGTTTATCTTAGGGAGAAATATTTGCAGGAATAATAATTATGCTGTTTTAAGTGTTTCAGTATCTATTCGCTTAATTATTTATCAACTTTTTTTTTTTTTTTCAGATTCTAGAGATTCCTCTGGAATCTTTCTTGGCCTGGTATTTTTGGATTTATGACAGCAAATTGCAAGTGTTTGGCACAAAAAGCTCATCAGGTAAGGTTAGTTCAAGGGGGTTCAAATCCCATAACCCCCCCTTGCGTGTGTCCCTGGTGGTAGTAAATGGTATCCTAAAGTGACTGTAATATGCAACATCCACAAGCATTACACTTTGGATAGAGTGAGTGCTTAATAAACCTTCATAATTACAAACAACAATAAACATAACTTTGAGTGGGTCCTATTCTTGTCAACATTTTTCTGGCCTTAAGGCAGCGTTTCTCAAACTTTTTTGAAGTGGGGACCACTTTTTTAAGTCAGAACAGTTCCGCGGACCGCCTTACTCTTGTTCCCTTCGAGAGCAAATTTATCATTTTGTAGCATATTTTAATACCAGTATATTTATATTTTAAAACAGAATTGATTAATTAAAATTAATTTAATTAATTTAGTTTTATATTAATATTAACTAATAAAGTTAATGTTAATAGAAAAAATTCATTTTCGTATTTTAATAAGTGAAGGCTATTAGAGTTTGCATAATCTTTAACTTATTAACTAAACAAAATAAATAAATGTTGGTGCTCACATTAATGAGATGGATAAGCCTGCCGATTCTTGCAGAGTTGTTCTACTCGTATATTTGGATGTATGCTGGTAAGCTTAAGTCGGAGATCGTCACATACATCGAGTCGATTTCGGTACTTTGTTTTTATTAGAAATAGTGATGAAAACCCTTTCTCTCAGAGATACGTAAAAGCACCATTGTAAAGTTCACTATATTCTCTTTTCACTTGTGATGAGGTCCAGAAATTAACCATACCTTCCTCTTGGAATTTCATTTTAAGTCCGGTGTCAGTCGAGTGTTCAATTAACTGTTCTCTTTCACTCAATGAAAGTTTGTTACAGTATTTTCAATATCGCAGTGTAGGGGATCACGAACCCATGAAAATTCGTCATATTTACTTGAAAAATAAGTTTCAAATTATGACTTCAGAGTTTCGAGATGCGAACATATATCATTGCACAATTGTTTTCCAATAACGAAATCATTTTCAACCAAAAAGACTCTAGGGTGGAAATAGTGAAAAAATCCTCTGTTTTACGGAACTGACCCACAAACCAAGTTTCCTCTCGAACATTGTTTTCTCATGTTCATTGAGAACAGTCAAAAAATTACCTTGTAGAGAGAGATTTAGTTCGTTTAGTTTTGAGAATACATCTGAAAGATATGCCAATGTACTTAGCCACATATCATCAGCTGATGTGCAGGGAAAAGATGGCGAGAAACACCACGTTCATAGTGCTTTAAATCCCTCTTTTGTTGCTGGGAATAGAGTGGGAAGTCGGTAGACAGGTAGGGTAATAAATTTCATAAAATGTCAGTACTGGGAGGGGGGGGAGTGAAAGACGATTGCCATGTGTCATTTCCAAACTCTGAGATTTTCAGCTATAGTGTGATACGCAATTCGTTTAAATTTTATTTTTTCTTCTGTCCTTTTTGAAGGACCACAAAGGCAGACCTCGAGGACCACAGGTGGTCCGCGGACCATAGTTTGAGAAACGCTGCCTTAAGGCATTTGCAAATAACAGTCTTATTATTACAATCACTACGTATAGAATGAAATGAGATTATTACCGTATAACTTACAGATAATAGGCCTATATATCAGGCACCACTCCATCTGATACTAACAGCTTAAATTATTCACTACTAGGAGAGCTGAATACTAACAGAGTTGCCACTAATTTTCGAATAACCTATGTATTGTATTTATTTTCTGTACGAATTTTTTTCCCTCTCTAATTATATTTGTATAGTTTATTGTGAAATGTAATCCAATTTTACAGTTAGCGGAAAAACCTGTCCAGAGCCCGAAGCCATAGACAAACTGAACTACACGAGGGTTTCAGGAGAAGAGTCGTGTCGTGGAGGATATACAGAATTTACAAACATGGATTATTTTTGTGCTAATGCCGATAATCCTAAATTGGAGCCTAAGAAAACAATGCAATGTAACAAGAATGGAACATGGATTGAGACAGACGAAAAACCATGGCCAGTCTGTGAGGAGAACACTGGTGGGAACAAAGGAACATCTCAGCTAGGTTAGATGCAAGATTCTGCATTTAATATTTCCAGTTACAATTAAAAAATAAAATATTTTTCATAGACATATTATTTGTTTTGTAGATGTAGACTATTAGAAAACTCTTCTCTCACCTCATCTCTTGCATTTGCTCTGCCATATACGAGGGTTGGATAAAAAGTAATGGCAACACTGCTGCTACGTCAGCCACGAAAGTTAAATAGCCTTAGAGCAGGCATCGGCGAAAATGTAATCGTGATCACTAGCGTAGGAGAAACGCAGTAAACTCTCTTTGCTTCACTCCCTCTCTTCCATCCAACTCCCCTACAACTCCAGTACACAAGCACCTAACAGTGGCGGGTTATCTGGTTAGATTTAGATTGCTTCTTTCTCAAAGCCTACGGTTCGAAAACGTCTGTTTAAGAAAGAATGGTAAGAACAGTATTTTCTATGCACATGGTGACGATGTGGATGCTTCGTTTCTTCTAAAATTCGAATAAGCACTTATTAATCAAACATCGGACGACATTATGACACATGCCATAATGATTATCTTCTGCAATACAACGAATGCTTATAGTTTCTCGATAATTAATTGAGCTTAACGAATGTATGTTGTCTTGATATTTTTTTCGAGATCGAAAATAGAGAAAAAATTAATCTTATGACAACATACATGAGTTTAGAAGCTTCATTATATTATCACAGAGAAAATATCAAGCACGAATTATTGAGTGAGATAATTCCGATGCGAGAAAGATGTCATTTTGACTGGAATTTTTGTAATATAATCATGATGTTCATGTTCATGGCAGTGACTTATCTCTTTCATCTTCGCAAAATTCATAAATGTTATTACCTTTATTGCAAGGAGAACAACGCGGATATATGAAATTTAATTTATTTAAAAACAACTGAACATTTCAGATTATATTAACATAATGAACCGCCATTAATCAATATCAGAATGCATGTTTTCCCTACTGTAATTAAATGAACCAAAGATGATAAGAATAAAACAAATGAATTATAGAAGAAAACTAAACATTTGAGGTTATGCCACAGTCTAGTATATACAATCACGAAGCTCAATACGTAGTAAATATGCATCCATAGATAGTTGCTGACCACTAGGATCGCTACTATCGCCTCATTACAGACAATGCGAAATAGTACCTGCACAGTTTATTGTTCCTAGTACCTTCACAACTCAAGCTTCGTGACTATATATACTAGACTGTGGCTATACTTTTTATCCCAGCCTCGTAGAACAAGAACAGAATGCACTGTTAAAATGAGTAAAATTGAATGTCTTAAAATATGTAACATTACGTGTAATTTTGTCTTTACAGGATTCCAATTACTTGGTGGGAGAATCCTTTATCTGCTTACGTTCTTAGTCATAGTCTTGTATGTTACGAGTATCCCACCATTTGGATGCTAGTCCAGCACATAGTCTTGGATATGACTTCTTAATAATCATCTTCCACAGTGCAACTCAAATCAGTGCGTTTTACATTAGATTTGGACGTAATACCACAGTCTAGTATATACAGCCACGAAGCTCAATATGTAATAAATATGCATCCATAGATAGTTGCTAACCACTAGGATCGCTACTATCGCCTCATTGCAGACAATGCAAAATAGTACCTGCACAGTCTATTGTTCCTAGCAACCTCATCAACTCAAGTTTCGTGACTGTATACACTAGACCAGGGTTGGGCAGAATTATGCACTCTGTGCTTGCATATTGTACTACGAGAGAAGTGTGCTTATAGAGTGCACGAAAACCGGTTTATTCAAGTTGCGGTGCGTACTGTATGTTTCAAAAGACAATGTTATTCTACCAAATTTAATAAGAACACAAAGTAATGAAACACTTCCTTAAATACAAAACAAAAAATGTATGTTGCACATTAATCCATATTACTCAATTTCTCAAGATTTGGAGAAACTGTATTAGCACATGCTATGCGAAGAACTGCCATTAAAAGCCCATCATTTCTTGCTTGAGATTTGTTTATTTTCGTAACAGAAAATAACTGTTCACATCTATAAGTGGAACCAAATAAACACAAAACTTTCTCACACAGTTTATGCAGATTGGGAAAGCGTCCTCTTGGGAATCCATCATAAAACTGCATAAGACTCGATCTTGCATAATATTTCGCTCGCATCTCTCGATCACATCGCAGGTCAATCAATTCACATTGTAATGAAGGGGGGACGTTATCAATAATCCGTTGGAATCAGAACATGTAGCAAAAATACGCAAATCCATTTCCAGGCAGTCTAAATCGTGGAACCTTGATGTAAATTCCTCTAATAGACCGGATAGAATACATGCGTACATTTCGAAATTTTCATTGTTCAAAATTCTATGCGCTTAGATAAGGATGGGGAATGATATATTTCGCCCTTTTGCATTTGACGTATCCATAACAGCAATTTCTCCTTAAAAGCTGCAATTCTATCTGCAAATTGTGTATTAAGAATTTCTTTTCCCCGAAGTCCTAAATTTAGCTCATTTAAAATCTGTGTAAGATCTGTTATAGCTGCTGGCACACGATAGCGCGCTGCAGCGCTTGCACTTGGAATTCCCCGTGCGAACGGAGGGCAAATGCACTCAAACGCCCATCGCTGCACTAAACTGTGGTAATACGGTTCAATTACATACAATATATTCTGCAACATAACTTCAAATACTGTCGGAGTATCTACATTAACTTATGACGTCCTACGTCCTTGTGACGTCATATTTTAGGAAATGTTTTAAAACAGAATAATATAAACTTGGCTATCTTCTTTTAACTTTAATCCATCCAGATCTGGATTGAGGCTTAGGTTCAAAAGGACCAAGTCTAAAGACGACACTGTTTGGGGTGACAATTTGTTTTAATTCCAAGACTAAAGTTTATTTTGAAGTCCTATTTATTACTACTTACTTACAAATGGCTTTTAGGGAACCCGGAGGTTCATTGTTGTCCTCACCATGGCCGTGCTTAAAACGAAACAGAAGAACCACCTTCTGCAACTTTATGGCTGTCTCGGTTTGGTTATCACTTCAATTCAGCCCAGAAGTAACAAGCTAACGGACAGAAAACATTATGCATAGGCATTTCGCTAGCCCGCGCTACGAGCGTGCTACGTGCTAAACTAGCCTCGGCTATCGAGTGACTACTTGTACAGGATTCATATCATATCATATCGCTAACACTGGTTTATGAATACGAAAAACGTTAGTTCGCTGATCATCCACCGGAAGCCCGCGCTAAGAATGTCTATGAATATGACCCAAAAAGTCTCGCTAGCCTCGCTAAAACCTTAAAAATCCTCAGATGTGATAAAAAATAATAGTACATTATGCAACGAGCCTATAATGATAGTAATTAAGACGCGAGGATGTTTATGAAACGAGAGCAAACGAGTTTCATAATTTTCATACGAGCGTCTTAATTACCATTATAGGCAAGTTTCATACGACTTTTTATGCTCGACCATATTTCTAACTTGAAATTATTAATAAGTTTTCATGTTATTCTTATGTAACTGGGGAGCGAATTGACCTTGTGCAATCTCGTAAATTGTGAGATGTGCGCAGACGCGAAAGTATTGATTTTTTCCGGGCAACGAAAGTCGCCAACCTTGATATATAATATAAAAAATAAGATAAACGTTAAACTTGATATAACCTTGAAATTGAATTCGACATTGAAAAACGAGATGACAAATTGATGTTATTTGAATATTATTTACAATTAACGCTAGTATTATAGTAACAGAACGTAACCTTCTGCGACAGTATTGGATTTCCAGCCTGCGTGACGTTTTGCTAGTTGTCTTTCGATTGCATATCCGAGAATAATCGAAAACCTGAACTTTAATGAATAGGTGTACTTTAATGACATGCATTAAAGGACTGCTACCAGGTGTATAATTACTACATTTCGGCATGGTCGAGCATAAAATATATTAAGCACAAAGTTTAACTTTTTCAATAAATTATAATTACTGCTTTGCTAATGTGCTACCTTTTAACAGTTTAGTAAAAAATTGTGGGCAGATACAATTCATATAAGCCAATGGCTGCAATAGGAAGTTTGTGATACTGCCAATCAGAGTTGATCACTGTGACATGTATTGTATAATACTCCAATAGATGAACAGTTTAGTAAAAAATTGTGGACAGAAACAATTTATATAAAGCAATGGCTGGAATAGGAAGTCTGTTAAACTGCCAATCAGATTTCATCACTGTGGCCTGTATTGCATAATACTCCAATAGATGGACATGTAGTAAAAAATTGTTGTTGTTGTTGTTGTTGTTGTTTTCTAATGCCAGGAGTTTGACAATAAAGTCATTTGACCTCTTGCACTCCAATATTTTTCAAAGATATTATCATGACCAACCAATGAAGCACAGATTTTGAGGTGTTCCGAATCCATTTCTTGGTTTGAGTTGCACAATGGGCAGTTAGGGGACTGATATATTCCAATTCTATGCAGGTGTTTAGCCAAACAATCATGGCCTGTTGCCAATCTAAATGCAGCTACAGACGATTTTCGTGGTAAATCGGGAATTAACTGTGGATTTTGATGCAGATAGTTCCATTTTTTCCCTTGGGATTGTGTTATCAAATTTTGTTTGTTGAAGTCTAAGTATGTAGATTTAATAAATCTCTTCACAGAGTAATACGTAGATTTAGTAACAGGTCTGTAAGTAGCAGTGCTGCCCTTCTTTGCTAATGCATCCGCATTCTCGTTTCCCAGGATTCCACAATGGGATGGTATCCATTGGAATACAATTCTTTTATTGAGTGATATTAATTGAGAGAGCATTTTAGTTATTTCTACTGTTTGAGATGAAGGTGTGTGTTTAGAGACTATTGATAGAATAGCTGCTTTGGAGTCTGACAATATAACTGCATTCCTAAATTTATTGATGTGGCATAGAAGATTCCTGAGTAAAAAATTGTGGGCAGAAACAATTCATATAAGGCAGTGGCTGGAATAGGAAGTGTGTTAAGCTGCCAATCAGATTTGATCACTGTGAACATGTATTGTATAATACTCCAATAGATGGACATGTAGTAAAAAATTGCGGGCAGAAACAATTCTTATAAGGCAATGGCTGGAACAGGAAGTGTGTTAAACTGCCAATCAGATTTGATCACTCTGTCCGTGTATTTAAAAGGAATATTATATTTGCCATGATTTCTAAGCTGCTGTAATACAGATACTTTCATTTCATTGTTTGTAAGCAATTGTATGAATTTCTGTAAAATAAATAAAACTGAATGGATACCAAATTAAGTCCCCATAGAGTCCCAAGGTATCACATATGATACATAGTATAAAACAAGAATAGAGGTCATGATAAAAGTTTTGATTGGTTAGTGTTTGTATCGTCAATAATATTTTAACATTTTTTTAACTTTAAATTT
Organism: Periplaneta americana; assembly: GCF_040183065.1. NCBI lineage: Eukaryota > Metazoa > Arthropoda > Insecta > Blattodea > Blattidae > Periplaneta > Periplaneta americana. Next base: position 134,885,309 of record NC_091122.1, on the reverse strand, counting down.
GTCTCGGAACTGAAGAGGATAGTGTTGGAAATAGTGAAATAGTGTTAAAATTTGAAAATTCATACATACTTATATATAAAATCACATGCAGTGCATGTAAAAACATTTGACGTGTTGTGAATTGGCGTTGTGTGTTAACGTGATAAGTGTTTCGCCGAAATGTGGACACCGTTCTCCTGCTTTCTGTGCTCAGCTGACTTCTGTGGTGAGTTACAGTGTATTATAATTCTTCCCATTACCATTCTGTTCCAGACCAATACCAATAAAACCAATTTAATAATTCAATGATTAGTGCTATAAATTTTACAAGTTTTGGTGCTCAGAAGGGAATAAAATGTCAATAAAAAGTATCATAAATTAATTAATGATGTTGGCTTCAGGAAACAACATGCTGACAAATTTCATTAATCATGTAATTAATAATGAATTAAATTACAGTATAACCTCTATTATCTGCCGTAATGAAGGGGATGGGCTGAACGGTTAATCGAAAAAATCGGATAATCCGTACCATGAAAAATTTTCGTAAATTTAGAGAATAATGCACTTTGGTAAATTCCTCCATTTAACACGCTAGGTAGTGGCTGTCAACGACGGATTCGCTCGTTGGCGTTTGCAGAAAGCACATGAGGACGTTATTTGCCACTCAATTATTTGCTCAATTACAGTGCGTTTGATTTATTATCATAGGAGCTATGACATGATAATGTTTAACGGTGCGGCAAATATATTCCTCGGCTGGTAGCTCGGCAACGAAAGAATAAAAATGGCGAACGATACTATCTACCTAGACTTTATAGAGTCTTCACTTCCTAAGACGTAAGCAAAGAGGAGGAGTCACGCCGGGAATAACAGCAACGTGACTATAGCAGCCTATATATATATAGTAAGTAACTATAACGTCATTGATAGCAGCATTGACGTGAGTGCGAAATATCGAGGACTTGACATCTAGCGGAGCGGCGTGGAATTACGTCCACAAATACAAATATTAAAATAGCGGGAATCGGACTATTGTTTAAAACGTGAGGTACTAATGTGGAATAATATACGAGACACTTAAGAAATGTTGAATAGTATTTAATGTAACTTTATTTTATATCAAAGCTGCATATTATGAGAAATATTGCATGCTTCATATTACTTTCCGTAATTAATTGTTGCATATTTTTTCTTTGCTTTAGTGAGACAAAATTAATTCTGACATTAAGAATTAATTTACAATAACACTTTATATACCAAATGCTGACAACTGCAAAGGTAAAAATGGTACCTTTTATGCTTATTAGCAGGGAAAGGATTTATATGTAAATACATATTTACTTATAAAGCTAATATAATTTATATTTTGCATTATCTTTATGTTTCACAATGTGTATGGTTGAAAAATCCTACTTTTATTTTCCATATTTTTCCATATTTTAGAGTTTAGTACATATTTTCGTTAATTTCCATATATTTTCCATATTTCATATAAAACAGTCCATATTATATTAGGTTTAACAATAAAACAAAACAAAATTCCATTAACTTTTAAAAATACATTTCAACAATAGAGATTTAAACACATGTTCAGTAATCCCTTTAACATCAGAGTTATTTGAAAATTAGCAGTCCTATCAACAATGGGAAAGTAAGTTACAAAACTGTATTAATTTAATTTAAAATTTTTAACAGACTTCAGTTGTGCAGCTCAACAGTTAAATGCCAGTCAGAGTACACATAGGTTCAGTTTTGTAAATCATACTATAAAGACGGTAAATATGCCAAAAGTACGTCATTCAGTCAATTTAAAATCAAAACTAACAAGTTACATTTCAGAATTTAAAGAAGATGGTTTATCAACTGACAATAAAATATTATTTTGTAATTTGTGTCAGTGTGCAGTATCATCTACACAAAAGTTCCTGGTGCAACAACACATTACAACTAGTAAACATCAGGCCAACAAACAACTAAATTCCAAGCAGAGACAATTGTTTTTAACACCACCAACAACATCGAATGTAAGATCTGAGTTTAACATCGACCTGTGCCGTTCTCTCATCTCTGCTGATATTCCTCTCTACAAACTAAAGAATAAGGTCTTCAGGGAATTCCTTGAAAAATATACTCAACATACAATCCCGGATGAGTCAACACTTAGGAAGACGTATGCTCCATCCATCTACGATGAGACAATACAGAAGATAAGAGATGAAATTAAAGATAGTTCAATTTGGGTTTCCATTGATGAGACTCCCGACAAAGAAGGTAGACTTGTTGGTAATGTAGTTATCGGTTTGTTAAGTGAACAATATTCTGAACGAATTCTTTTACATTGTGATGTTCTAGAAAAGTGCAATAACAAAACTATAGTTAAACTGTTCAACGAAGCTATGGGTATCCTGTGGCCAAAGGGTATTATGTACGATAATGTGTTATTCTTTATTAGCGATGCTGCCCCTTATATGGTCAAAGCTGGACAAGCATTATCTGTTGTATATCCTAAATTGACTCATTTTACTTGTGTGGCGCATGCATTTCATCGTGTGGCAGAAGTGGTCAGAGACAATTTCCCTAAAGTAGATTTGTTGATTTCATCAGTGAAAAAAGTATTTCTCAAAGCTCCCAGTAGAGTTAACGTGTTGAAAGAAATGTACCCTGAAATTCCATTGCCACCAAAGCCAATTTTAACTAGATGGGGTACATGGCTAGAAGCAGTTGAATATTATGCCGAACATATAGACTCTATTAACAATGTTCTCCTTGCATTGGACTCTGAAGATGCAGTCTCAATTGATACTGCGAAAACAGTTACCTGTGACATAAGTGTGAAGAATGACTTAGCTCACATTCAGCATACATTTTCATGCATCATAAAAACGCTCAAAAGTCTCCAAAATAGGCACCTTTCACTATCTGAAAGTTTTGAAATTATAAATAGTACTGTGGAACAACTGAATCGTGGTAGAGGTAAAGTTGCAGATGCAGTAAGAGCTAAGGTGGACACTGTACTTTCAAAAAACCCTGGATATGAAGAACTACAAAAGGTTGTTGCTGTGATGAGTGGTGAATCAACAGTGAAGATTAACTTGGACTTATCCCCAGCAGACATTGTGAAATTGAATTATGTACCAGTTACTTCTTGTGACGTCGAACGCTCTTTTAGTCAGTATAAATCTATCCTCAGAGACAATAGAAGAAGATTCACTTTTCAGCACTTGAAAGAAATGTTTGTAACCTATTGTTATGGTAACAGACAATAAAAATTGTGTTTTGTTGAAACTACATTGGAAGATAAGGTACGTCCATTATATTTTTTGTTTAGTTTGATTAAAATGTACCAATATTTAACGTACATAGTCATTTTTTTATAATTTTAAGTCCATATTTAATTCCATATTTTGGTAAAAATCCATATTTAATTCCATATTTTGGTAAAAATAACTACATATATATTTACATATTTCATATATTTTTAGTCCATATAAATCCGTTCCCTGCTTATTAGTAAAGGCATGTGGACAACAATAAAACTTAATTTGCTAAAACGTTAAAATGTCCAATATATTTTGACTTCTATTCATTTATTAGGCCTAAAAAAGGTTATTTTTATTGTTCTATCAACACAGAGACGAAGGCATTAGACCTAGTAAAGAATTTTGTTGACGTTTTATGATCCCACAGAAATCAAAAGTACAATTTGGAGCAGTTGATAATGCTGTAATTGTAGCAGTTATAAACAGCACATATACACCCTGACATTTTAACACAGCACTAATCAATAAAACTATTTACTACCCCAGCAACAATCTACATTGCAGTTGATTACAGCTTGTTTCGCGGGTTTCACCACACCGGTCGCCTAGGTAGAGCACCACCGTCGTTCGCGCGCAGAACTGCTAGCTGTCCGATATTATTATAGGTCTTTGCTACAGTGGCGACTCGTGATATTTTTTGTTTGTAGGATATGAGATTGACGACTGATGACCAAGACAGAAACAAATAATAAAATAATAATAATAAAAATAATAATAATAATAATAATAATAATAATAATAATAATAGAGCATACACAATTAATTTCTTGCTACAGTTAAATTCTTCTGATCAAATACAACTTCAGATATTCTTTCGGCAGTCCTGTCATCTGAAAGTCTTGTTTCTTTTAATTAGTTATTTAACGACGCTGTATCAATTGCTAGGTTATTTAGCGTCGATAAGATTGGTGATAGCGAGATGGTATTTGGCGAGATGAGGCCGAGGATTCGCCATAGATTACCTGGCATTCACCTTACGGTGGAAGAAAACCTCGGAAAAACCAACCAAATATTCAGCCCAAGTGGGAATCGAACCCGCACCCGAGCGGAACTTCAGAGTGACAGGCAAGTGCCTTAACTGACTGAGCCATGCTGGTGGCTGAAAGTACTGTTAATTCTTGTGTTTTATTATAGCTTATTTTATTTATTTTCATGTAATTTTGGTTTTTATTCACTTTATTTTTTATAATATATCATTTTAAATTATTTATTATTTATTTTATTCTATTCAATTAAAACGACCAATGAACTGCATTTAAGGAGACTACAAGGGTACTTGAAAATTCTTATTGTAGTCTCTGACAGGGTTTCCACACTACCCCCAGAAAGAAGGGTCGTAGTATAGGTCATATCCTCAAACGCGGTTAAAGACAAACCATACCTCACCCTCCACACTCACCCCTATCCGTAACTTCACTGCTAGAAAAAACCTTCTGCTGTAAGATATTTGGATGGTTCCTCGGAAAGTATTCCTAAGGTTTGAGATGTGCAGTGACGACAACTCACGACAGAAAGTGGAAGTTTGAAGAAAATTATTACATCGGGACGCATTAAAAATAAAATCTGTAATTAAAATGTTTTCTATCCTCAAAGGCACGAAATTATACTGTAGGATCATCCTCATATCCTTCATGGAGGAGTCGCCACTGATTTGCTACTATGTCCACAAGATGAATAAAGATCGTTTAATATTTAACCTTTTCGTATCAGGCAAGAGGCCGCCGAAATCAGGAAAGACCGTGGCAGAATGGGAGAGATCAAGAGGATGTAATCAATGGGAACAGGCTTTATTATTCCGACACCAAAATTCATTAATGATAACGATGAATTAAATCTCATGCCTACTTCAATAAGGATCGCGATCGTTTCGAGTATGTACGGTTACGCGCGTCTTTTGTTCCTCTCTTTCTCCCGTAAATACACGTATGGCTGCGGGGTAAGTAATGGTCTCGCTCTATCGGTAAATGACAACACTATAAGATCAATTCTGAAATGCAGACACGTGAGCGATACTACGAGAATAACAATCCCAGCGCTTGGAATAAGGCCATTCCGGCGAGTAAGCTCCTATAGTTGACAAGGTCGTCCGCTTTGAACGAGACCTTTCTTTCCGACTTTCTCTTCTTGCTTAGAACGGGAAGACGTTTAACGTCTTCGAGCAACACGGACGTTATGTGTTTGTTCTGTGTCTTTAATTTTATTGTCATCGTCATGGAATAATTTTGTGCAAATGTGAATCACGTATAAATAAGATCCAGTATTTAGGCCTACGTCACGAGCTGTGGGATGTGCAGAAATAAGTAATACACTAGGTAAGTGAAATGTCTCATTATATTTGCCCATAGGCGAAGTTATGGGGGGGGGGGCACTGCTCCCCCAAACTTATCTGAATTCTTTTTTTTTTCTATTAACGTTAGAAAATATTGAATTCAAAAGATAGTCTTTGCTTTTGTTTGTGATAACGTTTCTGTGCTTAAATTGATGAATTAATATCTTCAGATTAGCCTATGTGTCTGGACTATAATATTTATTTTAAATTTCTGAATGTTTAAGAATTCATATACCTCATTTGAGGAATGGAAGTGCGTTATTGTTTCTTTTGTAACAGCCTGTACTAAAATGATGTATAAACTTAAAGACAAAATTAAATAAAATAATAATTAGGGATTACATTTCATATATCTTCAGGATTCAGGAACGCAAGTTTCATATAAAAAAAAGTTCCTGTTTGCACTATTAGGGTAAACATTGGTAATTTCGTGATAATTTCATGCAAATTAATTTAAAATGCAAATGTGTAAATATATCCTTATTCCGATTTTTTCATCTAAAACACGATAATTTGTTGTACAAATCTGGACACATAAAAGATTGGACACGTTCTTGAACAAGTGCCAAAAACCACTTTTACAACTTAAGCTAAAAGGTTGGTTATTTCGTGATAACCTTGGTAATTTCGTGATATTACATTGATAATTTCGTGAGAGGTAGAAGAATTGTGGAAAAATTCATTAAAGTCGAATTAAACTCTCATTTATTGTTACAAGACTTCAAACATAGTAATTCCGTCTAATATTCATAGCAAGAAAACATACAAATACATATCAACACATAATAAGAATGAAATCAAAGTAAAAATTGAAATTGAAAAGGTATCTTCTTTGCCCTGAAAGGGTGAACACTTTTACTACGGACTTTACTATAGCCTATATTACTAGAGTAGCTCCAAAAGTAATGCATAACATTTGTTTAAAAATTATACTTTTATCCTACAGCTTGGCTATTTTCACAGAATGTAGATACATCCCTTAGGAACAAAATGCCACTTTTCCACATAATCCCCGCCCCTTTCAACTGCCTTACGTAACCTAGGAACGAGGGCCTGTAGACCAGCACGTTAAAAGTCTGGACCAACACGTCTGAGCCACTCTTTAGCAGCGTGCACAAGGGAGTCTTCTTCTAACCTCGTTCCGCGAAGGGATCCTTCAGTTTATGAAAGAGATGGTAATCGCACGGTGCCAGTTCAGGACTGTAAGGCGGATGTTTCAGTGTTATTCTATCCGAATTTTCTGATCTGGTCTGTGGTCTTGTGACTGACATATGGCTGTGCGTTGTCGTGCAATAGCAGAACATCCTGCTTCTCCCAATGTCGTCGAACACGACTCAGTCGAGCTTGAAGTTTCTTGAGAGTTGCCACATACGCGTCAGAATTAATGGTGGTTCCGTGTGGCATCATGTCCACAAGCAAAAGTCCTTCTGAATCGAAAAACATGGTAGCCATAATTTTTCTGCCGAAGGTGTACTTTTGAATTTCTATTTCTTTGGTGAATTTGCATGAATGCCACTCCATTGTCTGCCTCTGTCTCCGGTCCAAAATGGTGGAGCCATGTTTCATCTTCTGTCACAATTCTTGCGAGTAAGTCATCTAGCACTTATCATTGGCACTTAGCATGATAGCAAATCAAAAAGAGGCTTCTGTGAACCCATTGCGTCCCCCTTTTCTTTTTTGTTATCACATCTTATCTTCAGATTTCTAAAATTCGTATTGTAGTACAATTTTTAAAATAGTATAAAATGTAAACATAAAATGTAACTCAACAAAATTTCGCCTCAAACAGCTAAGATTTCTATCAGTAAAGCTAAGCCTATATGGCGACTACAGCTGTATCTAAAATTCCAAAAACATTTTCTAAAATTTCATTAAGATATAATAAATCTCTGTACCAAATATCATATGCTTACCTTTAGTAATAAGCCTGTAATGTAATTACAAACATCCACAAAATTTGTATACCTGAGAAGTCGACGCTAACTTGCTCTCTCCAAACATAAAAGCTCACTGAAGCAACTACAAAAGGCACACAAAGCGTAGCTGTATGTTTCTGGAAACTGGACAACATATGCAATCCCTTGGCGGAAATTTGAATCTCGTAACACCATTGGTTAGTTTACGAAAGAGCAAAGAAAAAGTATCACGAAATAACCACTACCACGAAATTACCAATGTTTACCCTACATAGTTTTATTGATGTATGCATGTGTTTCTGTACGAGAGAGAAAAAGGAGATTGTTTTACGTCATGCCCTATTATAATTTGTAGTAGATCTTATTTTACGTTATGCCCTATTATAATTTGTAGTAGATCTACCGGTTGTTCTGTATGGTTGTGAAACTTGGACTCTCACTCTGAGAGAGGAACATAGGTTAAGGGTGTTTGAGAATAAGGTGCTTAGGAAAATATTTGGGGCTAAGCGGGATGAAGTTACAGGAGAATGGAGAAAGTTACACAACACAGAACTGCACGCATTGTATTCTTCACCTAACATAATTAGGAACTTAAAATCCAGACGTTTGAGATGGGCAGGGCATGTAGCACGTATGGGCGAATCCAGAAATGCATATAGAGTGTTAGTTGGGAGACCGGAGGGAAAAAGACCTTTAGGGAGGCCGAGACGTAGATGGGAGGATAATATTAAAATGGATTTGCGAGAGGTGGGGTATGATGATAGAGACTGGATTAATCTTGCACAGGATAGGGACCGATGGCGGGCTTATGTGAGGGCGGCAATGAACCTTCGGGTTCCTTAAAAGCCATTTGTAAGTAAGTAAGATCTACAGTTGAAGCCCTATATAACTCGGTCCGAAACATTACGGATATGGATGTAACACTGTAAGAAACATGCACCTTTATTAAATGACCATATTCCGATATACTGTACCATGGTCAAGCTATAACAGGGGGAGGAGGTAAATGATGTCCCCCATAACCGTATGGATTCTATGGTTTTGCTTTGCCCCCCCCCCCAAGCAAACGGTTCTCTCTCTCTCCGCCTATGAGTTTACCTAAAAACTGAATCCAATAAAATTGATTTGCGATATCATAATAACGGTTTACGTCACATCAGTTATCCGTAAATAATACTTAATAGTGTTTAAATGAGCATATACACACTTCACGTTGCGTATACCTTCAGTGAGCCTTCCATTTACATTCAGTATTGTATCGCAGCAATGTTTACGGAACGTGTATAGTCACATTTTGACAGTGTGCACTAACAAACGTTCCCGTTCCGTCTCAATTGCAGTTCTATGTGTTGCTTTGTTTAAAACAATATGCGATAATATAGCTTTTGTTTTGCACTTATGGCTTCTCTGAATGTAGTGTTTTGACCCTGAAGTTGTTCTTCGATATTGGAAAGTAAATCATAAAAGTGATATTTTGACATTCGAAAATACTGGAAAAATTTTGTATCATAATCTGTTAGGTCTTTGAATAAAGTAAAATATTCTCATTCTGTATTTCGTTCTTTTAACATATCATGAACCCAATTTGTTCTTTTCCTCTTTCGTTTAGTCCTACGTTCCTCCTCGTCTAACATAATAGCACATAATTAAATTTTTTGTTGACTACATATTTTTATCTTGAAGTGCACAGGTTCACCGTTTGAAATGTAACTGAAATAGAATGTAAGTGTGAATACAGCACATTTTTTAATGGAAAGGATACGGAATGTAAACGGAAAGGTTACGTAATGTATAGTGTGAATTGACCGTAAATCACCTTTATGGCTGTATTCTCGACCTTACATCATCATCATCATCATCATCATCATCATCATCATCATCATCATCATCATCATCATCATCATCATCATCATCATCATCATCATCATCATCGTCGTCATCATCATCATCATCATCTCACGAATTAAACTTGGTAGTCCTGGTCCGACCTCATCAAGTAATCTTTCAAATCCGTAATTTGTACTAAACGTAGTAAGCGGCTAGACAGTTTTAGTTTTGTAAAAATGTAAAGTAATTGTGCCGTCCTTGTACGGTTTTAGGTAGACCTACTGATGTTTCTAGAAATTGAAGAATACCAGACGTATTTCATCACGTTGGTAACGAGAAAATTCAGTGTTGGGAAATACAGGTTTAATAAAAGTGTCCATAACCTCTGTCTTGCAGTTCCATAATAATTATTATCAGACATCGAGATTTTGGACCCGATAGAATAAGTTTACTAAGTCCATACTATAGGCAGCTTACACTGTGTTTGAGTGAATGGGATTCGGCAGAGGGAGAGAGACATGTGTACAGCTGTCAAAAGAAAAAGTGGCCGCTCTCCTGAAACAAAGTTCCCTTCGGGTATCTTCGCTATAATTCGGAGACAGGCGATGTTACATGTTGTTGGACCACGTTGCCTGATATCTACAGCTATAATTGAAGTATTCTCTCTGTGATTCGATAGCGTAATGGTAGCGTTCAGGCCTCTTATTCATGAGGTCCTGCGTTCGACTACAACCTCGTGCATTTTATGTTCTTTTTTGTTATGTTTTTGAGAGAGACAAACTATACATAATGGCTCCTTTCTCTTTTACGATTATTTTAGTAATTAACATCAGGTTCATTAATATATTATGTCATGACTTGATCATTATGATATTGTGGCTGCAAATGGAAAGAAAAAAGATTTTATTCTCAATAAAAATATCTTTCGTGGCATAAACAAAACAAATTTACTGGCGTCGGCCTTAAAACATTCAAACAATTAAGCGTTAAAAAAACAAAACAAAAAGCCACAATTCAATATTTAGTCTATCTTCCTCTTATCTCGATCATCTTGCAGTCGAGTGGGCATGGAATCGACTAGTCTTTGCAAATAGCGACTGTTCTTAGACACGATATTCCAGGCATTCTGAACATACCCCCATACATAAGTGTTCTGACCATGGGCAGGTCTTTCATTGCAAACCCAGCAATCTCCAATCTTTCCTATTTTCTGCCTTCCTCTTAGTCTCCGCATATGATCCACATATCCTAATGTCGTCTATTATTCTTTTCAACCAGAGACCCAACCAGTTACTTTTTATCTTTCTAATCAGTTTCAGCATCATTCTTTCTTCACTCACTTTTTCAAACACAATTTTATTTCTTATTCTGTCTGTCCACTTCACACGCACCGTTCTTCACCACATCCACATTTCAAATGCTTCAATTCGTTTCTCTTCATTTCGTCGTAATGTCCATGTTCCTTCCCCATACAATGCCACACTCCACACAAAGCACTTCACTAGTCTCTTCCTTAGTTCTTTTTCCAGAGGTCCGCAGAATATCCTTCTTCTTCTATTAAAAGCTTCCTTTGTTCATGTTTGCAGTTTTTCTTGGGAAGGATAGGCCTAAATGCGGTAACATCCCGTTGCTTTCCGCACACCACTATCTCTTTCGCATCTTATTAAATTCCAGGAGACCCAAGCGTGGAGATGAGGAGAGTGGATTTGACTAATTGGGCCCTCCGGACTTCACCGAAAGTCACGGCAAGGGTTAAATATTAATTCTATCAGGATGTTTGACCCGGTCAGAGACCGGGAAATCTCAATTAGCCTTTGCCCCCCGCATCCTGGACTAGCTTCTACGAATCATCAGAAAATCTTAGAGTGTGATTGGGCCAATTTTTCCGAAAATGTTTCCACACTTTTGCCCTCGTAGCTCAGCGGACGAACATCGAAATTTAGATGTCAACGTCTCAGGTTCAATTCCTCGTTACTCCTTTTGATTTTATTGTGGTTCAAGATAGTATAATGTAATAATACAAAAAGAAAAACTAATACCAGTATTATGCAACTGGATTTTCCAAACCTAATATTAAATTTATGTTATTTATATCGCTAAAGAACGATTACAATATAAATAACTTGAATATTATTTATACGGTATCACTAAAGAACGATAACAGAATATAAATGATAAATATCGGTTTGTTTAATTAATATAAGATATTATATAATACATATTTAATTATCTAAATAAAATAACCTATTTTACAAAGAAAGATGGTTATTTGTGTTATAATTAATTACTTACATAAAATACAGATTATTTATATTGCGAAAGAACAATAACAATATAAATAACTTGAATATTATTTTATAATGCTAATGAAGGAAAACAGAATATAAATGATAACTTGAATATTATCTATATCGCTAAAGAAGGATAACAATATAAAAAACGTGAATATTATTCATATCGGAATTTCACAGATTTATTACAGGTGTATTTAAGAAATTGTAGAAGAATAGTAATTAGTAACAGTGTCCTATTTATTCTTCTTGGAGCCAAATTTGTAACTTTTAAAAGTGTGGTTACTATGTTGAAGTGTATGTGTTGTAACGGATGCTTGATTTGTTATGTATGTGAGTCAGTTATGTGATGCTTGATGTCGTCGCAATGTCGTAATTATAGTTTATGTTTGTGTGACTATTGTGTATTAATTTATGATGTATGGTACGGAAAGCTGCGTATTTGTGTTATAGAAGTGTTATGTATGTGTGTTGTTAATGTTTTTGTATGTTTCAAATTGATACCTGATATTTATTTTGCAATCGCAATGCCTAATTTACGCTTTGTTTATGTTTTGTTTACATCGCGTAAGCTAATTTAATTTTCTTTTCTATTTCTCTTTATGCCTATCTTTTTTGTGTATGAAACTATAGCCCTAACATACATATATAAAATAGGGCTAACCACCATTGGAGATACAATAATAATAATTGTTATTCATATCGTTATAAAACGATAACAGAATACAAATGATGACTTGAATTTTATTCATATCTCTAAAGAACGATAACAAAATATAAATAACGTAATATCCATAAAGAACGATAACTGGATATAAATGATAATTTGAATATCATTTACATCGCTAAAGAACGATTAAAAAATAAAATGAAAACTTGAAGAAGGCGCGAACCCAGAACCTTTGAATCATTAAACAAGCACTCTACCGCTGGTCTGCGAGGAGCAGATATGGAACACTTTTATAGTTCCGGAACTGCTTGTACAAGCACATGCATCGTGTAACATCGCCGCGACCCGAAGTGGACTTTGAAAATATTCGCTGTTCACGAGTGCGGCCACTTTTTTTTTTTTTTTGACAGCTGTACATGAAACCAAGTCCAGTCCAGTCTGCTGGTGCTATACAGTCACGTTCCAAAGAAAGACAACTAATTTATCAAACATTAAAATAAAAACCTACGATGCGAAATTGTCAAAATAAATTAATATGCATTTCCTTTCGGCTTCTTTCATAAGCACATATGCAATACTTACACAATATACATAATAAACATACACAATACACACAACTTATGATGCACAGTACATGTATCCCCACATTATATGCAATATACGTAAATTATCCAATATATTATAATATAATGTAATGAGAATTATTTATGTTGTGTTCAACTTGTTTATTTTCCAGTTTTCTCTTCTAGAATACTATTCGAACTGTTACAATGTACTACAGCACACATTATCAAGACTCAAAACTAAATTTTCTTCGGTTGTCGGCAAGACAAAGCTTATATTTTGAAAAGTTCCGCTCTGCATCACATGATGTAATGTAATGTACAAAACGAAAGAAACACCAAGTTTCTTGGTATATTTTTCCATGAAAGCTTTGAAATTAGGGTTGTTTACTTTATTAAATGTTATGTTTATAGCGACCATCATTTCACATAGATCTAAGAAGAATTCAGATTCTTTATTTGTAAGAGAATCTGACACAGGTGGAATTTCTTCCCTCTTTTTATATTTTTTTAGTAGGTTATTTTACGACCCTTTATCAACCTCTTTGGTATTTAGCGTCTGAATGAGATGAAGGTGATAATGCCGGTGAAATAAGTCCGGAGTCCAGCACCGAAAGTTACCCAGCATTTGCTCAAATTGGGTTGAGGGAAATCGCTGGAATACATTGAGATGGAGTGGGAAGAGATTTAAGGCTAGGCCTCGGATTACCATGGTAATTAGAGTAGGTTCATGTATGTGTATTGACAAAGAGTAACCCCCGCAATATATATCTTCTATGATACGAGTGCTGATAATTTTCCGATAATTTAATTGAATTTAACGTATGTTTGTTGCCATTATAATTATTTAGAGACCGGAGGTCGAGAAATAATTATCTAATGACAAAAAACATAAGTTTAAAAGCGAAATTAAATTACTTGAGGATAATTTGAGTTTTGTTTAAACCAAAATATGCCTTAAATACTGCATCAGAAAATTCATTACTTAAAACGAACTCGCCAAGAGTATCCCTTTTCTTTAAAAAACTACTTTTCGCTCGAGTTTTTCTGTTCTTTTGACCACTGAATAAAGTCATAAAATTTAACATTAGTAGTCATCTGATGCGGACTCCAGCGAGAATGAATACCTGCCAATCCTGCCATCCCTCTTGTAGACTCTGCTGGACTGGCGTCAAACTATAAAACGTCTTTGGGCGTCAATATGCGGTGCGATAGTTGCTCCCAACCCTATTCCTCTGCTCGTAAAGCTCTGTACCCCCAACTGTTTGTGATATACAGTGATGGACAGAAGTATTCGTATGAACCCTTAATCGATATTAAATTCAACATTCTGACGAAATAAATGTTATAATTGTATTAATTGTTCTTTGTATCATAACATAATTTCTTATTGTTAGTGTTTACACAGAGGAATCGATGTCGAACTGCATATAGAGAGATTGGCAACCGTTTGAACCATAGTATGCTAGGACAGAAGTTTTCGAATATTGCAGTCGTGGAGACAAACTACACAGTAAGCATCTGTGTATACACTCACTAGTGCTTCAAACCGCATCGTTTTGATGCAGTCAATAGTCGAATGAGTCACAGTATTCTCCTGATACGCAAAGCTGTAACACGTGCTAGTGTAACAGGACAACTATTGAAGAAAGAAGAAATTATTATAAATTTACAAAAAACAACAAAAGACGAATGTCGAAATTGCTAAGGCTGTCAACAGAAGCTGTTCTGCAGTATTATAAAAAATGTTAGAAAAACGGAAAACATTAATAAATAGAGAGCGCATAGGTCGTCCACGAAAGCTAACCAACATGGAAGAAAGAGAGGTTATTAAGACAGTAAAGAAAAACAAAAGGTAAGTGCATCTGAAATAGCAGCTAATTTACAGGACGATTTTAGTACAATTGTTCATCCTAAAACGGTAACCAGAACTCTTCAACGGGCCGGGTACATGCCAGGGCGCCAAGGAGAAATCTGTGTATAAGCAAGGTAAATAAAAAGAAGAGATTTCTGTTCGCAAATGAATTTGTCGACAAAGATTTAGGGTTCTGGAACAAGGTTCTATTTCCAGAAGAAAGTAAATTTAATATATTTCATTCTGATGGGCGACTTTCAGTCTGGAGAAAACCGAACACAGAACTGGACCAGAGGAATATTCTATCAGCAGTTAAGCATGGAGGTTGGAGTGCATGTGGGCCAACGGTGTAGAAGAACTAGTATCTATTGACAATTTAACCATGGAAAAGTTCAAGTATAAGCAGATATTTTAGGACAATTTTAAGAAGAGTGCAGATAAACTTGGTCATTCAGGGGATTATTATTTTCAACAAGATAATGACCAAAAACATACCGCAGAAATTATTCGTTTGTGGATTGTATACTTTGCACACTCCACCCCAATCCCCTGACTTGAATCCAATCGAACTCTTGTGGTCTGAACTGGAGAAACGAGTCCGGAAACATCGAATATCCAAAAAGAATCATCTCAAACAAAAACTTCTAGAGGAATGGCAGCAAATAGGGTAGATTGTCACTGAAAAATTAGTTTCTTCCATGCCTGCACGATTGAAAGAAGTTATTCGCAGGAGAGGGTAGGCAATTAAGTACTAAAGGTTGTTTTGTTTGTATTTTGTGTCTATTTTCGAACACTTTTGTCCAAGCTTCTTGTAGCCGAATCGTACAATGTTTTTTTTTTATTTTATTGAAGAGTTGATGAATTGATTATTTTCTGTATACATTTATAGCATATGACAATACAATTATTTATTTTCACAAGCATTCTCTTTTCTCTCCATACATTTTCACCTACAAGTAATTAAAGAACTAATCATTACTTTTCCGAATACTTTTGTCCATCACTACCAGACGCTGCCTTCCATATGCGGACGGACAGCTGGCAAGTCCTTTCCCCTCAAGTCAAGGAGGTGGAGGTGCTCATAGCTCAAATGCCACTGTAGTGCGTTACACGAATAGAGAGAGAGTTAACCTCATTAGCTTTAGAGGCTCCTTGATCCATATTTCTGCACGTTACTGTTCCTGATGCAGGTATAGGAAGGTTGAAATAAAGTCGCGATGTTTCTGTAGTTCCTATTGCGTACAGATGCTACACTCATCAGCAAAGCTCGGATCTTGGGGACTTGTGTGTCGTGTGCTTGAGTAAGGTTACAGGCATAACGTATACAAAGCTCACGCTGCAAGTGCTCAGGGACAGTCGTTTGTACTAAGAAAGTGGTCACATCGAATGGCAAGAAGACGAACGAATAAACTGTGTCACGTCGAAGCCAATGACATTAAGAGAATTACAGGTAAACGGTCTGTTTGAGGAATTAGAAAATACGTGTTATTCGAATGGGTGTTATGGAAGTTTGAAAATGCATTTCTTAAATTTTAGGTACAGAATTTCGTGGAGGAATTCTGAGGAGATACATTATTTTCTTCTAATGCAGAGTTTATATCTTGTAAGTTGTACCACACATAAACTAGAGCTGGAAACGGGCATTCATTGAAAGACATTGCAGTCCTTTAAATTGATGGAGAATTTGTCCATAGCCATGGATCAAGTCGTAGAGGGACCTTCCCTAGTAGTGATACACTAATTGAAAACTATTTGCGAGAAAAATTTAGGATATACTTATCTTTCTCAGATACGAGATCTGCTGAAAATCGAACAGGAAACAGTGACAGTGAAATATTCAGTATTTTATTTAGGCCCAAGACTTTATAATAAAATTTCAAACCATTTTCCAAATTTGAAATTTTTTAAAATTGAAACTTTTAAAAAAGAATTTTGTAAAATTATCCATGATATATAATAGTAACAAATGTACTTTTTTTACCTTTTATTTCTATCGACTATATTCATGTTTTTATTGAATATCACTGGCTTCTGTCGGATTGTCAATTTATATTAAATGTGTATTTTTCTCTCGTTTTCCCTTTCTTCTTTATTCTTGCTCTTGTGTTGTACTTATTGGTTTGAATTAAGTTAATTACTGTATTTAGTAAACTGTCCTTGTAAATTTTATGTTATATTATTCACTAAGACCACACCGTACACGAGCCTGACTCTTACGGTAGTGGCTAGAAACATTTTTATTTTATAAATGCAATTTGTACTCACTAGGTAGCTAGTTAAAATAAATAAAATATAAAAATTAAAGTTTGCTCCCGTCACTTCATGTGACGTGGAAATAAGTTTCCTTCGTTTCAAATCATGTTTAACTAACAGACGAAGAATTTATGGGTTCGAAAATCTTCGAATGCATGTAGTCATACACTGTAATGAAATGTACAGAGCAGAACTGTAAATTTGATGTATTTTGCATGTTTATTTATATATATGCTATAAAATTAGATGTTTCAACCTATCATAATATTATCATTATGTTGTTCCAGCCAGGAACCACTTTTATAGCAGACCTGACAGTACCTCCGTGCTGGAAGCGGGAGTTTGTTGACATTGAAGTCCGGTCGCTTAGCCACGTTCAAAGACACAAGTCCCCAACTTCCGAGCTTTGCTCATCAGTTTGCAGTATGAATCGTGATTTGTGAACTTTGAACAATGGAAATTTTATGATTAATTATAGTGTCTCATTTAATAGGGATGTCGTATGCAAAGTTTTATCGATAGATGGCAGAAGCGTTCCATGCGGCGCAACATGTTGTAGGACTATATTATGTCATATGCTACAGTTCATTACTTTCTCCCGCTTGTTGGTTTTCTAGTCGACCTGGTTGGCGAGTTGGTATAGCGCTGGCCTTCTATGCCCAAGGTTGCGGGTTCGATCCCGGGCCAGGTCGATGGCATTTAAGTGTGCTTAAATGCGACAGGCTCATGTCAGTAGATTTACTGGCATGTAAAAGAACTCCTGCGGGACAAAATTCCGGCACATCCGGCGACGCTGATATAACCTCTGCAGTTGCGAGCGTCGTTAAATAAAACATAACATTTGGTTTTCTATGCGTGTCAAAATTATGTTTATAATTATTTTGTATAATCTAGAAGAATTTAATATAATTCAGTATTTTATTACCTCATAATCTAATTTAATTTACAATAAATAATAGCGTAAACTTGTATAATACTAAGCGATTCCCCTTAAGGTGCGTACACACTTAGTGAACGAACAACGAACGAATGATGAAGCGAAACTTCGTTGTTCGTTCGCTGTTTGGAGCAACGTACAAATCATCAGCAAATGGCCAGAAAACTTTCATGTTCGCTGATTACCCGCAATAATGGCAGACGAAAATATAATCGTAGCAAGTGCAGCCGTTGTTATTATAGGCAGTTTAACAAAAAGAAAGTTAAATAACAAAAGGCGATGGTGGCA
Organism: Periplaneta americana; assembly: GCF_040183065.1. NCBI lineage: Eukaryota > Metazoa > Arthropoda > Insecta > Blattodea > Blattidae > Periplaneta > Periplaneta americana. The sequence goes on along the minus strand of NC_091122.1, from coordinate 134,867,078 downwards.
GACGCCACTCTACGAAAGTCGCAATCTATATAAAGGCATTGACTTGCTTCATGATTTACGTCGAATGGAATCGGGACAGTTTCACAACTTCTGTTGCATTTCAGAAACAGACTTCGAAATATTACTGTGCAAAATAGGGCCAAAAATTTCCAAGAAAGACACAGGCTGGCGAGAAACAAAACTTATTCAGGAAAAACTAACATTAACACTTCGACGATATCTCGCTAAAGGAGATTCGTATACAAGTTTAATGTATGTATTCAAAGTGTCGAAACAGCTGATTACTAGGATTGTTACAGAAGTATGTACTGATATAATTGAGGAACTGGAAGATTTTGTTAAGGTACGACTGCAAGACAGGGGAAAGTTTCAATATACAGGTACCTCACTGACAATAATTATCTTAGAATACTAAAAAGAGAGATTTGTCTGTGTTTATCGAATGCGCATCATGCTTACGAAAAGGCACTTTTCAGTGCCAATAATTTATTTTGTGCGCACAAGATTGGACCTTTGTTTTTTCGGGCGAGAATTTGTTTATACGCGAACCAAGTTTACTCGTACACTTCGCCACTCCCCATTTCAGATCTTTTTATGGACTTCTGGCTTTCCCTCCGGAATGATGTCAGTAGGGACTCAATTTTCTTTTTTACTTCTGCTCTCTACAATAAACAACAAATATGTATCCATTGAAAATAAATAAACAAATAATTTTCAAATTTTGCACGTGTTTGACTCGCCTACATCTTTCCAATAGCTTCCCAGACATGTTTTCTTACTTTATTGTGGTAAGTAGGATACTTGGGATTCCATAAAGTTTCCTGCTCCCTATATGCATTAATAAGATTTATAACAGCGTCTTCCGTCCACTCCAGTTTCGACATCCTGTTGGTGAAATTGAACTAAGCGCTGCGTTCTGCTACGAACTACAAACTAATGGCAAATCCCGTCCACAACGAATACCAACTTCCTTTGATGTACCGACAAGCGACGGATCACTTCCGAAGGCAAACCAAACGATCGGTTTGCCTTTGCTGCGACGTACACACGTTCCGATTTCAGTCAGCGAATGCATTCGTTTGTCGTTCGTTCGTTGTTCATTCGCTAAGTGTGTACGCACCTTTAAGAGATGGATGGAGAAATCTGCACTGTGCAGAATATAGATACTAGTAAATTGAATGTTCATGAACTAAACGAGAACTTTGAGAACGAGGTGCACGGATAAAAAAATAATAATAATAAAAAATAGAAACTTTGTCCAAGGTGAATATTACCTCTTTATTCTATTGTAAGTATCATACGTTAAAAACAGGATATGCAGCCACCAATGTGTTTTTTTTTTATACGGAAGGGACTATCGGGCTTGAATTCCTTGTATTTTTTCCTCTAGTTGCAGAAAGATCAGATGCAACGTTTGATAAGATATAATATGATCGCAGTAGTATCACGATTATTCCTGTGTTTTGTAGGTTAAGAACATGCAGTTTTGAATACTATGTAGCATGATTTTGAAAATTTGAAGTGAAAACATGGTTTTAATAACACTAGTCAACAAATTTTAACTTTTTGTCTGTCACAGAAATGAAATCAGCTGATTTTTACTAAATCTACGCTGCTGATTACGAAAATGGCAGCAAAAAATCTGTAACGCGTAACATTTTTGTGTGACAGAAGGGGAAGTATTTTGATTTAAAAAAACGTTTTCGCGCATTTCAAAATACGTAATTACAACAGTGAAAATAAATAAATTTCTAAGATGCAAAATTTATACACAAAATACACTGACGTTTCACAGAAAAATAATAACGCTGCATAAATAATAATTACAATAAGAAAAAATAGCATTACGTTCCTTTTTTATCTTCAAAATAGGCTTTTACTTTATTAATTTAAAACTGGATCAAATCAACTATAATTTTTAAGGTTTATAAATTAAACTAATTAAAATCTCAAATAAAATAATTTAGGAGCCCTACAATGAAGTAAACAACCATATACAGACTTCAAGCTAGATTTAAAAAAAAAGATTTAGTTACTTAGAGTTATTTTTTCCTCTTGTAGTTTGAGTCACCTTCTCTGAGCAAAAATCAACAGTAGTCCCCCATAATACTAGAATCCCACCTTCCTTGATATCGTTGTTTGTTCCATCCTGTGCATATCTTGATGGAATCTTTCCCCTTTTTCATTGCTTACAGCTCCTAAGTTCTCTGGGAAAAAGTCCAGGTGGGAATGTAGGAAATGTATTTTCAATGACATTCGACAACCAAGCTGCTGTAACTATGCAGGAGTTCTTGTACAAGCTGTTGGTAATTGTCAGCTTTATTATTGCCTAAAAACCCACTAACAATACTTATAAAGGCATTCCAAGCTTCTAGTTCCTCAACACTTCATTTTTTTTCAAAGCTCTCATCTTTCAAAAGTTTCCTAATTTGAGGGCCAACAAAAATTCACTCTTTCACTTTAGTCTCGCTGAGTTTCGGAAACATATTCCTAACCTTCTCCATTTTTATCCATAGTTTTAACAAAACTCTTCATTAAACCAAGCTTGGTATGTAAAGGAGGAGGCAGTATTTTTTCCGGTTTTACTAAAGGGACATACAGTAACTTGATATTATATTCTCCTGGGACATAGCTTTCTCTGGGAAGCCAGTCTTTCACTACCTATGTAGTGTTATTCAGTCGCTCTACTACCCCACAAACGGAGAAAGCAACAGTATTTTGTGAATCCATCCTGAAGTCCGAGGAATAAGGCGACAATTTTCAAATCTCCGCAGAGTTGCCAGCAGTATGTTTTATATTGGACTGCATCTAGTAACACTGACAAATTTGTATAAGTTTCCTTCATATCTACTGAATACGCCACTAGAATTGATGGTTTAGTGTTTTCATTGTGCTTTTAAACTTATTTTGGAAGAATCTATGAATAACCTTCATTCCTCTGGGATGTGCTGAAATCCTAGTTCTTCCATTAAGCCGTCTATATTTGCACACACACGCACGTAGAATTCTTCATTATAAAATACTTTGAAAACCGTTCATGTCTCTTCCTGTACAATGAAATTTTAGTAGTATCTGGTGCTAGCAGGTTCCATTGTTGCAGTCTAAATCCTAAAATCTCAGCTTGTTGTTAAGTGAGATTAAGATCTCTTATTAAGTCACATTGTTGAATTAAATGGGGTTCTTTATGATGTTCTGGGCTATAGGACGGATCAGAGAATGCAGATGGTTGAGCCAAGTCATCTGTTTGTTCTATTGGAAGAACCAATTCCTCCAATTCCGAAGGAGGATTAGGAACAGGGAGTTTTGGTCCAGGTGGTACAGGTCTTATTCAGATGAAACATTAGGATATTCAATTTTAGATCTTGTTTTCTTCGAAAATCCGGTAATCTTTGTTAAACAGAAATAACAGTCTTCTGCATGACTTGTCGGTTCACGCCAGATCATTGGAACTGCAAACGACATACTTCGATTCTTCTCTCCATTCATCCAGTTTATCAGTTTTGAGTAACATGTTGTGCAGCACATACATATAGGGAGCCCATGATTTGTCCTCATCACACACATTACATTCAAAATAGTAATAATATGCTTGTTTTAACTTATCTGATAAAGGCCGACGCTGCGATTTTGCCGTAAATTCTCCACATACGTAACAAAAGCTGTCCGGCGAATTTATAAACGCACGACGAGATTTTTTCATTCTGAGAAAGAGTAAATGAACGCGAAGATGAACACTTAAAACCAGCGATGCAACTTGTCACAAGCTCAAACAATATTCAACTAATCCTAAAATGCAATTTATGTCACTCTAAAAGCCCACCCTCTCAGTGCTTTCTGTCGGTCTAGCGCCATAAACCAATAAAGTAATACAGATATATATCATCCACTACGAGCCTTATTAATGCAGACTCAAGTATTTGAAAGAACCTATTCCTTAAAATACACTTCTAGTATATCCTGAGCAACAATAAGTTATAAAACGTATGAATATACTGTGTAACCGTTTAAATAAAGTCCATAGTTCGGTACCCGAGTTCTTTGGTAAATTCATTCTTATTTTTTCACAATTTCCAATTTTCCTCTTAAATGGTTCGTGATGGAAAATTTTCAAGTTTAGATCTACTATCAGCACACAAAAATTGATCTAAAATGATCATTTTCACCCTTGTGACAAAAACCTTGTTGACTAGTGATAATTAGTCTACAGCACATTAAAAACATTATTCACGAAATGGATTTCACTATGGATCGTCCTGGATAATAAATAGGTATCCCAGTTAATCGAGAGTTTACTGCAGGAGTAAAATGCTGCCGTAAACTTCGGAGACTCCTAAAAGTACTGAATATAATCTAAGCTGACGTAGCTTGCTGTCGAGGTTGCATATGTTTTTATTAATTTTTTTTTCTCTCTTCCAAAATGAAACTGTAGCCAGCAATTCCTTACTTGAAGTAGTTACGTATTTTTGTTTAATAGCTAACATTTTCAAGGCACAATTTAATTAACTTAGAAAGCATGATGGAAATATTCAGATTGTCAATTAATATACATAAACACAATATAATATTTGTTACTCAGTCAAATGACAAATCAATGTAAAATAATTACTTATATTATATGGTCATTAAGTTTTATATACATGAGCTACAAATTGCAAACGTTTTCGCCTATTCAGGCATCTTCAGGCACAATTATACAATATCTCAATATCAAAATGTGTAGCCATTGCATTGGTGGTAGATAAACTGTTAAGATTAATGATGTACAAAACATCTCCATAATTAAAATGTAATATTACAGGTCATAAAATTAAAATAATGTTAAAAACCACGTAGTGTTGTAATTAAACTTCATAATATTCTATGGAACGCTTGTTCAGTAGAGTCCAATGAGTGATGAATTATGTCTGAAATATATAAATAATACGAAATAGAAATAGGAATTATCAAATGTAAAAGTGTAATCGGATTGGATAATTGAAAGTACTCACGTCGTTTGAACGTGGCAACTGTATAGATCACTATAAAACATCCTATGTTTGGAGTAGTTATCTGTAATGAAATAATAAATAAATCAAAATTTTGAAGAATTTGAAAAACTAATTGGAAGACTAAATTATGGACGTACTTAGGTAGACGTGAGACGACCTGCTGCTGTTGGAACTGTAACTAGTATGACGTGGGGGAAGTGTGTGTTCGTGTAAACAACTAACGCGGAAGGATATTGCATAGTGATGGGGTTAGAGGTTGTACAGGGGATTCCGGATTTGAGTCAAATTTTCATTAAGAATGCTGTTCTCTATTTGAATCTGTTTTGCAATATAATATTCCTCTGCAGAATTTATCAATTTAGTATCTATTCCTGATTTTAATATTTTTAAGTTTTATGTGTTGGGCCTAATTCATGTCTAGTATCTATTAGATGGGATGCGTATGTGGATTTCTTACGATTATGTTTGAAATCAGAAATGTGCTCATTGTATCTAATTTTGAAATTTCTTTTGGTTTGTCCTATATATTTTTCCTTACATGTAAAACATTCCAATCTGTAAATACCATTATTGTGGAGTTTATTAACTTTTTGAAGTCTATTGTTTAAATTGTTATTGAGTTTATTAGTTGGTTTATGTGCTATGTAAATATTTTCTTTTTTTTTTAAAGTTAGCTAATTTGCTAGATATATATTTATTATATGTTAAACTGAAATATTTTTTGTTGGTATTGTTTTGTTTTGTTAACGTAGATATATTGCTTAGTTCTTTTTTCCTTTTGTTCTTATTTATTAATTTCTTAATCAAATTAGTACTGTAACCATTTTCGTTGGCTATTCGTATTATTTTATTATATTCTTTCTTGTAATTGTTTTTGCTTAGTGGAAATTGTATTAATCTATTAATCATGTAATTGAAGTTACTGATCAATACAGTTGCCACGTTCAAACGACGTGAGTACTTTCAATTATCCAATCCGATTACACTTTTACATTTGATAATTTCTATTTCGTATTATTTATATATTTCAGACAACATTCATCACTCATTGGACTCTACTGAACAAGAGTTCCACAGAATATTATGAAGTTTAATTACAACACTACGTGGTTTTTAACATTATTTTAATTTTATGACCTGTATTATGGAGATGTTTTGTACATCATTAATCTTAAACAGTTTATCTACCACCAATGTAATGGCTACACAGTTTGATATTGAGATATTGTATAATTGTGCCTGAAGATGCCTGAATAGGCGAAAACGTTTGCAATTTTTAATTCATGTATATAAAACTTAATGACCATATAATATAAGTCATTATTTTACATTGATTTGTCATTTGAGTAACAAATATTATATTGTGTTTATCTATACAATTTAATTAGTTAAATTTTTGAAGGTTTGAAGCATATATTCAGAATATTTCGGGACCTTAATGAAGACAAAAAGTTTTCCCTGGTTTTTACATAGAGGAACACAACAAAAATTTGGCATCTTGAGTTCTTTTTAAGAGTATTTAATGTACTAAAACAATACGTAATTCCTCAATGTTTATATACAGGAAAAGAAATGCACACGCGAAGCGCATCCCTCAAAGTACACGTGCGCTATCTGTTGGTGCTAGTTCAGGATATCCCTATTGGTAGAAGAGGGAACCATATTCTTTTGCATGCCGGGTTCACGAGTATTTTCAGACAGAATACGACAATGCGAGATGCAGTAAATCTATGATATCCGCTACTAAGTGTATGAAAGAGCTGTTAAAACGACTTGAATTAGTGACTTGTAGAATTCTTGAGGTGAAACAAGCAGAAAAGTCCAACGAAAAGACGGCCGCGGGTTTGTTCTAAAAATAAAATAGATAATTTCGACAGCGATGCATTGAGAAGGAATATTTTAAGTTTATATAGATAAGGTTGCATCCTAAATTTGAATAACATTAAAACTGTACATCACAAGTGCCAACATGTTGCGCGGAATGACTGCAATTTCATAGTGGATTATAACAAGCCACAGCCCTTGAAGGGCCCAGATCGACCATCTGTCATTGCTTGCTCTACTTCAGATCTTGCTCTGTTTTTCAGCTAAAATTGCTTTCTTCATCATCAGATTATTTAGTTAATTCTTGTGATGTTTCATTGATCTAGTCACGCCACTCATTTGAATCTTTTCTCATCTCAATTAAATTAAAATTACTGGCGGTCTTGAAGAGTAAGGATGTGATAAATGTGCTATTCGACGAATTTATACTATTCAGAATATTTACACGCTGGATGTAATAGTCCCAACAATCAAAAGACTAAGATATAATTAGCTAGTGTCAGTAGGCTTATAACAAATTGTAAAAGAACTTCGTTTGAAGTGGAAGAAAGCTAAATCTAAGTATGTAAAACAGTGACGAATCTTGGGACAAGTCAACTCATGGAAAGGGAAGGAATATCCGGGGTTGAAGAGTTAGAATATAAATCAATGATTGAAGATTTATAGTATGCAGTATTGGGTGTTCAGTTCAAAATGTGTCTTGGCTCGCTGTATGCCGTCATGTGGCTAGCTGATGAGCCTAGAGAATTCAATCTTCCTACACTTCCGCAGCTCAGGTGTATAATCTAAGAGGTAGAGAAGTTGGCTAGCAAGTACGGCGTTCATTCTGAAGAGTACGTGCCGATACGTACGGTAACGCCGGTAGTGGCAGGAATGTGAACTGTTTGGAAATACGTACTGTCGGGATATGGGGAGAGGGTTAAGACGATTACTTACGTATTTGTTGACATTAACTTCGACGGTCAACATGGACACGGAGCATTTGATTTGTGTTGTGGAATGTTACCGTACGCAACCGATGATAACAAATACCCTGCGTACGACTTGCCGGCGCAAAACACAGTTCGAAAGAGGTTATGGTAGCACACAGACCGTACAGACCGCCATCTGTTGCTACGACGTTCAAGTTATAACGTACACGTTCTCAAGTTCAGATTGAAGAACGCCTTAAATAATAGGCAACTTCTCTAACATATAAGCTGAAACTCGCTTCAAATCGGTGACCCAACAACAGTGACGTCATGACACACTTTGAAATGAACACCCAGTATAATTGGGTACGGCTTGTACAGAGTGTCTGACGTAAGCCGTTCAGTTTTGCTTAGGCAGCCCAAATAACAGTCAAGACATGTGGGAGGTATTTAATGTTTCCGTAGGCGAAATCAGAGGTGGGTATAACGTCCACTGATAACATCACACGAATGTTACGAAGACACGAGACAGTGGAGCAAGTGGACAGCTTCAAATACTTGGGATGTTCCATAAGCAGTAACATGAGCTGCTGCCAGGAAGCCAAAAGATGGATAGCAATGGCTAAGGAAGCTTTTAATAGAAAAAGGAGCATATTCTGCGGACCTCTGGAAAAAGAATTAAAGAAGAGACTAGTGAAATGTTTTGTATGGAGTGTGGCATTGTATGGGGCAGAAACATGGATATTGCGACGAAGTGAAGAGAAGCGAATAGAAGCATTTGAAATGTGGATGTGGAGAAGAATGGAACGTGTGAAGTGGATAGACAGAATAAGAAATGAAAGTGTATTGGAAAGAGTGGGTGAAGAAAGAATGATGCTGAAACTGGTCAGGAAGAAGGAAAGAAATTGGTTTGGTCACTGCCTACTGAAAGATGCACTGGAAGGAATGGTGAACGGAAGAAGAGTTCGAGATAGGAGAAGATATCAGATGATAGACGACATTAAGATATAGGGATCATATGAGGAAATAGAGAAGGGAGAAAATAGGAAAGACTGGAGAAAGCTGGGTTTACAGTGAAAGACCTGCCCTTGGGCAGAACAATGAATGAATGAATGTATGATAATTTTGTGTTAAACACGTGCTGTCAATCTGTTATGTTAATTATTTATTTTCTTTCTCCTTTCCAACGTTTATTCCAGTATTGGATAATGTTTTATTGAGTAATTTGTTCTTCTTATATTTCCTGTAACATAGTTTTCTTAATACGCAATTTATATTCAATCCTTCAAATTAATTTATTTGTTTTGTTTCATTCGGAATCAGCAACGCATCTTTAAAGAAGACAGCGCAGAATTTTAACACAATTTATTAATTTATTTCAATATACTGTATTTTGAATATGTCACACCTAGTGACAATATCATGAGAACATCAAAACCTGGATAGACCAAGAAAAAATTTGATTCAGGCTGTGACAGACAGTATGGTCTAAGACATACGAGATCGATAACAACCCGCATGCAATTAGACGATATCGACGTAGTTTGCTCCTTGGAATATCTTATATTTAATTTTTATTTCGCTATCTTTCACTTTTGCTGTTACGAGCTTTAGATATTCAAACCGTGAATGGTTGCAGACTGTAGAATTCCAGTTTTTATAGCTATTGCTGTGGAACATCCTGATTCATATGATGTTGCGATGGATTGCATATTTAACCTCTTAACTGATAGCCAGGCTTCGAGACTTTGGATCCGATACAATAAGTTTACTGTGCATGCACCATAGGTTGTTGACTTGCTGCAGGTAGATAGAGATGTGTTGAGGTAAGAACGTTGCTATTCAGAGTAGAGTACGGTAGTATGGGAAACATACACATGTACATTCTGAAAGTAAATATACATTACACAATGATAATGTCAAAAGAATGTGAAAATCATTTATTCTCCTGTCTTTTATAAGGATTTGTGTTTAATTATACACAGTGTTAATGGTGGAAATAAGCATGTAGCAATTTTAATTTTTTCATTTATCCTATTGGTCGTCTTTAGGAAGTGCAGTTACAGTACCGAATTGCAATGCACCTACTACAAGATACATTTTCATGTCTCAAACGTAAATATCTTTTTCGGTTATCTGCCAAACACAGTTTGTACTATAGAAAGCTGCGCTCTACGTCGCATATGACTTGATAGGAGCAAAACGAGAAAACCTAACATCATTGCAGTCTCTAAGAGACAGTCCTTTATTCTCGGGTGACTTTGTCCACGAATTTGCTGTTTATGTTACACAATGTTCCATATCCGTTATTTTTACATAAAATTGATTTCCAATTCTGTTTTACACCTTCAGTAATCGGTGTACTTGATGTCTCATTAATTCTCTGCATCATTTTCTAAATTAATTTGAGGGCTTCCGGCATCTCTTGCTCTGACTTTTCTAACCGTGTAATAGTTTCAGACACAGTTTGTATGAAAACCAAATTATTCGTCAGAACCTTCAAATCCAGAGCGTTTTCCTTTGCATATTTGTTGGCATTCATTCTACAGTACCCCCACCCACTGTACGCTTTACCACTATACTCAGTACGCCGTTATGCGGATTTCCCACTGAACTACTCTATTGGGTCCGAAGTCTCGAAGCCTGCTGATAGCCTAGTACGTTGGCGGATAGGAATTTAAACCCCGTGTGAGATCTAAAAACGGGGAGGATATAGAAAAATACTTGTATCTCCTACAAATTTCAATATTTTTTCATGGAATAAAAAGTGATGTGTTACAGGACATTTTCCACTTTAAATTAATTAAACATTGCTCTTCTATCTGATAGAGTAATGAGTATATATCTGAAAATATTTTTCAATTATTTTCTTAAAGACGCTCTGACGTATGTAAATTCATTTGCTTATGAGTGTGATCAACTTTTCATATCTCCTTGACTGTGCTATAGTCAAGAGCAAATATTTACAGCCAGAGAGCTAGAAGAGCATAGCCAATCTGGTGCTGTGAAAGGACTAACGAAGACTTCTTTCACTGACCTGCTACAGTCTTGGTATATATCAGTTCTAGCTTATTTTCTTTAAATGTCTGCTTACATTCCGTTGTGTCATGGTCATGGCTGCGTTGCAAGTAATTCTAAGCTCCGAAGTCGGAAATATGTGTGCGTAGAAAATTTGACAGCAAAAGATGTCGAAGAAGTGTCACATCATAATATTTATGGCTCGAGCTTGAAAGCGCTTTGACACCAGGACCCATCGCTCGGGCATCTGCTTATCTTTAGTAATTGCACGAGTGCCATTTAATAAGATTATTCAACGAATGATAAAATTAATTAACTTGCAAAACCGAATTACTTACGTAAATGATAGGCCTAATTATTATTATAAAACACAGCAGTAAGACAGATACGAGTATGTTGTTGTTCTCCGCAGGATCCAACCCAACATCTCTTCGATAAGTGTGTGGAGATCGGCAGAAAGCTAAGTCTCTCAGATTGACTCAGACAAGAGCTTTATTCAACTTTGACTACCAAATAAGCAATGTTTTGGGCGTTACAAGAATATTCAGCAAGTTAGGGGTGAGGGATCAGGTGATATGACGGCTTGGGGTAGCGTCACCTTTAGTTAGGGGTCGCGATGCCCTCTAAATGTTTCCTCAACTAATTAAAAGTCTTAGTCACATACAGCTGGCTAGAGCTCGACTGAAGGGTCGCAGTAATATACATGTGGCCATTTCCGGAGGGATGTATTAGGGAACGATCTATACCTGTTTGCTGATATCTTTACAGTTTCATTGTTTATACTACATTGCATTTATTATCGTGTACATAAGGTCTAAAACTTGTAATAATTACGTACACACAGCTTGGTGCCCGTGACACCTGCTCGTGACACTACTGCCAACTATTCAGAGCGGAAATACGAAACAACAATACTTAACCTCAAAAGTAAGAAAAACTGAAATGTTACATTAACAGAATAAAAACACGAAAGGTTTTTACAGACATTTATTTATTACTTGAAGTTACAGTTACTGAAAACGCTATTTTCAAAGTTAAATTTTGTTGGCATTGCTTGATTTTCTGTGGTTGACACTGAAGTACTTGTACGAGGCGTCTTATCAGGAAACACAACTGTGATTGGTTGATTTTAAGGCGGTTCTGAAACGTTATTGGCTAATATCGAAAATTCAACCTATAAATTGAACAGTCTTCGTAACTTGACAAGTGACAGACATAGATAGATGAAACCTTCGGGATTGCGATCGACAATCTCTCTTCAAGATAGGTTCCTATACAAACAAAGATAACGATGTCGTTTGTGGTCTTTAATTTTTATAAGTCAAGAAATGTAAACATTACTACTACTGCACACAGTATAATTAGAAATAGTTTTTGTGTGCTAAATGTTACATACTGGGTACTCGAAATTATTACCAACATTAAGCAGAAACATGAAAATAACAGGCAAAAGCTTTAGTGCTGATGGATAACTTTCAAATAGAGAATCCGGCAGTGTTGCCAACATCAGCTACAAGTCGCTAGGTCTGGCGATTTTGAGGGGTATCTAACGACAAAAATTACAAAACAGCGACCAACAACTTTTCTGGAGTTTTTATTAACCATTTGGCGACAAGTTAGCGATTTTTAGTTTTAATTGTTGAAATATATTTGGAAACATTAATTTTGAATTCCGAAATTTTTAATATTATGACAGAGGAAATATTTTCCTTGGTACAATTTCAAAGCTTTATAAGAACAACCCTGTACGACGAATCATATCATCTTGGGTAATCCCCTGCATTATCTTTCCTCCGGCGAATTCTTGTCGTTGTTAAATTAATTAATTATGGTTTATTTAACGATGCTCGCAACTGCCGGGATTATGTCAGCGTCGCCGGTGTGCAGGAATTTTGTCCGCAGGAGTTCTTTTACATGCCAGTAAATCTACTGACATGAGCCTCTTGTATTGAAGCACACTTAAATGCCATCGACCTGGACCGGGATCGAACCCGCAACCTCGAGCACAGAAGGCCAGCGCTGTACCGACTATGCTACCCAGGCCGACTCGTTGTTAAATGATGCAGTATTTCATAAAAGTAAATTTATGGGTTGAGGTGTACCAATACAAATATTCTGCCAGGGATAACTCTATAGCTACATTGCTGCTATCGATGGCTCAGAACGAGACTGTTACAACTCAAAAATAGAGATTTTTCAGTAGAGCCATTTAAAGTTTTCCTTTGTAGATGGTAAATCAGAGAATCATGGCACAACAATGAAAATTGGTATATATAATCATTATTGTTATAGAAGTTTATTGAAATATTAATTTTGTCGTTATTTGTTTTATGTAACTTGTATGTGACATTTTTTTGAGTTGTAACAGTTTCGCATTAAAATATTGTGACAGAATTTCTCAGATATAACAGTATTCCATAATATATTATTACTTGCAACAGGTTTTTCCTTACATCACTCTGTAATAAATTTAGATAATACTATGGAAAAATATGTCTAATGTGGATTTAGAAACACAAAATTATATTGGTTGATATCGGGATGACTACAACAATAAAAGAAATAAATTACACCGACCAGCATGACAACAATAATAAGAAATAAATTGCGTCATGTAGCCTAGTTGCCTCATGAGTGAGCCTTATTGGTGTAACTTAGGCCTATGAGGTTCAAACCTGTCTTCGGACAGTCGACTACACATCAACATGTAGTGAGAAAAAACATGTTTGGTTGTTATTCAAATGTAGCATTATTTTCTTCAACACCATTGGAAACTTTCAAACTTTTACACAGATCAAGCAAATTTTCCCCCCACATCTATCCCTGGAGGCGAAGAAAATACTGGCTTTCGTATTGCTAGAGAAGACTTGCGCTTCCATTTTTGTCGACTACTTATTTTTTCGAAATCATCTTGTTCATAGGAGTGCTTATAGAAGATGGCGAAAGGATCCTGTTTTCTGACCTCCACGATTTTCATGGTCGACTAGTTTATATTATCACCATTTTTATTTCTGGAAAAATTATTTCCCATTTGTTGTGTTAAGTCTTTCAAATCTAATATATCTGGTGCATCTAGTTCATTAACTTTGGATATATTGCCTTTTTTCTTGGGCAATTTCAGTACTGGTACCCATTGCGTTGGCAGTAATATAAGTCCTTCTTTAATAACTCTTTCCCCCCCTTTAACAGTAGAATGCATACAGTCATTCTCTTTCTACGTATGACTTATGACTAAAAATTTGTGTTATGACATTAACACAAGTTAGTTACGCAGTACAGAAATAATGAGGCAATGAATTTGTTCTTGTTTTGCCCAACACAATTGTCTGAAAGCATTACCTGGTTTGTTACTGTGTTTGGCAAAGAAATTACAGGCATGTGCCAATCTCTTTTGAACCTCTTTTGGCCAAACCCTCATACCAAAAATAACAATAGCCCTGGCTGTTTGCGATGTCATATATTGTGAGATTGTAAGAGGACAGTTTCCTTTTATAATATTAAGAGGAACACTCATCACAAGGTGAAGGAAGAACTGCCTGAAGATCAAAGCAGCACACAACTTTGCTTGGATCCTGTTTTCTGATTCAATATCTTTAGTCTTTGTAGCCCTTCATGTTGCTTCTTCTTTTATATGTCTATTATAACTTAATTTCTCTGTTTCTGTATTATTCTTACATGCACTATATACACAACATTAACCTCTCCTAGATATATAAAATGAAATATTAAGTGAATTAAATACTGATGTATAAGAGCATTCACGATGATTAATGTTTCAATACTACGTCGATGGTGAAGACAAAATTAATATTTTTTTTTAAATGCAGCCAGTATTATGCTATCATTATTGTATGAACTTATCATCAGATGTGCCAAATCTAAACTCGAAGCATGGATATTTTCAATGCGAAAGTGTTAAAAGTCAAAATGGAACATTGCTTTTAGCAACAATGTTTGCAGTTCAGAATGGAAAACTTACAACGCAAAATATAACACTTTCCAATTGAGAAAAAGACTAAATAGCATAACTTTAAAACTGTTATATGTGCATTTATGTCCCATTAGGAAATTTTCAGAGTTGTAACAATTTCACATAGCATAGTTCTCAATTCAAGTGTTCAAATGATGGTAATAACTCAAAGTGAATTTTTTTAGTTGTAACAGTCTCGTTCTGAGCCATCGCTATGTTTGCTATGGCCTTACTTCCTCTTTCCTATTCCAGTGATCCAGAGTTGCCATATTTTAGATATACCAAAGAGGGACATCTTTTTTCCCATCATATAATACAGGACTTACTTTTGTCTATATAAAAAAAAAAGGAATACAAATGATCTATCTACGTATATGCAGTAAGTGACTAATATAAATCTCAAAATTACAATTTTAATAAAAATCAAATTGTAGGTACAGGTTTCCAAGTACAAAGCAATATTATCTGGCTGTAAGTTACATCACGTTTCTCTGGCGTCTTTCTGAAAGGCTTGTGGCAATAATATGTTATGCCAAATTATTAACTTAATGACTTAATAGTAGTTCTGTCTCATAGTTTTCTCCAAGTGTTTATTATTAACAACAGCAAAGCACAAATTCCAAAAGATGCATCACATGTGACAAAATACTTAATTTTCAATATTTATTAATTGATTAAAATAACATAAAATTTATTGATATCTAAATTCATATTTATTTTGTGATCCAAACACATCATTTAACGTACAGTATATACATTTTTAGATCTTATACATATTTATCACTTGACTTAGCATTTTCAACAAGCTTTTTTTCCATTTTCTATAACATGCATTTTTGATGAAGTGTTTAGAAATATCATTTTCAACCACTGAATTCGCTGTTACAAACCTTACACTTGCCAAAATATTCGTTTTTTCCAATGTGCAAACCTACATTGTTAAAATAAATTAATTTTAAATGTAATGTAATTATTTAGGCCTAGAAGAAAATCATACAAGTGATGTTAATTTTCTGAAGGAGGAATTTTTTGAAAATCGGGACATGTCCCGCCAAATTGGGACATCTGGTAACCCTGCAGTGAGCTCTTAGAATGCTGAGGTAGAACGCCTGTTCAGTCAGTATAACTTAGTGAAACCAAAATTACGCAACATAATTCATATCAAAGCAGTTAGTGCTACACTTCATGCCAGGAACACCTCGAGGATTTCGGGAAAAAAAAGAGTTACAAATACTAAATTTCGTGAAAGTGCTCTGCGAAAGACTTGAAATACTGATGCTTATCTACGTTCCACTTCCGGCCTATATGAACCCTTGTCTTCCACGTCAGCAGCTACAATTGAACTAGAAGATGAGGATATGGATGATTTATATGTCTAAAATTTACGATGCATTTTTGCTATTGTTAATCTTACCCGTTTCTTTAAATACGCTTCTGACCTGTAAATTGAATTTAGAGACATTTGACACATTATTTGACAACTTCGAGATGATAATCAGTGTTGCCAACAGTTGTTCGTATAATCCCGCTAGATGGCTTTCGAAAACCCGCGATTTTCTAAGAAATTTCTCTAGATTTTAATGTATACTTATTATTCAATAATAATAATAATAATAATAATAATAATAATAATAATAATAATAATAATAATAACGGTCAAGATAGAGCATCCACCCGCCAATGTAACGAATATTGCACACTATTATCATTGCCAATCTTATTGCACGATGTGTTACTGTTAAAACCCAAAATTCGACAAAACCAGTTTCAAATAGTAAAAACTAGTTTTAAAATATAGATAGAAAGCGAATTTTCGTAATATCTTGAATCAATGACAGGTCAGGTTTGGTCTGTTTAGTTTTTTTTAGGTTTTTATCAAACGAAAACTTAAACAAACCAAACCTAACCTGACATTGATTCTAGATCATACGAAAACTCACTTTCTATCTACGTTTATTTGCTTAAACTAGTTTTTATTAGTTGAAACTGGTTTTGACGGATTTCGGGTTTTAACAGTAACATATATAATATGGAATTATCACTATATTAACACATCCATTATTTCACAAAACACACACAGAACGAATTAAATGTAATTATGAAAGCCGCTTACAATTCTAATATGAATTTCATTTAAGAAATTTTAAAGATTAAAAACCGCTAGTATTCCCGCTAAGCGGGATAGTATAAGTTTACCCGCGAGACGGTTATTCAAAAAAGCTAGATTTAGCGGGAAAACCGCTGAATTGGCAACACTGGACTGATGATTGTTGGTAACCGGAATCCGGTGGACATGGACATGTCTTTACAAGTTCCAACATGTTTAGCTGGCTGGAGAGGCGTTCTAAAACCACCTCAAAGCCAGAGATGTCAGTAAACAACGCACATGTTTCGACACAGTGATGAATTCAGGGGGTAACCAGGGAGGTCTCCCCCCCCCCGGATGGGGGGAATCTCCACACGTCCAGTGATTTCAGACTTTTTTAAACTAATAAGTAATGTAATTACACAAAAAAATACTTATCGCCGTTTTTATGTGGCAGTTTTACACAGAAGAATAGTTGCTTTTCATGTTCAACATGTTTTGTAATAACAGTAGCTATTAACATTAAGGTCGCGACTCTGTTATTCCCGGCGTGACTCCTCCTCTTTACTTACATCTTAGAAAGAGAAGGCTCTATAAAGTCTAGGTAGGTAGTATCGTTCGCCATTTTTGTTCTTTCGTTGCCGAGCTACCAGACGAGGAATCTATTTGCCATACCGTTAAACATTTTCATGTCGTAGCCCCTATGATAATAAATCAAACGCACTGTAATTGAGCAAATAATTGAGCGGCAAATAATGTCCTCGTGTGCTTTCTGCGAACGTCAACGAAAGAGCCAAAATGGCGGGCGATTATATTAAGTATTTATCGAGCCTTAGGAAATGCATAACATCATCATCAGCAAATCACAAGACGCACACGTTTAAATGTAGCCGACCTGCAACATGATTGGCTGCCGGAAATAAGAGCGACGGGATTATAGTAGACTCTAGTATTTAAAACAAATACTGTAAACAAGTTAAAGCTTTTTTTTTTTTATTTAATTAACACCATTTTCTATGTTCCCTTTTACATATACTATCTCTGAGTTAGATAAGATTTGAATCATTGTTTCTTGTGTTGTTAGTTTCCTCCCCCTCACTGGTACATAAATAAGCTATAAATTCCCTCAAAGCCACCGGCGTAGCTCAGTCGGCTGAGGCGCTTCCCTACTGATCCGGAGTTGCGCTTTGGCGTGGGTTCGATTCCCGCTTGTGCTGATTACCTGGTTGGGTTTTTTTGCAACGTTTTCCCTAACTATAAGGCGAACGTCAGGTAATCTGTGGCGAATCGTCGGCCTCAGCTCGCCATCACCAATTCCATCGACGCTAAATAACCGAGTAGTTGATACAGCGTCGTTAAATAACCAACTAAAAATAAATAAATCTCCTCAAGGTATTAAGGTCTGAATTCAACACTTGCATTGCTGACATAATATATACGGGATTGAGCTGCTCAAATATGCACGAGAATCTGATTAGAAATCTGGTGGATACCGCGACCTTGTCCGTATAGTGTCGCTGATCCCGCACCGTATCGAATATCAAGGGTCAAGTTAGTTGTTTGACGGCGTGAAGTCAGTCAATGTCATACAATCGAACAGACTGTTCGGAAGGAAATAAAATTTGTTTTATTCTTTTAACATATTTCGAAAATTAAGTCAACCTCGTTAAACTGCAACCTTCAAATAATAGTGAATCTCACTACACGACGATGTTACAATCATTGTTGCCAATTCAACGGTTTTCACTAGCTGATTTATTTCTGTGTTAGTTAAATGAGTAAAAATTTAAAAAAATGTTTTGTGATATAGACAGAGCTGTAGCGGTTTTTCTTTTTTCTTTTGCTATTACAGAGACAAAATAAACACCTATTACTGTACATTGATAATCAGAGATCGGAAGTTCAGGTATTATGAATCATTCAAATAGGCAGGCAAAAAGGCATCATAATAGCTAAAAATAGGCAGGCAAAAAGGCATTATAAATAGCTAAAATACGCAATAAAAGGCAGTTACAAAAACCTTGCACTAGACCAGTGGTGTCAGAGTTGTAAGCTCCGAAACCGGTTGTGGTGCTAGAGACGTCCAGTCGGAGCGTCAACTTGCTTATGTCTGCGGAAGCACCGGAGCTCGCAACGAGTTATAGTGGAGCGCTCCGCTCCGTTTAGGCTGTGTCTGACAACGCTGCACTAGACCCACAACCTTGCACTTCCCACTAAGGGATTTCGGCAGCAAGAAATGCTTTACATAAGTCGAATACAAATTGAGATTTTCGACTCGATGTTGCAGTTGGAAGCAAAGAAATCTTCTTCCCAGTAGCCTTGGAAAGTGCATTTATGTGTTTGGTTGTACTGATATGTTGCGATATGAAATATTTAGCTAGCTACAACAACATCACAATGAAAACTGAAAGAAAAATAACATTAGACCCGCACTCATTGTTGCCTTGTCAAATAAACACAAGCGATAATTACAACGCTTACTGTTATACAGTTTTGCACTGCAGCACTCATTGTTGCAAAGAGAATATGAACTGCAGTGTTGCCAAGTCAGCAGTTTTGTAGCTAAATCTGGTGTTTTCAGGACTATGGTCAGCTACAGAATTTTACTGTCAGCAGCTAGCTATTCATTTGGGGTTTTTTTGATGATTCTGGCAGAGGGAGACGATAGTCCTGTAAAGACGTTATAATTGTTTTCATATGTACTTGTGGACAACAATATTAGTATTTATTTATTTATTTATTTATTTATTTATTTATTTATTTATTTATTTATTTAACCTGGTAGAGATAAGGCCGTCAGGCCTTCTATGCCCCTCTACCAGGGGATTACAACTATAATATGAACAATAAAATTACAATTAACATTAAATTTACAATTGCAATTACAATAAAAATTAAAGTACGACAAGATTACCTGATTAATGAAAGCTAGACATTTTATCATAGAAGTTAAGAACAAAGAATATTTTTGTATTTACTGAATTACAAATTAAACCTACAATAACAAAAATCAATAGTAATGAAATTACCGGATATTGAAATATTTTGTGATAGATTAAGAGAACTATTTACAAGAAACCATGTCTGAACGAGTCTCAATTACTGGCCAAGTGCCTAGTAAATTTACGTTTGAATTCAATTTTATTTCGACAGTCCCTGATGCTAGCAGGTAACGAATTCAAGAGTCTTGGCAGGGCTATTGTGAAAGAGGATGAATATGAGGAGGTGCGATGGGATGGTATTGTTAGTATTGTTTCATGGCGAGAGCGTGTGTTCAGATTGTGGTGGGAAGTAAGGTAAGTGAAGCGAGACGACAGGTACGAAGGAAAAGAAGAGTTCAAGATTTCGAAGAGAAGGAGAAGTGAATGTAAATTTCTTTTCTTATCTAGTTTAAGCCAACCTATTGTTTCCAGGGATGGGGTAATATGATCATATTTACGAACATTGCTTACAAAACGTGCACACAAGTTATGAGCACGTTGAAGTTTCGTTTTGTTGTCGCTGGAAAGGTCAGTCAGTAAAATGTCAGCATAGTCAAAATAGGGAAATACAAGCGTCTGCACAAGGGATAATCATAATCATAAACCAGAGTTTAATATGATATTATCACAATAATTCTTTATTATGCAAGTATAAAATATCAAGGTTTTATGTTAACTCGATTTGGTACAACCACGTCCATTTCCTGCCTCATCCATTGTTTTACAAATAAGATATGCCACATTCGTTAAACTCTTAGTCTAATCATGTAGGCATTGTTTTTGTAAATGAATTTATATAATCATAAAGAGTAGATAATGAACTGAATTGTTATTTTCACTTATGATAACTTATGTTACGATATATTATTTAATTTATCATTCCGCATTGTAGTTTATGTAACACAGACATACTTAAAACTTAAAACCAGACTCATTGCTCGCAGGCACGTCTCCAGCTCAGTGTGAAATCAGATTTCGAACCGACTGGTGTGATTGTGAATGTGGTTGTTTCCGAAGTGTAAAGTATATTCTTGATCTACTTCATTCAATTTTGAAGAAATATGCCGCGTAAAACTCAGTGGCGTATACTGGTTTAAGGGTCTGGGCTACCACTGACCCTATTATTACGCAAAATATATTTTAAAAACCCTATAATAAAATTCCTTACCTATTTATATGTGAATTCCAGACGTCTTGATTGGGACGAAAATACTTTGATGACTTCGTCATTGAAATTACAGTTGGGCCGCTTGCGAAGTTTCTGTAGAAATGACTTTTCAATTGACATCAGTGCCAAGCCGGATAAACGTTCTTGTGTATGAGTTGATCTAAGTAGGATTTTATTCTCTTCAACGCAGAAAATGTTCTTTCTACCGATGCTGACGTAGCTGGTATTGTCACAATTAATGTTGCCAATTTAAGGACTTCAGGAATAACTTGGTTCAGCTGGTTTTCATATATGGCAGATAATATTTCATGGATAGGTTTGTTCGAAAAATCAAAGACTTTGCTGAATGTATTACACTTAATTCATTTTTCAAACGTACTTGATCAAAATGACTGTTATAGGACTGAAATAATTTGTTTAGTGCCTCATTCGGGAAGTTTTCTCTATAAGCAGAAAAAATTTTTGAGAATCTAGAAGATGTGTGAACTGAAGCTTTCCATAATCAGAAAATCTGTCAGTAATTTCCATGTGCATACGATCTAGTATGCTGTAGTACAGCTGCCTGTATTTCAGTTCATCATCTCCTTTTCTTCGCTTTAATGGTGGTCCCATTGTATTGTCTGAAGAATTTTCATTTTCCATATTACTCCATATGGACGGAAACCCACTACGTCTGAACTCGGATATAGTATGTTTTAACTTTGATACCTCTTGCAACCAGTATGCTATGTCTAGACTTTTTGTCTGAAGAATATTGTAGAGCACATCTGTATGTGCGAACACTCTAGCATAGACTTCAAGAAGAAATATATTCTGAAACTGTGTGAAAAAAATACAAATATCCTTGAGCCTGCACAATTACATCATCATCATCCCAGTTTTCTTCAGAGTCATTACAAATGATATTTTCAAAGAAAGCAGTCAGTTGTTCTCTGTATTACTTTACTGTATTTACAAGCCGAGATGTAAAATTCCATGTAGTTGGTGCTACTTTTGGGAGTTTCTTTTTCATAAATTCCTTGAGTTTTTCTGATCTTTTAGGAGATGATGAGAAAAATGCAGCTAAACCCGACAGTGTTTTGAAAAAAATGTGGCATTCTGGAATAGATAAAGTAGTTTGTTGCAAAACTAAATTGAGAACATGGCTGTAACAATGGACAAATAGTGCTTGAGGATACTTTTCTTGAACTTTTGTTTTTAAGCCATTAATATTTCCCGCCATAACTGAAGCACCATCGTATGTCTGTGCAATTAACTTATTGCCGACATTGTATTCTGCTATAACACCTTCCACATGCTGAAACAAAGCAGCAGCAGTTTTGCCCGAACTGACATTTGTGAATCCTATAAACCGTTCTTGAACATTGGCAGTACTGTCGAGGTATCTTAAAACAGTGGACAATTGACTCTGATTAGAGCAGTCACTTGTTTCATCAACAACAATGGCCACAAAAGGTGCTTCTTCTATTTCAGATTTTATGTTCTTTATCATAACCCCACTTATAGCAAATATTAAGTCATTCTGAATTGCGGGAGAAGTACCACGGAATACTGTTGAACTCTCAAGATGATTGGCCAGTAAATGGTCAAATTCACTTAAGGAACTTAAATATTCAATATAATTTCCTCTATTGTCTGATTCCACACTCTCATTATGACCCCGAAAAGCCAATTCTTGTTTTCCTAGGAAGCAGACTGCATTAATAAGACGCAGTAAAATCTCTCGATTTTTTTTTTCACAAGAGCATTGTGTTGGTTGATATGTAGAACTTTTTGCTTATCTAGCTGTAAATCAATTCTTGTCTTCCCAAAGTTTGCAAAGTTCATGCTACTATAAATATGAGCTTTTGATTTGTCGTGTTTTAGGACTGCCGTTCGAAGGGAGTTCATATTAGAAAACCCCTCTTTTGACTACACATTAGTTTCGCGGCTAAATAACAAACATGGCCAGCAAAATAGTTTAGACAGTTTAGAACTACCACACAACCAATTCCACTTACCATATGATGTTGAAGTGAAATGGCGTGTGTACTCACGCTGTTTTTCTTTTACGTCCATGGACAAATTTAACTCAAGAGTTGGTCTTTCCATTTTCACAATTTCAACTTTCTAGTTGTATGTACGACGGTTAAAAGGCACTTTTAATAAACCTTCTATTAAACAGTCATTTTCAACACAAACCTCTCCAGAAACTTGTTCTGCCATATTTTTCACAATATCACTTAATTGGGAAATTAAAAACTTAATAATTCACAATTAATATAACTCTTAGACACTCGAACAAATCACAAATTTAAAATACTGCACTGCAAGAACACAATCACATTAATGAGCTAACGTACTAAGCATATTGTTGCTTCGCGCCTTCCAAGAAACCGATCACGAGAGCGGCAACTCACCCACCTACAGTGCACGATGGGAGCGGGGGGACGGGGAGTTGTGCGACGTGAGCGGAACGGTCACAGGCTACCCTTCGTAGCAGCGGTTTCTCCAGTGATGCCGCCTTGACAACTTGTTTCTTTTCGAGAGCAGAGAGCGCATATAAAGCTAACAATTACTTTAATTTTAATTACTGTCGTAAAACTAATACGGTAATACAAAATTATTACATTATGTTATATTATAAACTTTTTCTTTTGTAATTTCCTTGGGCTACCGCCGGTAGCCCCGGTAGTCCGCAAAATACGCCCCTGGTAAAACTCCATACGTACAAAAGTTTAGAGATGTGTGAAAAATGCATAATGTGTTGAAAGATTGGGTGGAAGAAGTTGCCGATGATAGTTGGAAAGCTCGGCCTAAGGTGATATTGAATGCAAAATGTTCAGATTTAATTATCCATACGATTTTGCATAGAACATAGAATCTACAAAGTGACACACACTTTCCATAATTTAGTCTACATTTTTATAAAATTCTCTAACTCCTAAAACTGTATAGTTTGTATTTCAAATTTGGAAGTGATGTGTTAAGAAAAATCTGGAGTTTTTCAACTACAGTTTAGCGGTTTTTTAAGCTTGTGCAGCGGTAAATGGAATTCTGAGTTGGCAACACTGATGAACTGACTGTAGGACAATAATATACATTCGGTGAAGTTACTTTCATTGTAGTGGTTATAGAAATAAATTAAAATATACCTGTAGGCAACTTTTATTAATAAATAATAGATAAATAATCAAATAAAGGCAAAAATAGCATTTATTTTGTAAATTAGGCATTTATATTTAAAAAGGCAGAAAAGGGCAACATAAAACTGTGACGTTTCAATCACAAAGGTATAATTCGTACAGATTTACTTTCAAAGTGAAGATAGATTTAACACATTTAAAAAAGGCATTCTGTCAAAATTCCTGTCTCTGTTGATAATACATACAGTATATCAGTTTAGCGACTTCTCGACTCTTTTATAGCTGGTTGGCAACAATGGACGTACGGTTGCGACATGTTCTGTATTAATTACATCGAATTGTGATAACACTTCAAAGTACATACAATGATAAATACTTCTTTCTCGATGACAAATGGAAGTGCCGTCTTACTGTAGTTAGGTAAAAATAAAAGTTGTTAGAATAAATAAGAAAAAGTTCGTACCTTGTCAATAGTACTTGACAACATTGCAGTGTACTTTTTTCAAATGTCCGTATTTAGTTACAAAGCGGTATAGGCCTCTTGCTATATAGTAAACAGCACTTCCATTCATAGCTTTCATTTGTCACTCGAGACACGTAACTTGACGCAGGCGCACACGCGTATATTGCACGTACCGCGGTCTCGAAGCAGGGGGGGGGGGTCTATATCTGACACATCTGTTGCTTTGCTTGTCGCTGCTTGCCAGTTGAATCATAGCCTCTGTTTGGTGAACAACCGTGGTGCTGGTACGCTTCTATGAGGAATACGAAGTGATTCGTTGTTTTAAGAGTGTTGTTGGATTTGGAAGTTGTAGTCAAGAAGTATAGGGTGAGTATTTGAAAACTACAGTACATTATGGTGCTTTAAATAAACTGGTATGCCTTACCGCAGGGGTTCTCAACCTTTTGAAGATGGTGAGCACCATCCAGGGTTGCCAGATTTTAGATATACCAAAGAGGGACATCTTTTTTCCATCATATAATTAGGGACCGGAATTTTATGTAATATCAAGGTGTGAAATATGTACATATTTATGTAAGAAAAATAAGCTGAATATGTACCAAAATATGTAAAATCATGAAAATATTTAATATCAATATCTGGCAGGTATAGGATGGTCATACTCTCCAGTTGTGATTTCATAGAGCACCCGACTTTTTTACCACACACTTGACACATTACTATTTTTCCACCTGTAGTGAAAGCTTTGTCCATTGCAATCCATGATTTTATTTTTGTCGTTAGGGTTGAAGATACAGGGGCCATTTTAGTTAGTTAAAAGACTCGCACGTTATAGGTACTGTAAGTACTAAAACTGGAGAACTGAGTGAAATGAATGACACAACAGTACTGCAAACACTGTTTCGCTTTACTGGATTAGGAGAAAATAATAGATGTGGGACACATGCATTATAGCTGTTCCCTGTAAGAAACAAAGTACCTACTAAAACCTCAAACTATAGGCATTTACAAACTGTTGTTTGAAAAGTGACATTCCTGTCTCATTCAGAACTATAGGATTATTTCCAGCCGAGAACCAGGCTTTCTATTTGCTCGGATAATCCCATTTACGTAAAGGTTTGCTAAATTTAAAGTACAGAGGTCCAGCAATAACCTGAAAAGCTATTTATTTCTATCTTTCAACATTTTTCCAGTTTGTTCCTTTACTCCAGCTTCTTTTCAAAAGTCCGCTACTTTATTGTAGCTCATGTCAGACTTGACACTGGTTTTCCCTGGAAGAATTATTAGGAAGAGGGTGGGTAAGGTTGCAAACTGCATGGGAACGCCTTGTTAAGACGTGTGCAGTACAATTATTATATCCTTTCTTGGGTAGGTAAAAAAAAGGCTTTTTAAATCTGTGTATTTCAAATTGTAAACTTCCCCAGCAAAAGTTATTTTTTTCCTTTTAGAGAAGTAATAGTTAATAAAACCCCTAAATATGTAGATTTATGTAATACCAAGCCATAATATGTAATATGGGGTAAATATGTAAAAATATGTATTATCATATTTTAATATATTAATGGTAGTTACAAGATTCGCAACGATTTGTTATTTATACACGGTTAGGTTGAAAGGAATAAAATATGTAATTACATAAAAATCCGGTCCCTACATAGCCTATAATACAGCACTTACTTTTGTCTTAAAAAAAACACAAAAAAATGGAATAAAAATTATCCCTCCACGTATATACAGTTAGTGATTAATATGAATCTCGAAATTGAAATTTTAATTAAAAATCAAATTGTAGGTACAGATTTCCAAGTACAAAACAATATTAATCTGGCTGTAAGTTACATCATGTTTCTCTGACGTCTCTCTGAAGAGCTTGTGACTATAATTAACATGTTTATGCAAAATAATGAACTTAATGGCTTAATAGTAATTCTGTCTCATAGTTTTTCCCAGCTGTTTATTATTAACAGTAAAGCACAAATTCCAAAAGATGCATCACGTGTGACATATTTAAATTTCAATGTTTATTAATTGATTACAATGACATAAAATTTATTGATATCTAAATTCATAGGCCTATTTATTTTGTGACTTCGCGTATTAGTGCTCAAAACCCATCATTTAACATACAGTATACATTTACAGAGTTTATATACATATTTATCACTGAACTTAGCATTTTCAACAAGCTTTTTTCCATTTTCTGTAGCCTATCATGCATTTCTGATGAACGTCTCTTTTTAAATGTTTAGAAATATCATATTCACCGCAGAATTCGCTGTTACAAACCTTAACACTTGCCAAAATATTAGTTTTTTTTTTCCCAATGTGCAAATTTACATATTAGCTAAAAATTAATTTTAAATGTAATGTAATTATTTAGATCTAGAAGAAAATAGTTCGGCCCTACTAGATAACGATAAAAGCATACAAGTGACGTTAATTTTCTGAAGGAGGGACTTTTTGCGTCCCGCCTCGAATCGAAGCGGGATTCGGGATTTTTATATGAAAATTGGGACATCTGACAACCCTGGCACCATCC
Organism: Periplaneta americana; assembly: GCF_040183065.1. Lineage (NCBI taxonomy): Eukaryota > Metazoa > Arthropoda > Insecta > Blattodea > Blattidae > Periplaneta > Periplaneta americana. The sequence goes on along the minus strand of NC_091122.1, from coordinate 134,840,005 downwards.
AATATTAAATTATTTTTTCTGCATTGTTATGCAAAATATGTTATTTATACATCTTTAAGTGGTGGCCTGAACACATGCAGACTTCTAACACATGAATACAGGCTGTTAACAAAATAAACATTACAGTGCTTCCATTCCTCAAATGAGGTATAGAAATTCTTATACATTCAGAAATTTAAAATAAATATTATAGTCCAGACACATGGTCTGAAGACATTAATGCATCAATTAAAGCACAGAAACTTAATCATAAAAAAAGCAAAAAAAGATATTTTGAATTCAATATTTTCTAACGTTAATAGAGGGGCTAAGAGGGATGACAGGAGAATGGAGAAAGTTACACAACGCAGAGCTGCACGCATTGTATACTTCACCTGACATAATTAGGAACATAAAATCCAGACGTTTGAGATGGGCAGGACATGTAGCACGTATGGGCGAATCCAGAAATGCATATAGAGTGTTAGTTGGGAGGCCGGAGGGAAAAATACCTTTGGGGAGGTGGGAAGATAATATTAAAATGGATTTGAGGGAGGTGGGATATGATGGTAGAGACTGGATTAATCTTGCTCAGGATAGGGACCAATGGCGGGCTTATGTGAGGGCGGCAATGAACCTCCGGGTTCCTTAAAAGTCAGTAAGTAAGTAAGTAAGTAAGTAAGTAAGTATTTTTGGTCAAGGGAATTTCCGTTTTTTGATGCAAAGATAATTCGTTTGGCGTGTTTCTTAATTGAAATTATGAAATGGAGTTCCTCTGCTTCACCTTTAATTCAAGATCAAAACAACTCAACAGAAAAGTAAACAAAGAAAGAAAGTGAAGTTTAACGAGTATTTGAATTTTCTAAAAAACACGTCTCCCTCGGTTTATAGCGATCAAAGATTCAGAACTTAAAAGTTACTGCTGAAGTCTGAATCACAGCTGTTACAGTACACGTAACCTATTACCACAGTGTACTGATAAGACCTTCAAAGTTAGAAAATAGGTCTCTTGTCCAAGACTTCTGTCACCTTCACTGGGTAGTAGAGATGGCCGATATTTCACAAACCGATATTTTGTCACAGGAATTTTTTTTGTCACAGATAAACCTGTGACTGATGACGCGAAATATCTGTGACAAAATATCGTTATCGAAATCTGCTCCGTATTCAGTACTCTGTGACTGATATTTTCTCCTCTACGTCGTGAGTTTGCGCATGCGCATGATACAATAACAGAAATCGGGCGGTACGATTTAAATAATAATAATAATAATAATAATAATAATAATAATAATAATAATACCATTGGTTACCAGTACTTTATCTTATGTAAAATCCTGTCTGATCAACTGTTTTGTTTTGTAATTATTTTCCAATATTTTTCCGAATACTTACAGTATGTTTCGTTAATTTTTATTCTATGATTCAATATTATAATGCTAATGCACGACTTAAAATAATTTATCCATTATATATACAATTTTTAAAACGATTAGAATAATCACATAATCTCAATTTCTCCATACCCAACTACATTTAAAAATTATCAAGTGATTCACTATCTACATGATAGTGATCTTGGTACATGAGGTTAACTTTCGACATGTTACTGTTTAGTTAGGTAGGTATTTATTTGTTAATGGTACATGTATATAATTTATTTGTTAGATTTTCCCATATAAATCACTGATGTGTGGTGTGTATAGAGAAATCGTATTCACATTTAATTGCTCTTTAATATTTCCTGTTAATTTTTATCGGTGTGACAAAATATCGGTGCAATTCATGCATATTGTGCTTACTTATCGATATAAAATATCAGTATGACAAAATCACCGATAAAAGTCACAGATACTTGTCACAGTCACAGTTGTCACAGATATTTGAAAATATCGTTGAAGCTCATCTCTACTGGGTAGCCCATTCAAGGTTTCACTTTGGAAGGTACAACCTAACATTTTTTTTATCGCAAGAAGAAATGTGTATATATATATATATATATATATATATATATATATATATATATATACATATGTTATACAAAAATGATTTTCGCATTTTTTTCCTCCTTCTTCATGACTTTATTCATATCTTCTCAGCGGACAGAAATAATAAGAAAGTACCTCTTTTATGACCAGGCTTCTCTGAACCTTGAAAAATATCGTAGTTCTTGCTAAATACAGTATAACAAGACTTTCACTTCCTGACCGGGCAGTCCCTTCATGGTTTCATTTCGAAGCTTGAGACTCGTCCCATTTTTTATGACTTTATTCAGATTCTTTCCAAGAGATTCTTTGAAAATTCTGTTCCCTCCATTCCTTCCCTCCTTTTATGACCTGCTGTGAACTTGCCTTCTTAAAAATATACAACTGAGGCATACTTTAAATATTGAACGATATTTTAGTATGGTCAGACAGTAGAGTCTCGAAACGGCTACATTTTGTCATTAGCTACAGACGTCCAGCTACCAGCTGCGGAACCTTCCTACGTTTAGCTGGTTCCAGCTACGGTTGGCAACGCTGGAACACACGCACACATTGCAGGACTCCCCCGTGTACAAGATCAGGGTAAAACGCGGTGATAGTAGTCGGTCGTTTCGCTTTTTCCTTGTTTACTGACTTGATAACACCATTCTGCATGGATTTTTTTTGTTTTGAAATAAATGAGCGTTTCTGAATTACAATTTCACACTGATTGCAAAAATGAAATCCGTTTTCGCGTACCACGTCAGGATTTTTTACAATTCAAAATTTTATACTTTCAATATTTTTCGTAATGTAGTAATATTACAGTAATACTATTATAATAATATTTTACTTGTTTTTAAGACGGGGGACAAGACTAACTGTGGTAACTTTCGAGGAATATCACTTTTGTTGACGTCGTACAAAATTTTGTCCAATATTCTTTTGAGAAGATTAACTCCTTGTAGATGAAATTATTGGGGATCATCGATGCGGTTTTAGGCGTAATAGTCTGACTATTTATAAGATTTTTTATATTCGACAGATATTGGAGAAAAAATAGGAGTATAAGGGTACAGTACATCAGTTATTCATAGATTTCAAAAAGGTATATGACTCGGTTAAGAGAGAAGTATTATGATATTCTTATTGAATTTGGTATTCCCAAGAAACTAGTTCGATTAATTAAAATGTGTCTCAGTGAAACGTACAGCGGAGTCCGTATAGGCCAGTTTCTATCTGATGCTTTTCCAATTCACTGCGGACTAAAGCAAGGAGATGCACTATCACCTTTACTTCTTAACTTCGTTCTAGAATATGCCATTAGGAAAGTTCAGGATAACAGAGAGGGTTTGGAATTGAACGGGTTACATCAGCTTCTTGTCTATGCGGATGATATGAATATGTTAGGAGAAAATCCACAAACTATTTGGGAAAACACGGAAATTTTACTTGAAGAAAGTAAAGCAATAGGTTTGGAAGTAAGCCCCGAATATACGAAGTATATGATTATGTCTCGTGACCAGAATATTGTACGAAATGGAAATATAAAAATTGGAAATTTATCCTTAGAAGAGGTGGAAGAATTCAAATATCTTGAGCAACAGTAACAAATATAAATGACACTCGGGAGGAAATTAAACTAAGAATAAATATGAGAAATGCATGTTATTATTCGGTTGAGAAGCTTTTGTCATCTAGTCTGCTGTCAAAAAATCTGAAAGTTAGTTTATAAAACAGTTACATTACGGGTTGTTCTGTATGGTTGTGAATCTTGGACTCTCACTTTGAGAGAGGAACAGAGATTGAGGGTCTTTGAGAATAAGGTTCTTAGGAAAATATTTGGAGCTAAGGGTGCGGCCACACGAGCTATATTTGTAGGAAGTTTTCTGCGACAAATGTAGCTGGAATTATAGACTGCATTGAGTTAAATGCAAGCGGCCACACGTTTCTCACGTCCACACCTGTGGAGTAACGGTTAGCGCGTCTGGCCGCGAAACCAGGTGACCCGGGTTCGAATCCCGGTCGGGGCAAGCAAATGGTGGGTAACTTTCGGTTTTGGACCCCGGATTCACTTCACCGGCATTATCATCTTCATATCATTCAGACGTTGAATAACCTGAGATGTTGATACAGCGTCGTAAAATAATCCAATTAAAAAAAAAAGTCTCTCACCTCTGTTTCCCTCCTTTTTCTACTTTTCTACTTATTCTTACTAATCTCATTTAACTAAACAATCAATTATCTCAATTCCTTGTTAATTGTTGCCAACACTGTTTACATTGAATTGAACTCTTCCATAGTTGTCAACTTATTTATTCATTTGAATCACTAACATTCACTGATCACTTATTCCCACTAATCTAATCTGTATATTTTCAGACGAGCTAGTTTCTACACTTTCATTACCTTCATTCATTCCCTTATTATACCTTCGGTCAGTGCGAAAGAATTGTGGCGTAACCTTAATAACCTGGGTCTAACAAAAGCAAAGCCTCGGGTAGATAACATCAACTTGTCACTCAATAGCCTAAATGAACATTTCGTCACTGCTCCACCTGAACCATTACATAAAAAAGAGACTCTTGAATTTCTCAGATCTTGCCCCCAACCTGTATGGGATAAATTCTTCTTTAAATACATTAACCCGACTGACGTAATGAAGACGCTGCGATGTATGAAATCTAAAGCCCAAGGTGTAGACAATATAAATATCACTCTCCTGTATAAAATAATAGATGTGATTCTGCCGACCGTCACCCATATATTCAATGCATCTATTATGACTGGGTCCTACCCCTCACTCTGGAAAATGGCATTAGTGAAACCTTTACCTAAATCTAACACACCTTCTACAGTAAACCAATACAGACCGATATCAATTCTTCCCACTCTTTCAAAAGCATTAGAACATATTGTACACGGACAACTTACGAACTATCTCGACGAACACAAACTCCTCGATGACTATCAATCGGGTTTTAGGCATGGACACAGCACTACTACAGCCCTACTTAAAGTGACCGAGGACATCCGTGAAGCTATGGATAGGGGTGAAGTAACGGCACTAACTCTTCTCGATTTCAGCAATGCCTTTGGTTCTGTTGATATCGACTTGCTTCTTGCAAAGATGAAAACTTTGCACCTATCAGACAATACCTTGAGCTGGATGGACTCCTACCTACGGGACCGCCAACAGTGTGTTTCACTTGATAATCAATTCTCCCAATGGCGATACACAAAGGCGGGAGTGCCGCAGGGCTCCGTATTAGGACCACTACTTTTCTCTATCTACATTAATGACGTATCAAAGAACTTACAGTATTGCCGATATCACCTCTATGCCGACGACCTACAACTTTACATACATTCCAGACCCAATACGATCAATGAATCGATTGACAAGTTAAATTGTGACCTAGCCACTGTCTCCACTTGGGCGGCCAATTTCGGACTCGCACTTAACCCAAGTAAGACTCAAGCCATAATTATTGGACATAAGCGTGTAGTTAACTCCCTCAATAACAGTAATCTTTCAGTTGTTACCCTTAACAACACGCTAATCCCTTATTCATCTGTCGTAAAAAATCTTGGCTTCTTTTTTGATAATAATCTAAGTTGGAATTTTCAAGTTAAAGAAACGATAAAGAAAATCTGTTCCTCCTTTCACTCTTTGAGTCGCTTGAGAAACTTCTTGCCCCAGCAACTAAAACTTACCCTAGTACAAACCCTAGTAATGCCGCACTTCGATTATTGTGACGTTTTGTTAAGTGATCTAAGTTCTGAACTGTCAGTCAAGTTACAGCGAGCTCAGAATATGTGCATCAGATACGTGTGCAACATCCGACGATATGATCACATATCACCGTCCTTCGCAAGTCTCTCGTGGCTCCGACTTAAAGAACGCAGAACTTTACACTCTTTGTCTTTACTCTTTCGAATTCTGCACACCTCAACACCAAATTACCTTTCGTCTCGTTTCTCTTATCTATACTCTAACCACGACGTAAATACCAGATCACTTATCTGTGGCACGCTAAATATACCTCTTCATAGAACATCTTGTTATTCCTCATCTTTTACAATATCCACCTCGCGTCAATGGAATTCCTTGTCACAAAGTATTAGGGGCTGCAAGACAACAAACACCTTTAAGAACAGCTTAAAAGATAACCTTATTAGCATTTCACTCCAATCATACTGATTTAAAATATTACTGACTACACTGTTGCTTTTTTTCTTTAGACATCATCCTGATTGTGCTGCATTTTCAAAATTGTCTCATAATAATCTCTTTCTATTATCTAATATAATTTGAAATATATTAACATTCTATGTATTTTAGTTTAATTCTGCTACCCAGTTTATTTCAGTGTTTAATTAATAGTTCATAGTATTTTGTTGTTTAATTCGTAAATAACTCTTGTATACATGTAACTCTCATCTAAATCAAATTGTTGAATTCTTTGTAAGTTCATGCATATGTATATACACTTTTTGCTGGTTGTGTGGAAGAGAAGGCCTTACGGCCTTAACTCTGCCAGCTAAAATAAATCATTATTATTATTATTATTATTATTATTATTATTATTATTATTATTACATTTCCATTCCCACTTTCTTTATAATATTTGTATCATTCTTACTTATTATCACTCCCTGGTTATTACTTGTATCTTATCCTTTTTCACCATTATTCCCTTGCCTTACCGTCTTTTCAGTCACCATTGCCATTTTCACTTCATCACTTTCCTAAGTTTTGTCACTCATGCACCAACGTCTTAAGTTATAACTTTTCTGCCCTATTCTTCTTCCCACTGATGGTGTCGCTAATGTTACTTCATCCCTTCCAGTTCATGCAGAATCTTGACTTTTTATCTTAGTTTCTTCTTCTTCTCTCGATCCCTTTTGTGATTGCTGACCCATATTTGTTCTTCCAGCTGGATTCATTGAACTCTTTTTGCTGTTCTCAGCTCCTTAAGCCGTTCTTCTGTTCTCCCCTGTATACCTGATGCCGTCATCATTATTTTAGTGCAAGTCTCTTGTTTTCTCCTCAATCGCTTGTTGACATCCTCGTCTGCTGCTCTTGCTGCGCTATGCATTACTCTGGTCGCTGGCCTCTCTTCCTGGTTCATGTGATTCGCTGACCTATTCATTCCATCGCTTGCTATTCATTCCTGTGTAATGACCTCTCCATCTTCTAATTTTCCACATAGTTCTCCCATCATATGTTTTACTATAATGTTCCTTATCTCCTTTTTCATTGTTCCTATCACTGTATGGTTCAAATTTGCCAAACAGAATTCCACATCAAACATCTCCCCATTTATCTTTAATTTGTCTCCGTACAGTACAATCTAGCGAAATGACAATTTTTCCTTGCAGCGTTCATAAAAGGAATTAATATTCTTCTCCTGCATCTTACTTCATATTCAAAATCATGTTCCAGTCTAGTATTTGAGTTTTTTTAAGTACTTTCGTTTGCTCAAAAATTTTTTCTTTTGCCATTATACTTGGGAATTTAACTAATATAAGTCTGCTTACATTTTTCCCGATTCTGTATGCTTCCTTTATTTGTCCATCTCACATCAAACCTGAACCAATCCCAGCACACTTTCATTACAGTCTCGTATGTTTCCAATGCCTGTTACTTCTTCATTTCCTCGATTCCAAAAAATATTAAGTTCTTTCTTCTCTGATCGTCTTTTAGAAATTTCACCTTACTTTTCATTAGGTCGTTTTCCTTCTGTAGAGTTCCCAACTTCTTGTAGATCTCTTCAATGTTTGCTTCAAGGTTTACTACAGCTTGATTATTTTCTTCAATATTCGCCATTATTACACTGTTACGAGATGTCGGTGACAATCTTTCCTCACTGCCGAACTCCCTCCACATACGTGTATACTGATCCGCTGTTCGCTGTGGACTGACTGACATTTTTTGTTTTGTTTTTTGTTTTTTTTTTGTTTTGTTTTGATGCATACTGTCACCTCCTAAAGTATTGGATACTTCACGAGGAAAGGTAAAAAATTTAGGATGTGAATTCTGAAGTCATTCTGAGTCAAAAAGTTCATATGAATATAGGTCCGTTTTCGAACGGTTATGGAGATATGGCTCTTTGATTTCACAAAAACTTCTAAGATTCCATTTTACTAACTCGCATTTAGAGACAGATAACGGACAAATTTAAAGTTTATATTCATATACGCATACATACCTAATATTCTAGACGTCGGGGTTGATGTTTTCGCACATTTTCAAAGGTACCTCCTTCCGCTTCAATGCACTGTTGCGCTCGGGCATGAATCGCGCTCATCGCGCGGGAGAGTTGCACGTAACTGTTCTCTATGCCGCATCCAAAATACAGTCGAATTAGCGCCTCTCTCGTTTCCCCCTTCCTTTGCTATACCAAGTCTTTCATCCAACCCCATAGACAGTAAGTACTCTTCGATATGGTACTCTTCTGTTCGGAAAGCGTCGTTCATATTCAGCGACGGCACGCAAGGAACTTCCATCACACAAACCATAAACATACACAATATCGGCGTATTCTGTAGTCGAAAATTTATAAGGCATCTTGAAAAACACAACTTAATACTTCCGATAACTGTACCTGTATAACTACTGTACTGTAGGTAGCTGACTGGACTGCTATGAATTTATGATAGTGTAGGACTGTAGGTTATTTGTGTTATCTGCGGGTTTTGTGTCATTACATCAGACAAGGGCAGGCGATTGGACATTTGTAATGCCTCACCACCCGGTTTCTTCCTCTTATCTACATAGTTCACAATGCAGATTCCAATGTTACGTCATTCATTGCGACCTTGACCTTGTCTCACGCCTCATCTCATGTCAGCAGCATATTGTAACGTCTGATTCACATTGGGGCGAGACGTTTTATAAAAAAAATGCATCTAGCTCCGCCGTCGTTCGAAAACAGACCTATGTTCATATGAACTTTTTCACTCAAAATGGCCTAAGATATCGTATCCTAAATTTTTTACCTTTCCTCGTGAATCACCCTATATATACACACACATACATATATGTTATATTTGGCATTAAGGTTCAATATAAAGGTAAAAACAAAGTATCCTCGTCAAATACCATGAAGGCACTTGGGGGTATGGAGATAGAGCCCCATGTTTTCCATGACCTCGGCACTAGAATGAGGTGGTGTGATCGGCACCACGCTCTGACCGTCTTTTACCCCGGGAAAGACCCGGTACTCAATTTGATGGGAGGTTGAGTGGACCTCGGGGCCGTTCTGAAAGTTTGGCAACGAGAAAATTCCGTCACCACTCGGGATCCAATCCCGGACCTTCCAGTCCGTGGCCAGCTGCTCTACCAACTGAGCTACCCGGGCGCCCCATTAAGGTTCAATATGTACACTTTATTTTATTTCTTTATCTACTTTTTCTGATTGAAAAACAACAACTTTTTAAGGTTTTCATTTGTCATACTTTATTTTCTTCAAGGATATTTTTGAACGCCGAAAATGATTGTTCAACGTTACATGAGGCTACTGGACAAGATTTTAGTGTACAAATTGTGAATTTGTAAGAGCTAAGTTCAAGCAAGCCACACTTTCTTGGCATTAGACCTTTGTTACTTTGAGCACAATGCAGTAACTAGGGTTATCATGTCTAGTTTTATCTTGACATCCTCATCAATGGGCCCTTTTTCGTGGGAAATGTTCTGTTAGGTATTATACCACTTTCAGTATTTTTACGCGATACATCACAAACGCACTCGCATAAACCGCATATAAAATACAACAAAATCACGCAGTTGACACTCGGACTGCTGGTGCGCAAACAGAGAAAACTTAGATAGAGAGTGTTAGTCAGGTGGGGATGTTTGGACATGCTTCTTGTTGTGCAGTAGTTCAATGGAACAAAAACAGGGAGTGGCTGTTTCGGTTTTACCATAGCTACCCTTCATATGCAAGGAATTTGCAGCCACAAAGTACATTAAAAAAATATATATGTATATATATATATATATATATATATATATATATATATATAATGTGTTGAGAAACAAACAATGCATCGTATTTTTTTACGAAATATGCACATTTTGGAGGTTTACGTAACGAAACCCTAAAAATTTGCTACAATAATATATTATATGCACAATAGTCTCTTATATTCACTAACGACTGAAATATGCAAAAATATGCAGGACTAACTGTGCATATTCGTCATCACTAGGTGACGGATGTTGATGAAAAGTCATCTTCTTATTTTTCACACTAGAACGATGCCTATTACTATAGAAATCCTTTCTATGTTAATATCAACGTAAAAAATTAATTTCTTATATTGCATTTTTTGCATTTTTCGACGTTTCTGAACTAATAGGTAATTTTTATTTTTTTTTTTTTGCGGAATTTTTGATCATTTTTAATACTTTGAAGAATTTTTATATCATTTGGAATGCATTTTACTTTCTTCTTTATCGATAGGTCTGTTAAATCTTTTTCTAAGCGAATAGGTCAGTAGTAATTATCTACTGAATAAGTGAATAACAGTGAAATTTGAGTTCTATAGATTGAAACAAACTGTAAAGTCCATCCCTCATTCCACTGAAGGTTTCACCTCACACAACAGAAGTAATATAAAATGCTTGACAACAGCTTAGTTTAAGTGAGGGCTTTGACCTCTGCTGTTCTTTTGTCGGTACGAGGGTGTCTTTAGAATTTATGTTTGGAAGGGGAAAAACTTTCACCGTGTTCTGGTTAGGACGTTATGCTCCCATGGAAGGGATGAGACAGTATTTGTAACACAAAGATTGCAAGAGTGGAAGAAGCTGCACCCACAATTTGTTTTGTCATTCACATTCCCTCATCTGGAAGATATGGTAACAAAAGTGAAGAACGGAAGGAGAAGGCACTTACATGGACCACTCCTGATTGAAACATGTTGTAAACCCTCATTAAAATCTATATTTTCCCCTTAAAACCTTAATTTTGTTGCATGTTCTTTTCCTTTATCTTAGCCAAATTCCAGGAAGTTGCCTCCTCTCTCCGAGATTTGCAGGGCAGTCATTGAAACAAGATGATTAATTTTTAAGAAGTTGTGGTGCGCCTACTTTGAATAATATTTAAATGTCATCTTTTTTTTTTTTTTTGATTTTATGCCATTTTTCCATTAGTTTAAAGGATTTTAATTCTCATTTTAAGTAGATTTTTAGGTCATCAACATCCGCCCCCTAGTCATCACATACATTCAAACTATGTAAAAACATGTTTTTTGCACGACTTTCAATTGTCCAGTAAAAATATGCATTTGCATAAGAATCCTGGCGAACGTATGCGTTTTCATTGATTAGAATTTTCTAATAAAAACAGTTATTTGCTGATTTATTCGAATTTTTTATGTTTTTAATTAAAGAACTGTTCACTGTATTTGTAGCCCGTTACTATTGTGCAAAGTTGTACCCAAGTACGGAACCTGACGAAGGACGACGAGTGAATCTCTAAGTAAATTTAGTCGTAAGTCTGAAGGTCGTCTACTGGCTGGCCGGATCTGGTATTGATCCACTCGGATTGGTCCATTGTGCTTCCTGCATGCGATGTTTATTGCGATCCTACAGGTGGCCTGGGCGTCATTTGCGAATCCATGGTGACAGGTGGGCCATTCTGTTTCGGCCATGGCAGAGCCAGTTTACACAACCCAGACGAGTATCTAGCAAACCCCAGGGCTACGAGACGCAAGATCTATCTCAGCATCGAAAAAACGTAACTTACTATTCGTTAATAATTTTTGTATGATGAATATTATATTTTATGTACAGTATAATCTAGGAAACTAGAGATAGTTTGCTTACTTGAGTACGGAGTAAATTGTTTGTGTATTTTGAATAATACATAATTACATGATCACACCATTTGTTATACCATCATAACGATACCTAGTTAAGATTTCCTTCTATTTGAGACGAGTCTTGAACAAGAGTCATTTTAATTCGACCATTAAATGTGAGTATTAGTACACCAAGTTCCAACGTTGACATGCCATCTAACACTTTTTTGGGACTCTGTATCAAACAAGGGTATTGAACGATTCATTAGTATTCTGAGTTCTTCCTTCCAAACATTTTTTTTTTAGTAAATCAGGATGGGCAAGATCTTGAAACACAGGATTTATGAAGTATTAATTGTACTACAAAACAAACCAGACCACAGCCTTCTAAGACAATTAGTTCCTGAGGTAATAATTTTTTTGTGAAAGTGGTAAATTTTTTCTCTAAAACATAAATACACTAATATTTTTAAAAAATATTTAAAATAGTATATATTTGAATATTCTAGTAAACCAAATACCAAATTAAGCAGAATGGATCATACTTTCATAAAGTGTAAAAAATAAAGATGTCAATTTTTTTTATTTTGAGTCTTGATTACTCCTCTTAATCAAGTAATAGATAATTGAATACGCCAGGAATAAGAGTCTAAGTACTGTATATAGGGAAACAATGTACCATATACCCTTATTCCGGGGAGGTATTCAATTAATTAAATTATTTGTCAGCCACCGGCGTGGCTCAGTCAGTTGAAGCGTTTGCCTGCCGGTCTGAAGTTGCGCTCGGGCGCGGGTTCGATCCCCACTTGGGCTGATTAACTGGTTGGGGTTTTTCCGAAGTTTTCCCCAACCATAATGTGAATGCCAGGTAATCTATGGCGAATCCTCGGCCTCATCTCGCCAAATACCATCTCGCTATCACCAATCTCATCGACGCTAAAGTCCACACCTGTGGAGTAACGGTCAACGCGTATGGCCGTGAAACCAGGTGGCCCGGGTTCGAATCCCGGTCGAGGCAAGTTACCTGGTTGAAGTTTTTTCCGGGGTTTTCCCTCAACCCAATAAGAGCAAATTCTGGGTAACTTTTGGTGCTGGACCCCGGACTCATTTCACCGGCATTATCACCTTCATTTCATTCAAACGCTAAATAACCTAGATGTTGACACAGCGTCGTAAAATAACCCAATAAAATAAAAAAATCGACGCTAAATAACCTCGTAGTTGATACAAAATCGTTAAATAACCAACAAAAAACAAAAAAATTGTCAACAAGTCGCACCATTTTCAGAGTATAGGCCTAATTTACTAATACCGGTACTCTTTTAAGTCTTAAGATTACATTATACTTTATCATCAATACTTATGTTAGTTAAATGTATAAACTTCAGAAAAATTGGAAAGATATTTATGAGTGAATGTGTTGGGTCCGGGCTCTCGTCTTATGGAAAAAAAAAAAAAAAATACCGGGTCGCGTTCTTTGGAAGATTGAAAACGACTGAGCTCTATTCCAGTTAATTGTTTGTGGCTCAAAAATAGTTCTTTACTAGTCCTCTTAATAATAGGCTACATTCTGTTTTAATGCATTATTATTATTATTATTATTATTATTATTATTATTATTATTATTATTATTATTAAAGGCTTATTCTTATTGGGCTTTTTAGCATTATATTATTTTGTACTGGCCAACCTTAAAAGCATTCTCTGGGACAGAAGTATTACCAAAGAAAATAAACCACAATTTTTAGAGCAATAGTAAGAAGCATAGCAACATATGGAACAGAAACTTGGCAGCTGAAACGTCAAACGATTTCTAAATTATTAACTATGGAAATGGACTTTTGGAGAAGATCGGCTTTAATATCAAAAAGAGACAAAATTAGAAACAACATAATACAATCTAAAATGGGAGTAAAAAATTTAATACTGGATCATGTACAACATAAGCATTTGCAATGGTGCTGTCATGTAAAAAGGGTGAGTGAACAACGATTATAAAAAAAAAGTGTTGGAATGGTTGCCGCCCGAGAGGTTGAAGAAAGGGAGACCTAATACTACATGGGTTTATGGAATTAAAACAACAATGAAGGAAAGAAGATTGGAGAGATTGTTTAAAATTAATTTTCAAAAACTAGAATATTGGGCACTGGAAGATGTGTAGGCCTAAACATTGTTAAACGAGTTTTAGATGATGATGATGATGATGATGATGATGATTATTATTATTATTATTATTATTATTATTATTATTATTATTATTATTATTATTATTATTATTATTATTATTATCGTTTGAGGATTGACTATTATTTAGTACATTTTAATTCCATTTCGTTCATTGGACACACTTAAATCTTAGAGCAAATTATTTATCTTGAGTCATTCCTGTATAGACATTACACGTAATCGTAGGGATTTTCTCAAATCCCCCGTCACTTTTTCAGTGCAAGATACCCCATTAGGCCTGTGAAATTCTTTTGAGCAAGATACACGCAATGAATAAGAATCTTATCTTGTTGTGGCGTTAGTAATTGAACTTTCAGAAGTGAAGTTCTGGAGAGCAGATAACGAACTGATATGATTATTAAGAATAAATCCGTGATCATGATGCAATTAAAATAACGTAACGTAACTTAACGTAACGGACACGGTGTTGATTGGAGGTATTTTAGAATTTCCGTGCGGTATTCCAACTTAAGAGTTTGTCTGCTTTTTTTTCCTGTCATGTTATTATGACCACGTGTTCATCCCCGACCAGTCATTGTAGGCATAACCCCAGATCACATATATAACAGATTGATCATCCCTATGTTAAAATCGGTAGCACTTTGAAGAGAACAACCGCCAGGATCGCCGTAAACGAACACGAGATGGCAGTACAGTCGCTAATGCAATTCAAATAGGAGTTATGACGTGACTCCTTATGTAACAACTAAATGGCAGCATAGTAAACGTGACAAAAGTTGTTACCGTCAAAGCCTATAATGTTGAGCAATCTGAGTATATTATGATCTAGGGCATAACGTGTGTTTTTTTATTTGCTTTCTTCTTTTTTGATATATCGTGAGAATGAACAAAATTTCCAAATATTCGAGAACCAGTAGGCGAAGTATGAAGTTAAAAAGCAGTATATTTAATATTTATTATTTTAAAAATGAAGTACCATATTGGATAAAATCTAACTTTCAACATTCATCTCCATATAATATATGAATAATAAATTCTCGTCGCACAGACAAAACTCCTAAATTCACCTCCTATATTATTTCGGCTTGACTTTTTAAAAGCTGAACCCGGGACGGTTCCTTATACTTACGGCCGATTTCACAAATTATTCTTAATTGAAAGTTAAAGAGACAATACGTATTATTTCACCAATACAAATTGGGTTTTAAGCTCTCATTAAACTGCATTTAAGTCAATTGGTTATTTAAATAATTAATCCCGCATTTAACGACAGTAATTTTCGTCATGGCGAGGACAACGATGAACTAGATATTTTAAAATGAGAATTTCTTACCGAGACTGTCGAGGATAATTTCCGAAAGAGATTATTTTAATACAATGGACGAAAAAAGATTTGTAAATGTGGTTTAGGTTATTCAAAACATAAGCATAGTATATTTTGAATAGTACAGAAAGTGATTCAGAATTTCCAACTAATAGCTAAGTACTTACTTACTTACTTACTCGTTTTAAGGAACCCGGAGATTAATTGCCGCCCTCGCATAAGCCCGCCATCGGTCCCTATCCTGAGCAAGATTAATCCAGTATCTACCATCATATCCCACCTCCCTCAAATCTATTTTAGTATTATCCTCCCATCTGTGTCTCGGCCTCTCCAAAGGTCTTATTCCCTCCGGCATCCCAACTAATACTTTATACGCATTTCTATAGTTTGACAACTTCAAGTGAAACCCCGTAAAACACGCCAACTTCTGGAATCTCTCTCTTTCTTTCTTCTCTCTCCCTCGCTCCTCGTCATTCAGTCACCAATCACCACGTAAATATCTGAGAGGGTGTGTGTGGGCATCGCGACCAATAGAAGACCCACTCTCCAATATTACCACAATAACGGATTCTTCATTTCTGCCTCGACTGTCGGCTAGGAAGGTTCCATTATGCTAGCATTGCAGGCAACTAGCCAACCTTTTAATGCTTTTGTTAGCAGGTTTGACAAACTGTGAGTGGACCTGCAAGTATATAGTGTATAGTGCTCTCTCCCTTCACCCCGTGCTTTCTCACTTGCTCCTCCCCAAGACAGCCAGCGCTCACGTAGTAACTCGTCAGGGTTTCAGTTCGATTTGTCAATCTATAGATTCGTCTATACGTGCTGCATGCCCTGCCCATCTCAAATGTCTGGATTTTATATTTCTAATTATGTCAGGTGAAGAATAAAATGCATGCAGTTCTGCGTTATGTAACTTCCCCATTCTCCTGTAACTTCATCTCTCTTAGCCTCAAATAGCATATTTTCCTAAACACCTATTCTCAAACAGCCTTAACCTCTGTTCCTCTCTCAAAGTGAGAGTCCAAGTTTCACAACCATACAGAACAACCGGTAACATAATTGTTTTATAAATTCTAACTTTCAGATTTTTTGACAGCAAACTGGATGATAAAAGGTTCTCGACCGATTAATAACAGGCATTTCCCATATTTATTCTGCATTTAATTTCCTCCCGAGTATCATTTCTGTGTGTTAAAATTGCTCCAAGATATTTTAATTTTTCCACCTCTTCGAAGGATAAATCTCCAATTTTTATATTTCCATTTCGTACAATATTCTGGTCACGAGACATAATCATATATTTTGTCTTTTCGGGATTTACTTCCAAACCTATCTCTCTACTTGTTTCAGGTAAAATTTCCTTCATAATATTATTTAAATGATACCTACATTTATTGAAGAAACGTTTAATCAATTTTATACGGCAACTAAAGCAATATGAATAACAAATTTATCATGTAGGCCTAATATTACATTTGAAGACATTGGAATAGCGCAAAATCCATGGTATTTCCATTTTGCTTGTTGCATGATATTTCTTTACTTATACTTTCATATTATTCCGTTTTGTCTTCAATATTGCTGAAGACATTGCGATGAGGTTTTTTGCATTGTGATCTCATTCTAGTTATTTCTAACCTTTCTTCTTTTCTTCTAAAGTCTACCCGTCCGTCTTTTTGTTTTCGTTGATGTCTATGAATAGCACCCTAATTATTTTATTTAATCTCGTTTTTAAGACATTATACCTCGATCACTTTTCTTTTTTCTGTATTGTTGTGCAGTATGTTGTTCATGTTTCTTCAAGTGGCGCCTGAACACCTGCAGACTTTCAACACATGTGTGCAGACGGTTACAAAAGAAATATTACAGTGTTTCCATTCCTCAAATGAGGTATAGAAATTCTTATACATTCAAAAATTTAAAATGTTATAGTCCAGACACATGATCTGAAGACATTAATTCGTCAATTTAAGCACAGCAACTTAATCATAAACAAAAGCAGAAAAGATATTTTGAATTCAATATTCTCTAACGTTAATAAAAAAAAAAGAGTTCAGACAAGTTGGGGGTGGCAATGCCCGCCCCCCCCCCCATGTTCCCCCATAACTCCGTCTATGCCCACAGCACAAACAAACAAGCAATTATAGTTATTTGGGCTTGGGTGCATCGTAAATACACAACTGACATTACTGCACTTCTTTCCGTCATATTCCGTCACGTTACACTACGTTACGTTACATTAAGTACTTCTTAATCCCTGCTTAGCCAAGAGCTTTATCTAAAGGAGACGTTTATTGCATGTGCCCCTGCAAAGATGGGAATATTTTCTAATTCACATATTCCTGCATCACTTCTGTGCTTGGTTATTACTAGGGAAAGGAAGTTCATATTTGTTCTCTATCATTGTGTGAATATGCTGAAAGATTATCTACATGAATCGCAAATTTCTGAATGCTCTACAATGATATTTTTTTATTCTGCATAAAAGTGCATATTTTGCCTTTATATATAAAAGCATATTTTAACATTTATGCAGGGAAATTGCATGTTATGTAAGTTTATTTGTCTTTCCCTCATTTTTAAAAGTGTATAACCTCGTAAACACAACTAATTTATGTTTATGAATTTTGAACGTAACGATGACGCCCTCATAGGGAGCCTCTCAAGTTAGCAATTGGTATTCATGTACTGCAGTCTTTAGCAGATTTCGATAGAACAATATCCAGTTTAACGTCAGTTCCAGGAAATGTAGGAGATAAAGTGAACGAGAAAACAGCAAATATTCTTTCCAAAAACCCTGGCTATTATCAACTTAAAGAAATTCAAGATATTCTCGAAGGAAAACACCTCAAAAACCAACAAAATTTCCTATAGAACAGTTCACAGCTTTTGTGCAAGCCCCTCTTACTTCTTGTGACGTAGAACGAAGTTTTTCGCGCTACAAAGCTATGCTGAGAGACATCAGGCGAAGAATGACAACAGAAAACATACGTCACTGCTTAGTTGTGAACTGTAACAGCATAAATGGAGCATTCAGCAATGAGGCAAGCACTTCAAAGTCCATAGGCTAAACGTAAGTTACCTATACCTTATTATTCTGTTAAAATAATCTCCGACTGATAATGCATGTTTTGTAGCATATTTATCTATTTTTACGGCATAAATGCATACATATTCTTCACGGTTTTTAGGGCATGAACTTCCTTTCCCTGGTCATTACGTAGGGATGTTATGAAGAAAAGTGTTTTTTCGCCACTGCTGTGTTGTCGAAACACAAATATAAATTTTGATTCTTCAGCTGGTAAAATTAACCGTCCTTTGCTTTACTTATTTTTGCTCAAGAAGCAACCTGAATGGTCGTCGTCGCCAAATAATAAATTCAAACAACTCTCTCAAGTTTAATTTTTGCATCCAGCACTGCAAAGTCAGCTACGTCATCGCCTGCGATGGCTGTGTAAATTATATTGCTGATTGCAGCATTTGTTAGACTATTCTCACATTACAGATGTTAAAGACAGTGTTGTCGCCAAACAGTCGTTTATAAGTAGAGTCATGCATTTGATTACCTAGGCACCAAGCAACCCGCAACACTGTAGTTGCGTATGGGGTATAGATCAGTGACACTGAACCCCAGACACACAGTTTAGATCTGCCATCAAAGCAGGGTTGCCAGATGTCCCGATTTGGCGGGACTTGACCCGATTTTCATATAAAAGTCCCGAGTCCCGTTTCGATTCGAGGCGGGACCCAAAAAGTCCCTCCTTTAGAAAATTAACGTCACTTGTATAATTGTATCGTTACCTAGTAACTATTTTGTCCTAGGCCTGGATAATTATAACAAATTTTAATTAATTTCCTTAACAATGTAGGTTTTATATTGGAAAAAACGAATATTTTGGCAAGTGTAAGGTTTGTAACAGCTAATTCAGTGGTGAATATGATATTTCTAAACATTTAAAAAGAGACGTTCATCCCAAATGCATGGCAAAGAGAATTGAAAAAAGCTTGTTGGAAATGCTGAAGTCTAGTAATAAATATGTAGGAAGCTCTGAAAATGTATACTGCACGGTATGTTAAATTATGAGTTTCGAGCAGTAATAAGTCATAAAATAAATATGAATTCAGGTTTCAGTAAATTTTATGTTATTGTTATCGATTAATAAACATTGAAATTTAAATGTTTTGTCACATCTGGTGCCATCTTTTGGAATTTATGCTTTAGAATTAATAAAAAACAGCTGGGGAAATCTATGAGACAGAAATTACTATTAAGTCATTAAGTTAATAATTTGGCATAACATATTATTGCCACAAGTTCTTCAGAAAGACGCCAGAGAAACGTGATGTAACTTGCAGCCAGATAAATATTGTTTTATATTGGATGTCTACAATATGTTTTTTTTTAATTAAAATGTCAATTTTAAGATTCATATTAGTTTCTTCAACTGTACGTAAAGGGATATTTTTAACTTCTTTTTTGATTTATTTGTTTGTAGTGATGAAAATGTCAACTCTGCCCATATTCATATTATTCGTTCTTTAAAATAAAACGTAAGTATTGTATATTATGATGGAAAAAGAATGTCCCTCTTTGGTTGATCTAAAATGTGACAACCCTGATCAAAGAATAAGGTAGTTAACATGCCGAAATGAAACAAGAAGTAGTCGGTGTGAATAATTTTTACTGTGATTTACTGTATTATTGTAATGTTCACCATTTATTTACTTATGTGTGTATTTATTTATTTATAGATGTGTACAGTAGTGGCAAAAAAACCGGACCGACCCTTGTAGCTGATTTCAGAGCCTTGTTCACTCCAGAGCACGATAGACTGGTAACTAAGACTTTCGTGGTTCGAATTCTGCCTGGGAAGGAAACTTTTTTTTTTTGTTCCTTATTCAGATTTATTCCCAATACTTTTCGATTTCTGGTAAAATTCATGTTCTGAGAATAATAAGTTAATTAAGTAGTAAAATATCGCTGCAATCGAAAAGTATTGGGAATAAATTTGAATAGGGAACAAAAAAATTTCCTTCCCAGGCAGGATTCGAACCACGAAAGTCTTAGTTACCAGTCTATCGTGCTCTGGAGTGAACAAGGCTCTGAAATCAGCTACAAGGATTGGTCCGGTTATTTTTGCCACTACTGTACATACTGAACATTCACAATAATAATAATAATAATAATAATAATAATAATAATAATAATAATAATAATAATAATAATAATAATAATAATAATAATATAATAATAATAATAATAATAATAATACTTACTTACTTACTGGCTTTTAAGGAACCCGGAGGTTCATTGCCGCCCTCACATAAGCCCGCCATTGGTCCCTATCCTGAGCAAAATTAATCAATAATAATAATAATAATAATAATAATAATAATAATAATAATAATAATAATAATAATCCGTGGCGCTACAGCCCGTGAAGGGCCTAGACCGACCAGCCGGCTGCTGGCCTCACGCCCACATGTCGAAGCAGAGGTGGACGATCATCCAACCAGAATGGGGGTATCGTGTGGTTAGTACGATGATCCCCCCAGTCGTTATAGCTGGTATTCGCAACCGGATTTCGCTACCTATCGTAGCACCCCAAGTGGATCGCGATGACAGGTGGGCACCGGTCCCATACACTGGCCGAAATTTCATGAGAAAATTTCTTCCCCCATAAGGACTCGAACTAGCGCGCATTCCGTAACGCGAGTCCTAGGCAGGATGCCTTAGACCACGGCGCGGCGCGGGACATACTGAACATTCACCGATGTTTTATTGTAGTGAGTGGATGTAACCTTTCTCCCAGGTAGGGTTCAGTGGGAGGGGTACACCGTACAGCCGTACACGGTATGTCGAACCTAGACCTACTTTTCTAGGCTGCACGTGGCGCTTACAGTGAAAGACGGTGTTGCAATACTTACTTTCACTGAGTTGGATGATGTGTCGTCAATATCCAGAAATAGAAAAGGAGTCATATTGTGTTCGAATCAGTCTTCTAACATACGATACGCGTTTTCCTTTTTTCTAGTATTTCTGAGATAATGTGGCCAGTGTTGTTTTGAATAAATGTCCCTTACCACTTTTTATATCACGACCTGTAGGTACTTCATTCATACTTTTTTTTTTTTCTCTAGGGTATTTTCCGTTGATACATTTATCTTTAATTCGGTCTATACATATTCAACAGCATTTAGACAGCAATGGTGACGGATAAGTCGTACAGCATGTGGCTATATTTCAAGGCTAGTTCATTGACCACGATACTTTCTTACAGCTGTATGCACGTTTAATATGCTGTAGCAATTTCACTTTTGTTGTTGGAGGCGATGTGATAAGCTCAATATTGTCGTCACTTCTGGACCAGAAGCGATATCGAATTTTGCTGCTATTTATGAGCAAAAATTCGTTTATTGCATAAAATTAATTTGTTATTTATTTAATTCAACTGCTGGTCTCTTATTAAAAATCGGTTAGCCTTTTCTTTGTATTATTTGTGATAATTTTTTGTAATAGTATGAATATTATAGCCTAATACTTCTTGCATAAAATGTTTTATAAAAACAGATTTATTTCAATATCTCGAAACAGATTTTTGGCGCTTGGTCTCTTATTGTGTAACTCCGTCCAATTGAGACCACGCTCGAGCGTAGAGGCTATTCCATATGAAATCGATCAGTAAAAAACCTCGCATTTTTATACTCTAATTTTTTCCCTATTTATACAAGGTGCTGAGGAGAGTGCATTTTCAAAAATATACTATCGAAAGTCAAACGGTTTTCGTATTATTGAGCGACAAATTTAGCGTATTTTATAAAAACAAGCCTCTTTCAGCGCTCAAAACTCTGGAACCATTTACTGCAGAACATTGGACGAGAGCTTATTTTGAAGGTGACATTTGGTAGGTTATGTTAAGAAGTAATCCTTATTTTTATTGTATACAGAGAGAGAGAGATAGGTAATCTGATTTTACTTACTTTTAGGCTTTTTGCCAATTTGTAAAAATGTAAAAAAATATTGAGAAAAAACCTTGCATTATTAAGAGGGATTCGGCATTGTTTGGTTAGTGGTGCGGCAATAAGTTTCGAGGGTATTAAATAGATTTTCACACGCCTAGACTTAAACGGCGCAGTACCGCACGCACTGGCCGAGAGCTGAAGATAAGCGAGCGTTGGGCGTCATTTACTCCTGTGTTTATGAAAACCTGTGATAAAGTTAGCACAGCCATGACTGCTAGACGACACATCACGTGTTTATGTCTCCTGGCCTTGCTTACCTCGGCTAGCTCCCGTCTCACAGTCAGCTGGTTAGTTCACGCGTGTACTATTTATTTTCTTTATTTGATATTTTCAATAGTTTGTCAACGTGCCATCAGTAAAAAATATGTGTTTATTTGTACTTTCAATGCGGAATCTAACTATATATTTTAAAAATATTTTTTCTTTGGCAAAGGCGCCTTAATGAGGAAAAATCTAAATTTCTCTATTTCCATAAAAAGTAATAAAATCTGTTTATATGTCAATATAAACTTTAATTTCTCAGCATCAAAATAAACCATAATTTTGATCATTGGTGAAAAGGTTTCGGAGCTACAACAGTTTAAATTTGCAAATTTTATGAAAATACGATAAAGTTAAATAGTTTTAATTTAAACACTATGAAGTTCTGATGCCTCAAACTTTGCACAAAGCATTGTATCACAGTTATCTACGTACAGAAAAAAGTTTTATTGTATTTAGAAATTGTAAGGTCAATTTTCTCTATATTTCGGTCGATTTGAGATGGAATAGCTCGTCGGCAAACGCGTCTACTGCCTGAGCTACGCCGGTGGCTCCAACGAGTACTTATGTGGTCGTTGAGTGGCTCGGTTGAGATGATTACATCAGACATACTTCACTGTTAACCTATCTATTGCAGCCAACTTATAAAAATTATTGGCCGTATCGGTAATAAAATTCAGAAAATACTGGGAACTATAGTATCCGATAAGTTGTGCCTTTGAACTTATAATTAGCCTACGTGGTGTTCACTATCTCAGTCTGGTAACGCTGCCGAACAGAACACTTGGGTAGAACCATACTGATAACAAGAAAGAATATTATTCCTGATTCGAGATAGAGTTTGGCTACTGAAACCACTTCCTCCATGTTCAGAACAACTGTTTCCCTCTATTCGTATTTTACAGTAGATTGTAGCATTCACTGTGAAGGGTTGAGTCTCTGACCATGATAAGAGGTCACTGTACCACTATTATATTATCAACTCAAGTTTAGTCCAACTCTTGGGGACAACCATTTCTCATTCGATTATCTTTCAGTCAGGGTAAGAATGTCGCCCAGAATGATGCTTTTTATGATCATAGTGTTTTATAGTCTTATGTTTAGGTTTGGTAGATGTAAAGATAATACTTGTTATATAATATTTTGTATGTGTGTATTTATTTACACTGCAAGTGGGCAAGCACCCCGTGGCAGTGGTATACACAATATAAATAATACAAAATAAAATGATAAACAATACACAATAAAATGATAAACAATACACAATAAAATGATAAACAATACACAATAAAATGATAAACAGTACACAATAAAATGATAAACAGTACACAATAAAATGATAAACAATACACAATAAAATGATAAACAATGCACAATAAAATGATAAACAATACACAATAAAATGATAAACAATACACAATAAAATGATAAACAGTACACAATAAAATGATAAACAATACACAATAAAATGATAAACAATACACAATAAAATGATAAACAATACACAATAAAATGATAAACAGTACACAATAAAATGATAAACAAATACACAATAAAATGATAAACAATACACAATAAAATGATAAACAATACACAATAAAATGATAAACAATACACAATAAAATGATAAACAGTACACAATAAAATGATAAACAATACACAATAAAATGATAAACAATACACAATAAAATCATAAACAATACACAATAAAATGATAAACAATACACAATAAAATCATAAACAATACACAATAAAATGATAAACAATACACAATAAAATGATAAACAATACACAATAAAATGATAAACAATACACAATAAAATGATAAACAATACACAATAAAATCATAAACAATACACAATAAAATGATAAACAATACACAATAAAATCATAAACAATACACAATAAAATGATAAACAATACACAATAAAATCAATACACAATAAAATCATAAACAATACACAATAAAATCATAAACAATACACAATAAAATCATAAACAATACACAATAAAATCATAAACAATACACAATAAAATGATAAACAATACACAATAAAATCATAAACAATACACAATAAAATGATAAACAATACACAATAAAATGATAAACAATACACAATAAAATCATAAACAATACACAATAAAATGATAAACAATACACAATAAAATGATAAACAATACACAATAAAATCATAAACAATACACAATAAAATGATAAACAATACACAATAAAATGATAAACAATACACAATAAAATGATAAACAATACACAATAAAATCATAAACAATACACAATAAAATCATAAACAATACACAATAAAATGATAAACAATACACAATAAAATCATAAACAATACACAATAAAATCATAAACAATACACAATAAAATTTACAATACGCAATACAATTATACACACAATACAATGTAACACAATAATTACAATTAATAATAAAAAATAAAATACCTAATTTTACAATACAACCTACATATGTATAAACCCTACATAAGTTTAAATAGTCTTTCACTTTACTTTCATCTCACTCAGTGTAGTGGCATTTTGACGCATTTCACTGACGCTTTAGGACGCATTTCATTGACGCTATAAATTATCACTGATCGAAACTATTCACTGCACTGTAAAACCATAACTTCACTGACTCACCTCGCTTCACTGATACAACAGTTCAAATAAGTCAGATAATTACACCCTTATGCATACTTATAAAACAGAACTACATTTAAGCTAAACATTTCTAGTCTAAGGCCCTCTTACACTCTATTTTTAAATAATTTACAATTCAAACCAAGGAAGTAACTCGTCAGGCTAAATAAATACATGTCACCTTAAAAAATTAAATGTTAAATGTCACCTTAAATTTTAATTTGCACTTTATACACAACTTTTTAAGTTATTCTTGAATCTCCTTAAGGAAGTTCAGCCCTCAAAGACCGCTGCAGGTAGGTCATTCCAATCATTTATAGTTCTATTTAAAAATGAGAATTTACCTACATCCGTTTTCTGTTTCCTACATTTGATTTTAAAATCATGTAACTGTAAACAAACAAAAAAACACAAGGACTGCTTTTGAGAGAAAAAATAACGCATTTTCAGTAATTATTATAAAAATGATGATCTGCAAAGCTTAGCTTCGTGCGGGAGGCGTGTACTAATATCACAGTCTAGTATATACAGTCACGAAGCTCAATACATAGTAAATATGCATCCCTAGATAGTTGCTAACCACTAGGATCGCTACTATCGCCACATTACAGACAATGCGAAATAGTACCTGCATAATCTTTTGTTCCTAGCACCCTCACAACTCAAGTTTCGTGACTGTATATACTAGACTGTGCTAATATCATTGGCTACTAAGCAATCCGTGGTGTGCCAACCAACTGCTGACCTCACGTTCACATGTCTCAGCAAAGGTAAATGATCTTCTAATCAGAGCGGGGGAAACGTCTGGTGAGCACTATGATCGGAGTGAGAGAGTATTTCGCTACCTATCGTAGCTCGCCAAATTCATGATGATGCTGAATGGACAATGGTTTTATATGGTGGCTGAAATTGCAAGAGAAAATTCCTTGTCTATAGTACTGTACTCCAAGCAGAGCTTTTTCCGTAACGACGCCACGACGCGAAACATAAGGGTATGTGTACGTGAACGACCACAAATATTATCAGAAGATGCAGGCTATACATTTCTAAAGTTTTATAAGGAAATGAACTCACAATTGGACAAAAATTACAAGGTAAAGTTGGCGCCAGCATTTTTGGCATGTGTCCTAGATATATAGTCCCCAGTTTGTGAGCATGTTGCTAGTGCAGTTGAGAATGGTACCAATTCCTATACACGTCACATCAGCCATTTGCCAAACCCAGTTGTCAGACCTACTGCGGCAAATGTAAAACACTCGCACTTAACATTCCCATTACTTATTTCACACGCCAAAAACGGTGACGCGGACTGTACCACAACAAGACTTGTTAGTACTTAAATATCTGATAAAAGTATAAAAAAAAGCTTAATAATAATAATATTTTTTAGAATTCATTTTTTACTTTAAATGAAATTTTCCAAAATTTGAAAATTTTCACACATATTAGGCTATTTTAGAACTCCACAACGATTAGAGATAGAATTCTGAAATTTTGTACACTGATTTAACATGCAGTTATGCAAAAGGTAGACTATACTAATGACCAGGGAAAGGATTTATATGTAAATACATATTTACTTATAAAGCTAATATAATTTATATTTTGCATTATCTTTATGTTTCACAATGTGTAGGGTTGAAAAATCCTACTTTTATTTTCCATATTTTTCCATATTTTAGAGTTTAGTACATATTTTCGTTAATTTCCATATATTTTCCATATTTCATATAAAACAGTCCATATTATATTAGGTTTAACAATAAAACAAAACAAAATTCCATTAACTTTTAAAAATACATTTCAACAATAGAGATTTAAACACATGTTCAGTAATCCCTTTAACATCAGAGTTATTTGAAAATTAGCAGTCCTATCAACAATGGGAAAGTAAGTTACAAAACTGTATTAATTTAATTTAAAATTTTTAACAGACTTCAGTTGTGCAGCTCAACAGTTAAATGCCAGTCAGAGTACACATAGGTTCAGTTTTGTAAATCATACTATAAAGACGGTAAATATGCCAAAAGTACGTCATTCAGTCAATTTAAAATCAAAACTAACAAGTTACATTTCAGAATTTAAAGAAGATGGTTTATCAACTGACAATAAAATATTATTTTGTAATTTGTGTCAGTGTGCAGTATCATCTACACAAAAGTTCCTGGTGCAACAACACATTACAACTAGTAAACATCAGGCCAACAAACAACTAAATTCCAAGCAGAGACAATTGTTTTTAACACAACCAACAACATCGAATGTAAGATCTGAGTTTAACATCGACCTGTGCCGTTCTCTCATCTCTGCTGATATTCCTCTCTACAAACTAAAGAATAAGGTCTTCAGGGAATTCCTTGAAAAATATACTCAACATACAATCCCGGATGAGTCAACACTTAGGAAGACGTATGCTCCATCCATCTACGATGAGACAATACAGAAGATAAGAGATGAAATTAAAGATAGTTCAATTTGGGTTTCCATTGATGAGACTCCCGACAAAGAAGGTAGACTTGTTGGTAATGTAGTTATCGGTTTGTTAAGTGAACAATATTCTGAACCGAATTCTTTTACATTGTGATGTTCTAGAAAAGTGCAATAACAAAACTATAGTTAAACTGTTCAACGAAGCTATGGGTATCCTGTGGCCAAAGGGTATTATGTACGATAATGTGTTATTCTTTATTAGCGATGCTGCCCCTTATATGGTCAAAGCTGGACAAGCATTATCTGTTGTATATCCTAAATTGACTCATTTTACTTGTGTGGCGCATGCATTTCATCGTGTGGCAGAAGTGGTCAGAGACAATTTCCCTAAAGTAGATTTGTTGATTTCATCAGTGAAAAAAGTATTTCTCAAAGCTCCCAGTAGAGTTAACGTGTTGAAAGAAATGTACCCTGAAATTCCATTGCCACCAAAGCCAATTTTAACTAGATGGGGTACATGGCTAGAAGCAGTTGAATATTATGCCGAACATATAGACTCTATTAACAATGTTCTCCTTGCATTGGACTCTGAAGATGCAGTCTCAATTGATACTGCGAAAACAGTTACCTGTGACATAAGTGTGAAGAATGACTTAGCTCACATTCAGCATACATTTTCATGCATCATAAAAACGCTCAAAAGTCTCCAAAATAGGCACCTTTCACTATCTGAAAGTTTTGAAATTATAAATAGTACTGTGGAACAACTGAATCGTGGTAGAGGTAAAGTTGCAGATGCAGTAAGAGCTAAGGTGGACACTGTACTTTCAAAAAACCCTGGATATGAAGAACTACAAAAGGTTGTTGCTGTGATGAGTGGTGAATCAACAGTGAAGATTAACTTGGACTTATCCCCAGCAGACATTGTGAAATTGAATTATGTACCAGTTACTTCTTGTGACGTCGAACGCTCTTTTAGTCAGTATAAATCTATCCTCAGAGACAATAGAAGAAGATTCACTTTTCAGCACTTGAAAGAAATGTTTGTAACCTATTGTTATGGTAACAGACAATAAAAATTGTGTTTTGTTGAAACTACATTGGAAGATAAGGTACGTCCATTATATTTTTTGTTTAGTTTGATTAAAATGTACCAATATTTAACGTACATAGTCATTTTTTTATAATTTTAAGTCCATATTTAATTCCATATTTTGGTAAAAATCCATATTTAATTCCATATTTTGGTAAAAATAACTACATATATATTTACATATTTCATATATTTTTAGTCCATATAAATCCGTTCCCTGCTAATGACCATTTCTTTGAAAATAGAAAAATTAGGTCACAAAACATTATGTAAATTTTTATATAGGACAAATAAAAAATTAATTGTATTAAAATAAACAACTCTACATGTCTGAGAGTAGTCCACATTTCAGAAATAAGTGTTTATTACATTCAGGAAAAATATTAAAGATGTCAGAGAGACCATAACAATGTTATGGTTACCACATGATGTAACTGCAGAATTTTTTTTTCGTACTTCGATAAAAATGGTTTGAAAAATATTATTAGTAACATTTATATACTTTTATTAGATATTTAAGTTCTGATAAGTCTTGTTGTGGTACCTTGTAATTTCTGTCCAATTGCGAGTTCATTTTCTTATAAAATTTTAGAAATTTAGAGCCTGCATTTTCTGATAATATTTCTGGTCGTTCACGTACATATGGGCCTACCCATAAACTACTAAAAGGTACAAAATCGTAGAGTTCGTAAAATCTCCGTGTAAAATAAAAAACAGAAATCAAAGACAGATTGACTGAGGTAAACGAAATCATAAAATCAGCAATTCGAAGATAAATAAGGAGAAAAAGGGGAAAAAGAAGAAAATGAGAAAGAATGAAAAAGGAAGAGAAGAAAGCGGGAGAATGTAGGAGAAAATTGTAAGAAGGGAAAAGGAAAAAAAAGAAAATTGAGAGAAGAAATAGGAAAGGAAGAGAAGGGAATAAGTGGAAGGAATTAATAATAAGACAAGGAAAGTAAAGGGAAAAGATAAAATCAAGAGAAACACGGAAAAAGGAAGAGAAGAAGATGATGAAAAGTACGCGAGAATTATGATAAGAAAATAAGGAAAAAAAGATAGAATGGAGAAGAAACTGAAGAGAAAAATATGTAAAAGATGACAGGTCAGAGAATTTTATGATAAGCAGAGGAGGTAAGAGAAGTGAAAAGAAAAAATCAGGGGAAAAAGTGAAAAAAAGGAAAAGAAGATGAGAAAAAGTAGAGAATCATTATAAGAAAATGAGGAAAAGAGAAAAAGGAGAAGAAAACGAAAAGAAAAAGAATAGAAAAGAGAGGACTGTGTGGAAAAGTAGCAGAGATTTATGAGAAGATGTAGGAATGAAAGGTGAATAGGAAAAGAAAATGAGAAAAATAATGGAAAAGAAAGAGAAGAGATGAGAAGTGAGGGAAAATGTTTGATAAGACGAGGAAAGAGGGAGGGATATAAAAGAAAATACAGGAGAAAAAATACAAGAAAAGAGGACAAGGAAAAGTAGGAGAGAAGTATGATTAGAAAGGGACGATGAAAATAATGGAAAATAAATAGAAGAAGGTGAGAGAGCGAAAAGAAAGGGCAAAGAAAATGGTGAGGAACAGGGGAAGAAATATAAGAAGACTAAAGGAAAAAATGCATGCCTTTGCCAATATCAGGCTTTAGAGCCAGTGTGTAAATTATTTAAAACTAGTCGTTGCATGTTCATGTCAACAGCTGCAGTAACAGCAGTCTGTGGCAACAAAACCCACATCCTCTTTCCTGTTCCAGGAGGTAAACGTCATAAATATTATTCAAACGACAGTATCGTGTTGTAGAAGATAGCTTCTTGTCTACGACAACGACCGTTAGGCACAAATCTGGAGTTCAAATTAAGTGAAAATAAAAAGGTATGTACTGGCACCACACAGGTGCAAAAGTAATTTACTTTTTAGTTCATTAATTTAATTTATGTTTTATTTAACGACGCTCGCAACTGCCGAGGTTATATCAGCGTCGCCAGTGTCCCGGAATTTTGTCCCGCAGATTTTCTTTTACATACCAGTAAATCTACTGATATGAGCCTGTCGCATTTAAACACACTTAATTGTCATCGACCTGGGTCAAAATCGAACCCGCAACCTCAGACACAAAAGACTAGCACTCTACCGACGGTGCCACTCAGGCCGACTTTTTACTTTATTAAGATTGGAATTTATTGCTTTTGTTTTTGATATAATATATATTAATTTAAGGTTAAGTACGATGTAGATTTAAAAAAGGCGTATGACTCGGTTAAGAGAGAAGTTTTATGTAATATTCTTATTGAATTTGGTATTCCCAAGAAACTAGTTCGATTAATTAAACTGTGTCTTAGTGAAACTTACAGCAGAGTCCGTATAGGCCAGTTTCTATCTGATGCTTTTCCAATTCACAGCGGGCTAAAGCAGGGAGATGCACTGTCACTTCTACTTTTTAACTTCGCTCTAGAATATGCCATTAGGAAAGTTCAGGGTTTGTAATTGAACGGGTTACATCAGCTTCTTGTCTATGCGGATGACGTGAATATGTTAGGAGGAAATCCACAAACGATTAGGGAAAACGCAGAAATTCTACTTGAAGCAAGTAAAGCGATAGGATCGGAAGTAAATCCCGAAAAGACAAAGTATATGATTATGTCTCGTGAGCAGAAAATTGTACGAAATGGAACTATAAAAATTGGAGATTTATCCTTCGAAGAGATGGAAAAATTCAAATACCTTGGAGCAACAGTAACAAATATAAATTACACTTGGCAGGAAATTAAACGCAGAATAAATATGGGAAATGCGTGGTATTATTCGATTGAGAAGCTTTTGTCATCTAGTCTGCTGTCAAAAAATTCTGAAAGTTAGAATTTATAAAACAGTTATATTACCGGTTGTTCTGTATGGTTGTGAAACTTGGACTCTCACTTTGAGAGAGGAACAGAGATTGAGGGTATTTGAGAATAAGGTGCTTGGGGCTAAGAGGGATGAAGTTACAGGAGAATGGAGAAAGTTACACAACCCAGAGCTGCACGCATTTTATTCTTCACCTGACATAATTAGGAACATTAAATCCAGACGTTTTAGATGGGCAGGGCATGTAGCACGTATGGGCGAATCCAGAAATGGATATAGAGTGTTAGTTGGGAGGCCGGAGGGAAAAAGACCTTTGGGGAGGCCGAGACGTAGATGGAAAGATAATATTAAAATGGATTTGAGGGAGGTGGGATATGATGGTAGAGACTGGATTAATCTTGCTCAGGATAGGGACCAATGGCGGGCTTATGTCAGGGCGGCAATGAACCTCCGGGTTCCTTAGAAGCCAGTAAGTAAGTATGATTCGATTTTTTTTACAATTACGAAAAATTGAGGGAAGAGGACGGTATAATTTGAATTATTTTTTTTATGCATGTTTTTCATTTTGTGTGTGTGTGTGTGTGTGTGTGTGTGTGTGTGTGTGTGTGTGTGTGTGTGTGTGTGTGTGTGATTGCTACTACAACTCAAATTCGATATTAATGTGGCGCCAGACCGGAATACTAGAGATGGGTAAAATATAGCACAACAGTTATTTTGGAACTGTTCCGGTCTCGGAACTGTTGCAAAAATGAACAGTAGGTCGGAACTTCCTGTTCCGAAATAACAGTGTTCCGACTCAGAGCTGCTCACTTGCCCAGCTGTTGTGGGCTCGCAGTACCGCGTTGCACAAGGTATGTTCCGACTCCGAAATAACGGTCGGAACGTCGGAGCTCGTTCCGATGAACCAATGACAGCTGCGGTTACACGGTTCTCGTTGTTCTTTATGTTGTACTTGGAACTTCGTTGGATGAAGTTGGTACTTGAAACTCTCACGTGGTTGGAGGGGGACGCGTGGAAATTGAAATCCTTGCGGTGGCGCGAACTTTAATATCAACAATTGGAAGACTGGCCAATCATCTGTTGTGTGTCCTGGTTATAGTAAGTATTTAATAATCTGTAATATTCATTCCTATTCAATTCCGCGGGAATTGTTAATTCCCGCTTTATAGTTTATTTCACCATTCCTTGACTAATTCTGTTTTATAAACATTCTACAAAGTCATAAAGTACGCATACTATTATTAATTCATTGATCAGCTGATTCTATACATGTAAGGTTAAAGTCGTAAATGGTAATGAGTGGTTTAGTTACAATGTCTGTATGTCGTTTGTTGAGGTTAAGTCTGACAAGCACAAGTTTTTGTGATATCTTCTCTGTTATCAAAGAACGACAAAAATGTTGTAGCATTATTTGTTGGAAACTGCCCATATAAGTACTGATTTGGAGAGCGAGGTTTAATGCGAAGTTTAAATTACACTTTGGTAAAGATGCGTTTCCAGCATTTTACTAACCCACTGCGGGGTTCCCAGGTTTCAGTACTGCCAATATATATCTTTTTTATTATTTATGAAATTGTATTATTATTATTATTATTATTATTATTATTATTATTATAACTGTGCATTAAGAAAAGTAAAAATAAAAATTAATTATTTGTTTTTTTTTATTATGTAATAGAACAGAAATTACATACAATATGTTTTAAATGTCATGTTAATTTTTTTAGTTGGCTACCATGTCTTTATAACTTTATGTACGAAAACAAAGTGTTGTATTCTGTCCTTGTCAACAGCTGTTTAATTACTAACATTAAGCTTTTGAGTTCTGTCCGCATGCACAGCAATTTTCCAAAATCGATTCGAATGTGCATTGCAGTGCCATCTATAGATAAGAATGTGTACTATGTCATGCCTATGAGTGCTCCAGTGTGAGCTGCACGGTGATGAGGGAGGGTAATAGACGCCACGCGCAGTTCTCTCTCGAAGATTCTGTAAGCCATGCGAATCGAAGGTCCGAGAACATGTGGTTTAGAAATAAAAGCGCGAGCAGTCTTCGGAGAAATTAGTTAACCTTCAAGTCTTGGACAGCAGCGAGCAAGGTGGACCTTAGTTCGATGTGCAGTGAACTTGAGTGAAGTCTGTCTACACTTGAGTCTTCGAGCGAGTAAGGGAGCCAACTTTCGAGACCAGGGATCGACGTGTCGTGGACCGTAGCCGGAAGACCGGGGTTCGATTTACAGTGAACTTGAAGAGTGAGCTAGAAGAACTAGCCAAGGCAAGCGAACTGTGAACTGACAGTTTTGTTCTGCACATAGTGCTTTGTGAACATTAATTTAAATTACGAGTACATTGTTGTTCTTCTCAATAATACACGTGTCTTGCCATTGTCGCTGTGTGGAGTGCAATAACTACTACTGTGTTGAGTGGAATACCCATTGTTGTAGGGTAAATTAAAAGTAGAATAAAATTCACATTATTGTCTGGTAGTGGGTAAAAGTAGAAATAAAAGTCACAATCAGTGTTGCCAAGTCAGAGGTTTGTAGCTAAATCTGATGTTTTCAGGACTATGGTCAACTACAGAATTTTACCTTCAGCGGCTAGCTATTTTTTTTTTTTTTGGCGTTGTTTGATGATTCTAGCAGAAGGAGATGATATTTTTAAGTTTTTTTTTTCTGTAAAGATGTTATATGTACTTGCGGACAACAATGTTAGTTAATCATAAACCAGAGTTTAGTTTGGTATTATCACACTTTCTCGTGCGAACGTGTAAAATATCAATGTTTTATATTAACTCCATTTGATGCAACCACGTCATTTTCTGGCTCATCCATTGTTGTACAAATAAGGTATGCCGCATTCGTTAAACTCTTAATCTAATACTGGGTGTTCAGTTCAAAGTGTGTCATGGCTCGCTGTCGTTGCTTACGAGATTACACATCTCGTAAGCAACACTCGCTGTATGCCGTCATATGGCTAGTCGATGAGCCTAGAGAATTCAATCTTCCTACACTTCCGCAGAGGTGTATTACATATGTGTCAGAGAAGTAGCGTAGCAAGTACGGCGTTCATTCTGAAGAATACTTACTGATATGTACGGCAATGCCGGTAGTGGCAGGAATGTGAAATGTTTGGAAACATGTACTGAGGTGGGTTTTTTTCTTACTGTTAGGATATGGGGAGAGGGTTAAGACGATTTCTTACGTATTTGTTGACATTAACTTGGATGGTCAACATGGACATGGAGCATTTGATTTGTGTTGTGGAATGTTACCGTACGCAACCGATGATAACAAATACCCTGCGTACGACTTGGCAGCGCAAAACACAGTTCGAAAGAGGTTATGGTAGCACACTGACGGTACAGACCGCCATCTGTTGCTACGACGTTCAAGTTATACCGTACACGTTCTCAAGTTCAGATTGAACGCCTTGATTAATAGGCAACTTCTCTAACATAAAAGCTGAAACTCGCTTCAAATTGCTGACTCACAATAGTGACGTCATGACACACTTTGAAATGAACACCCAGTATATGCATTGTTTTTTTGTAAATGAATTTTATTGATGTATTTAATCATAAAGAGAATAGATAATGAACTAAATTATTATTTAATTTTTCATTTCGAATTATAGTTTATGTAACAAGACATACTTAAAACTTAAAACCAAACTCATTGTTGCCAGGCACGTCTCCAGCTCGATGTGAAATCAGATTTCGAACTAACTGTGATTTGATTATTTCCGAAGTGTCAGTATATTCTTGATCTACTTCATTAAATTTTGAAGAAATTATATATATATATATATATATATATATATATATATTATTTAACGATGCCGCGTAAAACTCCATACGTACAAACATTTAGAGATGTGTGAAAAATCATAGTGTTGAAAAATTGGGTGGAAGAAGCCGGTGATAGTTCGAAAGCTCGGTGTAAATGGTGTAAGGTGATATTGAATGCAAAATATTAAGATTTAACTACCCGTGCTGATAAACACAAAAAGAGTAGCGAGTGTTTTTCTGTTGCTCGGCAACAGTTGCTGAGATACAGTGGCGGAAAATTAACTTTGGGGATTGGAAAAATGTTTTCAACACTACACGCTTCTGAGCAGAGGTGAGTGTTATTTCAATTTCCAAAGGATTAGAAATATTAGGTTTTTTAAATTTTCAAATCTCATTATAGTTCATTCCAAATTTTAAGTTGCGATTTTCAGTGATGCATTGGTGGACATCCCTTCATTTTATTTCCTTATCCTACCGTTGTCAGATGCAGAGGTTGAGAGGCTATTTAGCCAGATGAATCTTGTGTAAAAGCACAGGAACAGGATGGAAAATTCCAAGCTAAATACAATTTTGACCACTCGAGCAGGACTGAGAAGACTTGAAAAATGTTGTTGCACTTAAGCATTGCCCCAAGATGTATAGTTTGTATTTCGAATTTGGAAGTGATGTATTAAGAAAAATCTGGAGTTTTTTAACTACAGTTTAGTGGTTTTTTAAGCTTGTCCAGCGGCAAATGGAATTCTGAGTTGGCAACACTGGTCACAATATAATACAGACTAAATAAAATTAGATTTTTAATTAATCGACCTGGTGTACTGTACGGTCAATGCTCTGAAATTTGTGGGGCAAATCACAGATTTATATCTATCGTAATTGAAGGTATTTCAACAAATGATTTTATTAACTGAATCCTAAAAATAAATGAGTCAACAGATGACTGAAAGGAAGTAATGGTCTCTTAAACCAAATTATAGTAATTTAGCAATTACTTCTGATGAGAAAATTTAGTTAAATAATAACATTATCTTGTCAAGATAAAATTATTCGTTCGAATAATTTTCTATTCCACAAATAATACCTTTAAGATGATTTAATATTATTTATATTCTTCTCTATTATATTCATATTATTTAATTCTATAAATTACTTCTCATATATTCCAATAAAACTATTAACAGAAAAAATAATATAAAAATTATAAATTGAAAATGATAAGTAATCTATTTTCAATATTTGACCCATCAACAAGTATAATCGTTGGCGCCACAGCCCTTGAAGGGCACAGCCGACCAGCCGGCTGTTGGCCTCGCGTTCACATGCCGAAGCAGAGGTGGACGATCATCCAACCAGAATATAGGTATCGTGTGGTTAGCACGATGATCCCCCCAGACGTTATAGCTGGCTTTCGCAACCGGATTTCGCTACCTATCGTAGCTCCCCAAGTCCATCACGATGCTAGGTGGACACCGGTCCCATACACTGGTCGAAATTTCATGAGAAAATTTCTTCCCCCATGAGGACTCGAACCAGCGCGCATTCCGTAACTCGAGTCCTAGGCAGGAAGCCTTGAACCACAACGCCACGGCGCGGGACAAATTCGAGATTAGTTTTGAAAAAAGAAGTGTGGGACTGAAATTTAAGGATAAACCTACGAGAAAATTTGTCATTTATGGTCAAAAAATCAAATTTTTAATTTATAGCATTAAAAAATTGTTTACGATCTAAGGACCTTCCGGGGTAATTTCCATGTACTTATGCCCTTTCAATTGCATATTTCGGCGGCCGTTTTTAAAAGCATATGTATGTGTGTTTATTTATATTCATTTAAAATTTCAAACTCATTTTTGACCTTTTTTTTTCACAGAAACGGTAAGTTTTCGCTAAGTCCACCGCTGTGGAGTAACGGTTAGCACGTCTGACCGTGGAACGAGGGCTCGGGTTCAAATCCTACTTGGTAATAGTTACCAGGTTGGAGTTTTTCCGGAGTTTCCTCTCAGCCAATTGAAACAGAATTACTGGGTAACTTTCGGCATTGGACCTCGGACTCATTTCGCCATCATTAATTCACATATTACCTCTGATTGAGGTCCTATCTGATATGTAGGCTACACTTATTATCAGTCAGTACATCTCACTTGACAATATGTGTCAGAGGAAAAAACAGTTGTTTGTATGCATTCTGTGCAATATGTAGCTAATCGGTGATGTGTACAATGGAGGGGGAAAGGAACTGGCCAGGCTACTCTATTATCTCCTGGCCTATTGCCTCATAAGTGGTGCGACGTTGGTATCACTTGTAAGGTTCAGATCTGTCTTCGTACAGTTGACTAAACAACAACAATTCACATATCATTATCATCCATACCATAGCCCGGGTTAAG
Source organism: Periplaneta americana (assembly GCF_040183065.1). Classification (NCBI taxonomy): domain Eukaryota; kingdom Metazoa; phylum Arthropoda; class Insecta; order Blattodea; family Blattidae; genus Periplaneta; species Periplaneta americana. Next base: position 134,802,272 of record NC_091122.1, on the reverse strand, counting down.
TACACGGTGCGGCATGCTGTACTTGTACAAGAACGCGGCCGTTCGGCTACCTAATCATTCACAGAATAGGACTGGTAAGCCTCAGGCTGCAGTGTAGGTCTTCGTATCCCTCCTCCGTACAAGAGAAAAGAAATTACCTTCGGGACAAATTTACTGTCATAAATCAGTCACATTGAGACAAAATTTGTACAGTAAATGATCATATTATTAGAGCCAATTTATGAAAATAGAAAATTTATCTTCCGATTGTTATGTTGATAGTAGGCCTATTGCTTTTTCTGATTGAATATCATAAAGTACCGGTACACATTTCAGTACGGTAATAAAATATATCGCTTTCAACAATAATTAGAAACAAACTGCCACGGTGATCTAGTAGCAAGAACCCCTGATCACGGAATCAAGGCTAGAACGCTGGACTTATAACCCTGTGAACCTGGGTTCAATCCCGGTGTACCCACGCTTTATAATTTGTGTTGGACAATCTCGTGGTCCAGGTAACACATGGGTTTTCTCTGGAAGATCCGGTTCTTCTGTGACATTCCAACAAATCTCCATCATCTCATCTCATCGCTGGTGTAGCGTAGACCAGCCTCCTACGGCGCACCCTGGGTAATGACTAGAGAGCGGAATTTAGGCAAAAACCTATTTTTTCCCATAATACATACAGGCTTGAGTTTTAATATTTACATTTTTCATGGATTTATAGCGCCTAAAAATGTCTATTTCGACGTTAGTGCCTATTTTTAAGTTTTTTTTGGCATCATTTTTCGAAACTATTTACTATTTTTCTTAACATCCTGTACCGTTTACGTTCGAAGACGGATAACAACAACTCCTTCCTAGCAGTGAATGACACAATAGAGAAGTATCTCCGGACCATCCCTTCTCATTCTTACAATCTTTCAATCCTAAAATTCCAACTTTCAGTTGGTCTGGATAGCGTTGTCGGTATAGCGCTGGCCTTCTGCGCGTTCGTTCCCGGCCCAGGTCAATGGCTTTTAAGTGTGCTTAAATGCGACAGACTCATGTCAGTAGATTTACTGGCATGTAAAACTCCTGCGGGATTATTATTATTATTATTATTATTATTATTATTATTATTATTATTATTATTATTATTATTATTATTATTATTATTATTAATCTTCTGTCTGTCAGCAATTTAACGCAAACTTGCTGGGTTGTACCCAAATGCGCATTATTTTACATTCCAAGACAGATAACAACCCCTTCCTTTTTTCTCACCATTTGTAAATAAAGCAGTGAGTGACACAATAGCCAAAATAGATGCTGATCATCTACTGTAAAGCAAACTATGGAAATGTGATTGGTGAAGGAAAAACACTAACTTAAAGAGAGAATGTCTTCATTTTGTGTATGCATGTGTACCTTGTAAAATTTGAAATATGTGAAAGTTTCTTTCAAGCCTAAAGTTTTGCGTTAAATAAATATTTAATCTTCTAGGCCTATTAGTGACATTCTTTAACAAAAAAACCTAAATAAAGGAGTTCAAGAGCCTATTTAGGCGCCTAAAATGCCACTTTTTAGGGCCTAAAATTTCGCTCCCTATTAATGACTCCCAGTAAATTGGTCTACACAACTGGCTTCATATGGGACTGTTAAGTACTCGCCATTAGTTAATAAAAGAAAAACAATTGCAAACATTTCAGTCCATTTTTAGAAGCTCCATTGAAAATTCTATCATATGATCACCCATTTTATATACTTTTTGGTACATCTATATCACATTTCGTGTTCATCGTGAAAAAAAAAAGTCCTAGTTCTGACTTTATTTAAGGCACATGGGCTTTCTTTTCTATTGTGAGAGCATTGTGTGTTAAACCATGAACTCTTCCCGGTTTTTCTGAAATGATGACACTCCGTATAAAGTCGTTGTCGTTGCTTAATAGCTTTGACCTTTTCTCACGAGTTATCTGGATTTATTTATATCTTGTCAGCGTTCTAGTTGAATTATATAGGCCTGTTGTATTTATTTCCATGATACTGAGTACCCTTTTTATGTTTTTTCATCAATTTCAATCGCAAATGCTGTATGAATATTTCTGCTTTATAAGGATGGTTTCGTAATTGGTGCTACTGCTGCTGACGATCATGGTCATGGTCCTTCGTGGCCTCCTCTTCTTATTCCTTGGTATCCATAGAAGACCGTACTATAAAGTTGCCTCGTTTAATTATTAGGCAGCGGCATTCCTTTTAAGATTTGTAGGTCTTTATTGCATGCACCGATAATAAAATGAAAATGCGACGTTGTCACGTCTTGTTTGTTGCTGCTATATATTAATATAACATGGATATCGGCTAGGCTTAATTGCTCAAAGTATGAGTTAATTTGAAGATTATTTATATTATTTAGATTATTTATTTTAAATTAATTATTTAAATAAATAATTAAATGTTTCTCCATAAGAAAAACCGGAAAGTTTGACTTTTTGTAATAATTCTTTTATTGTTAAGGATTGGCCCTTATTGTAAGAACTATATATTTCACGGCGAATGTAATCACATATAAAACCATCAACTTTATTAAATTTTGTGACTTTGTGTCCACGCTTTTTAGGTGTCTTAGGTCCCTTTTTTACAATTTTACTTACAGTATTTCTATTTAATTTAAGAATTTTAGATGTCTCCGAAATTTTTCCTTCACCTAAATTGTTTTTCAGATCATACGTGTGAGCATTGCACAGAAACATTTGACACTGCGGTAATTTCATAGAAGACGGGCACCTGGTTGGATGTACTAAGTATTACCAACTTTTTTACTTTAGAGTTAAATGTTAGTGATTTTTAGTGACTTTTATATGTTAGTTCTAGGTTTTTATACGAGGTGTCGCATTGATGATGTTTCAATTTGATTGGTTATAGTTGTCATTTGTTCTAGAATTTTCGTTAATTTTGAATGGGTAATGACGTTGTTAATTGTTCTTGGTTGTTTGAAGTGAGTGGTGTTATGCTGTTTTGCTGGCTAAAGCTATTGGAAGTTTGTCATTTTATTATATTCCTTCGATTTCAATGGTTATAGTTGTCATCATGTGTTCTAGAATTTTCGTTAATTTTGAATGGATAATGACGTCAGTAAGTTGTTCTTGGTTGTTTGACGTGAGTGGTGTTAAATTGTGTCTGATGGGTAAACCTATTGAAAGTTTGTCATTTTATGATATTTGTGAAAGATGTGTGAACATAGAACAGAGTATTACATTTTATGTCGATTTTGGTTCAGTTCTTTCGCTGGTGAATAAAAATTGTATCGATTGTTGACGAGAAAACTGTTCCTGTGATTCCAAGGAATTGTTCATTGAATTCTCCATACAAGTTAAGGTGTAATAAGAGTTCAAAGAGAATTTCATTTTGTGTAAATACATGGTTTAGTTATGTGAACTTAACTGTACGACAAAGTGGTGGTTTAGTTCTTTGTTGGCTGCATGCTTTAAGTTCAGATTGCCTTGAAGCCTGTGGCATAATGCAAGTGAAGTGGTTGTCTTTGAAGACGTCAATGAGGATTGAATTTTGTTTGATTAGGTGATAAAATATTGTTTTGTTTTGTGTTTTAGTGATTTGTGGGGGTTAAGTGCGGGCGAAAACTGCCAGAAAAGTACTACCAACTATGAAGTTCAAATGCCACCAAACACCATAAAAATCAAAGATGAAAAATTAAACATATTTTCATTTTTTGAAGGGCTTTTTCTTCCTTAAAAATATGAATATATGTTTGATTTTCCATCTTTGATTTTGTAATGTTTGGTGACATTTGAACTTCATAGTTGGCAGAACGTTTTGGTAGTTTTCGTCAGCCATGTTGGATTTTGCCCGTCTTCTAGGAAATTACCGACACTGCTTACATAATTTTGGTCTAGCTTTTGAATTTGAATTGTTATTTAACTCTGATATATTATTATTATTATTATTATTATTATTATTATTATTATTATTATTATTATTATTATTATTATTATTATTATTACCATCGTCGTTATTGACGTTCATGGGTATCGGTTCCGATACTTCACTCTCTTCCCACGGCCTCCACATTTTTATTATACACTGAACTGTAATATAATTAATTTTCACTGTGAACTAGAACAAGACACACTGCTAAAATTTGCAACTTCGCGTGGAGTATTCTAGCGGCCTTCAAAAGACTTGACGACAATGGACATAATTAAAATTATTGAAACTACAAAGCTTCCGTCCTCTTTGACACCGCTAGCCTACTAATTGAACGTGGCTACTTTACCACTAGTGCCATCACAGGTATAAGTAAAATAGATTTTGAGCTCCTTTCAGTTTAGATTGAATCCTTCTTTTAAAATGTATAATATCAAGATAAATATTGCTAAAATACAATTTTTGGAATGTTTTTCGCGTTTATTGTTGTTACCAAATAATTAAGTTTCTATTTTTAGTCATTTATAGAGTCAGCTTGCAAAATATTCAATTCTGACAAAGTCAGAGTTTAACGCCCCTTCGTCCCTTCGAGTTTTGCAATCTCTTCAAAGCCAGTCACCGGCGTAGTTCAGTCGGTAGAGAACTTTCATAGAAGATAACAAGATGTACTTACATTTTATAAAAGATCTTTATCAAATAAACTTTTACACTGTCATATATTTTATAAAAGATCTTTGTCAAAGAACTTTGATAGTGTAATAACTAGGGCCGTGATATCAATATTAGTCTGAGGTGAACATACGACGCTGGACAGAATGTAGTCGGCGTTTGAAGTACCTACAGGCAGCGGAAGCGAATTTGACAAACGCCTAAGCAAGCACGTTCCGTGTTTTGTATACGATTATTGCGTATTATAAAATCAAGACAATACAATCATTGTATATAAGGGTTAATATCGGAAAGGTCTAAAATGCTGGTGGTGTTCTGGCAGAAGCTACATGACCATACATGGTAATGTTCAGGGGTTGTAGTCACGTGCACTGCAATAGGCGTTATAATTCCACATGACCATATATAGTAATATTTTAGGTAGTATCTGGGCGTTGCAGCCCTACAGAATCCAAAAATAACTCAAAGGGGTGAGATGGTAACGCGTGGGTGAAGGAGAGATCGCTTCCTACGCAGTTACCAAAATTCTTAGGAGTATACATTTGCAATGATGCAATTACACAGAATACAGTAATATATAATTGACAGACATGGTTCATAATTATTAATCAACACTTACAGTCTAAAAGGGTTATAATATCATTCCACACAAGTTTCCGATTTTCTTGCATGAATTGTTGCCCTTCATTTTGTTGTTTTCTAAAGAAAGCGAAAACTTTTCTGATCAGTATTTTTAAATGCTTATTGAACAAATTGAGGGCAGTTTATTAATTTTTTCTAGCCATTTTATATTAGTTTTGGAAGCAAGGCTCTTGACCTTCTAAAAGTGAAGGGTGATTATGGACAATGACGTTTTATAGTTTAACCACAGTCTAATATATATATTTATTAGACTGTGGTTTAACCGTTATGGAGAGTCTGTGAAAGTTTGTGTACTTGTTGCTATTGGTAGCACTGATCACAGCAGCGTTGATCGCATTACCTGTCAGCACACCAATATATTTGTCCATGCAGATAGTATGTAAGTATCTAATGGTTATGGGACGATAGAAAGAGCGACAAGAATTAAGTAAAAATTGTATCATGTTTCGTGTTATCTTTTGTCTTTTATCTAAGCGTATCCAGGTTGAGTACATGCGGGATTGTCTGTTGTGTTAGTTGAGCGTATTTGGTGAGTTGACTAGTTAACGAACATATCAATATGCTTGTTATTACAGGGGACTGAATTGAACACTAACTTATAAGAGGTGATGTAAGTTGTGTGTTGATAGGAATAAACAGATAATGTGAGTTAATGAGTGCATTAAGATCTTTGTTGTACAAATGATGAATCATAGCTGTAGGCATTCGTGGTAGTGAGTATAGAATAACCAACTCTTAATTTCTTGACTAATTTGTCATTGAAATCAACCTTTCATCTCGCTACTACTAAGCAATGATTTTAATTTCCAGTCTATTATTAATATTTACTCTTACTCAACTAGCTGCTACACTGCAGGATATGTCCCTTCTGGACAAATAGGCCTAGTGCAGTTTCTTTCAAGTAACAATCTCATAACCTGTGTAAGAATTTAAAGTGACCTAGGATATAGAAAACATTGAGCAGAAATGAAGATGCTCCATATGGACGATTTTCTGTATCTAGTTAATATGTTTCTATTTTCATAATCTCAGTGAACTTTGTCAAGAGGGAGCGTTAATAATGTTCGCATAGGCCTAGTAAGAGAAGTGAAACTGAGTAGGTTCTTAAATTTCCCTTGCATCTATTCGTTCTCAGAGTTGAAAGTAAAATGTTATTGGATAAAACTACAGTAATTTTAGCGTTCTTAGTTCAATATGGACTATTGGTCGCCCATATTTTGACTATCTTAAGTCTACCACATACTGGACGCTTTTAGACAGGCAGCAATCTTGCAGGTAACATATAGGGTAGGTAGTATCATGCTCTACTCCTCAGTAGCAATGAGATGCAGCTTGTCGAGTTTGATCTGAGCCCACGTCAATGTGTGAAGGAATGAAAGAGGAATTTGGAGGAGAAATATACATTTAAAAAGTTCAATATAGACTACACGAGGGAAATTGGGGCTGAGAGAAAGAATCGATGTGGGCTTCAAGTCTGTTGGTCACTTATCTCTGATTTTCGTCGTTCCATTTGTAGACGTATGTTCGTGGCCCAGTAGTTTTAGGGCACATTCCAATATTTTTTCCTGGAGCCTTAGGAAAACTACGAAAAAACAGCCAGGATGAGTTGTCTCAATTCAAGAGATTTGCTGTGAGATGATTCCATTAAATTATTGCCTGATTGACTCTGAGGGCATATGTGGAGAATGATGGGTATTCTTATCAAAAGGAGTGTGTGTGTCCCTGGCTGAGATGTTGCTTGGGGTGGCGCATGTTTGCCATACTTGTTCTGAATATATGTGATTAATTGCTGATGGCAGCATCTGTTGAGCTGGATGCCACGCTAGGCAGGAAACAGTGTCCAGCACCTGGATTTTGAGGTTACGTAGGGATAGAGGATATAGAATCCTTGCTGTGTATTTAATAGCCCGGAGTGTAGCTCACCACGAGGCAGGATATCAGGTTGACTTTGGCGTAAAATGAGCTGGGGATGATTCCTCGAACATGTGCGTCCTGATGCTTTATTCCAGGTCATCAGAGACTGAGTTCATATCATTCATCTCAAATAGGATAAGGGAGAGAGCGAGGATGGAAATTAAGGATAGTGATTCTGACTTAAGACGAGATAATCAATGTACTGTTTGTGACAGTGGCGGCTCCTGCGTATTTCTTAAGAGGAGGAAAGAAGGTAACAGGACGAAATGACATCTTCTTGAATGAAACATGCTACAAATTAGCCAACATGCATACATGTAAGACCAGATAGTGTTGGGGTTGGTCTTCCCTTCTATATAGCAATAATCTGTTCTTGTAAACTGAGTTTCCTAAATTTTCCAAAATACATAATGTTTTCACTTCCATTCATTGTTGAATAATTGCACAAATTAACAATTACAAGGAAATTCACCTCGCACTATTTTTCGAGCAAACTACAGCATCATACATGTTGGAAGAGACTATAGTTACTAACACGTAATCGGAACCGTGGAAATGGGAATGGGAAATAATCTGAGGAAAGTGAGAACACTGCACCCACCCACGTGATCTGTGTTGTCACATGTATATTTTACAAGTTCAGTATCACATGCTTTTGAAGAATGTCAGTTCTTGTAAAGTCATACTACCATTATTGTTCAAAATTGCTGGTGGCCAATTAATTTTTTATGTTAAAAATAATGTAGTTTGGAGTACTACTTTCAATTTCAAATATATTTGTACAAAACTGACAACTTGGCTGTTGCCCTGTCTAGTACACAATGAATGGAAGTGAATTTCAGGGGCCAAAAAGATCTCCGATACTAACGTAGAACTACTCCCTCTTTGTTTTATATAAACCCGACTTTAACTTTCAAATATCCTTGAAAGTTTCAAACCATGAATAGTAGCTTATATAAAGTGCAATGAATGATATTTTTGATTTATAATTTAAAAAAAAAATGTTATATTGTGTCTTTCATAGCATTGCGTTAAAACTGTTTTTATTGTGCCTCCTCCTAGATGTGTTACAGTCTGGTTGAATGCAAGATTGTTAGATGGCAGTGGTAGCGAGCTTGCTGCACAATCAGTCGGTTTCTATTTCCCGCCCGTGCGCTGATTCAGAGGAGGATCTCCTCCCTCTCCGTTCATTTACTCGCTTTAAAACTCCACTTCTTTCTCTGGCCGCTAGTGCGTTGTTGTCTATGTGTGCTAACTGCAGTAAAGGAGGAATGGATTGACTTTCCTCCACACAAACAATCTCGCATCTTTCTAGCAGGACATGAGCGCGCATCGTAAAACTCGATCAACCGAGGTTTTCTTATAGCTGTGAACTTAAAAATTATCGAATCTTCCTTGAATTTCAAGGTACATATTTTATTTGGTATTACTTTCAAAAGAAGAAAAATGTGAGGAGGACATTTCTCCCTTCCCTCCCCCGAGGAACCGCCACTGGTTTGTGAAGTTTTCTTCAGCTGATTGCCATTGTGCCCTTGCCTGCCACCGTCATCACTCTGCTGTATGGTAGACTTTAAGATCTTACCAAGGAGAATCAAAACAGAAGCATATATTGGTAGTGAAAGTTTGGAAATACTTGCAGCAATAATCAGTTTGTCAATGCAAAATTCAGAAATTAAGTTGGACATCGTGAACAGTCGGTGATCTGCACCAAGAAAAATGAGAGTGACATAAGATAAAACTTGATGTCGAACTCCTTTCAAATGTGTTAAAACTAACATCTTGATAGACTTTTCATAACTATATACCAGGGAAATGAATGAGTGAGAATGGTATAGCCCTAAGCCACAAAAACAAAACTTTACAGGCGAACATATTGAAAGTTTAGAGTCCAATGCTGTTAGGCATGGTATCATATTTCTGTAACTTGTATTTTACTAGTAACTTTCCCATATGTGTAAGCATTGAAGTCGCACAAAAGACCGTTTCTGGTAAAAGTGTGGCTTTGGACTATCATTCTCACCCCTTCAAGTAATGTATAGTTGATATGTCGGGGATCGAATCTGGGTCCACGAGATTATAAGTTCAGCACTCTAACTACTAGACCATCATGGTGGCTCGTTTTGTTAGTGTATAGGCCTAATGGTATTCATTATATAAATTTTTTAATAACATGCATTTTATATACTGGTATGTCACTGGCTCTGTGAAGATCTGTGACCAGTATTGCCAACACATAAATTGTATCCCCGTCAGTCTAACACCTGAAAATCCGTCAGAATCCGTCAAAATAAAAAAAATACCCACTCATGTCTATATACAAATAAAAAGCAAATTTTAACACAACTAACTTACCAATCTTGATTGAAATAATAATTCATCCACATCATCTGCCCCTATTTCTACAGATGATGTTCTGGGTTAGTCTGTGTTCCCCCAGAAATTAAGCAATTAAAAATTACAGCATCTAAAAAGTCAAAAGGCGATGTAAATCGTAATTTCCGTCATAAAATCCGTCACCCGTCAAAGCCATTCTTTTCCCGTCCGTGACGTTGAAATTCCGCCAGTTTTGACGGAATTTCCGTCCAGTTGGCAACATTGTCTGTGACAGTAATTGACGTTTATCCTATGACTATGAGGTGTAACTATGTTACATTTTTTTTTATTTATTTTTCAGTGAGAAAAAGAGGATGGCCACATGGGGTTCAAGTGTTGATGTACTGGCGGATTTGGACAGGTTATCGGAGTTTTCAGCTGGCTGTAATTACACCAAAGATATCCCAATTGAATCTTATTCCTCATATGGGCGAGGAAGTGTCATTCAAGAGAGAGAGTCTTCGTCTCCACCACCATGTCCAGGATTGAAAACTGTGAGTGTTATCACCACTTTGTGATTTAAAGAAAGAAGGGTTGTATACTTCTTGTCAAGCTTAGATTGCCTCACTCTCCAGTCTTGTACCTGACCCAAAACATAATAAATTATTCAGTGCATGCTTATTAGTTATACAGCATTGTCACTTCAAGCTAAATCTGATTCTTTCTGAAATAGACCTGTTGCAGGGATGAGGTAAGTAATTTTTTTTTCTTAATAGAGCGGTTAGTGTGAAATTAAGGGTGTTTGATGAAAATATTTGGGGCTAAGAGGGATGAAGTTACAGGAGAATGGAAAAAGTTACACAACGCAGAACTGCATGCATTGTATTCTTCACCTGACATAATTGAGGGGCTTAGAACAAAAACCAGGTGACATTATTAAAAAAAAATGAGGTAAGTGCGTGTTGTGATAGCCCAAAAGGATGTTTCTTTGGGATAAAATCAGGTAAGTGATCACACTGTGCAGGGCTGCTATATGGGCATCATTTCACCAAACTAGTGTATAATATTTCATTGCATGTAGAACTTTAACTGTAATTTCCTCAAAACTAGGTTTCCGTCACTTACCTGCTTTTTGTTCCAAGCCCCTCAATTAGAAACATTAAATCCAGACTTTTGAGATGGGCAGAGCATGTAGCATGTACAGGCGAATCCAGAAATGCATATAGAGCATGGATGGGCATCGTGCCTCACTTGAGAAGTAATGCCTCACTGACCTTCACAGAGCTTATCGCTCTGAGTGACATCTTCACAGTCCCCATTCCTCCCTCACGCAGCTCCTAGGCGCTGGCAGGTTCTATATCAGTTTCATAAGCAATATCAGTGGTGGCATAATGGCATTATCAAAGCAGTGTGTACGCGTTAGAAAACGATTATTTCATGAGAAATGGGAGGAAGAGTTTTTTTTGCTGTTTAGAAGGGGAGGACATACAATGTATGTTATGCTCGAAAATCCATTAGGCATTAATACATTTAATATACAACGACATTACTCCTTATGTTATAAAGAACATGCTGAATTAGAAGGTAAGACAAATTAAATGTTATTTTTCGTACTATTCTGCAGAAAATTTATGATCTTAACATTTGCATAGAATACTAAATACGACATTATACCTTAAACACGCTGCATTAAAAGGTACGAGGAATTAAATGTTGTTTGTACGTATTATTTCCAAAAGAAATTTATATATAAAAAAAAAAAAATATTAAATGTGCGTAGAAAACGAAATATGATTTTCTGAAATTATTTTAGGTCGAGAACGTGCAAATCTATTAAGTAATCTTGATAAACGACAGAATATTCAAGAAAATAAACGTAGACAACGTGATGTAATATTATTGGCTAGTTACGCAATTTCTCGCCTGTAATTTAAATCAATTCAATGATGGAGAAATAGTAAAGAGGTTTATGATTAAAGCTACCGAATTAATTTGCGAAATCGAATAAAAGTTTTCGAGTCTCTCACATTAATCAAGCGCTTTCCTAATAATTCGCCACTGACCGCCTGAGCGATTACGATAAGGTGATGCAGGTCACAGCAGTTTATATTTCCCATCCTACTCTGCAGTCTCCTCTCCTAGTAAACAAACTATTTCAAATCGAGTGCCTCACGTAACCGAAAATTGTGCCCATGTAGGATATAGAGTGTTAAGCCCAGTTCAGACAGTGCGTGTTTCTGTGATGGGTTCCAAGGTGGATGCACTGATGGCTAACCTGCGTGCTTACTTGCTGGTGGCTCTTTTGATGGCTAGCTTGCTGGATTTCGAGGGTAGGTTCCTTGCTATTTTTCGTGATGGTTTGCAGGCTGGAACCAAAGATGATGATATAGTATCACCACTGAAACCATGTCGCCATGTTTGTTGTTTTCCAACTAAATCTGTTTTTTTCTATATTCTTTAGTTTCTAAGAAACAGCAATTAAATATCGGATTTTGACTGTTTTTCACTTCTGGCTTAAGCATCTTATTACGGCATTTACTACTGTTAATGTAGGACTTTAGTTGTTTTCCACTCACGGTTTAGTTTCTTTTTGACCATGAGTGTTGGCAACAGATGAAACAGCAGATGATTTTCCAATTTGAACTGTGAAAAGAGCCAGCTCCGTGAGAACAACAACCGTCACCGTAGCCAACATGGAAGCCAGCATCGTAGCCACCACTGCACCCAGCTTGCTAGACTAGACGGCATTTTGGAAGGCAGTCGGCTGCTATATGCGCCATAGTATTTCTGGTATGTGACGTCACAAGCTTGTACAGTAGAACCAATCGGAATCGGTCAGTAACAAGTACTTCTCGAGTTCGTTTGTTCATGTGTGAATGTTTCAATACATTGAATAAGAACTACTAACATTTACTGTGTGTGTGTAAGATAAATAAATGGAAGAAGAGATTGTAAAAAGACAAGTATTGCACAGGCAGGCATGGAAAGTAGTATTTAAGGCATATAATTATTTTAAAAACGTTGATGAGCAGAACGCTGTCGGCCATCTTGATGCAGGTTGCAATGTTTCCAACGCACAAGAAATGACTGCAGAAGCATGTGGTGTGGGATTGAGAACCTTGCAAAGAATGTAATTAGTGAAGGAAAGAGGGTTTATTTGTTGTCATGCTTACAGTAATCAACGGCTAAGGTCATTATTGTCTTTTGATAATTTAAATTCTCTCCTGCGCTATTTGTATTGCACGTGCACAGGAAGTACGATGTGGCAATGTTGTATGCTGCCTTGCTCTCTCTATCGGTCTCTCTCGACACAAATGCTAGCAGACTACTGCCTTCCGAATTTCCATCGACTCTAGCCACCTTGGAATCCATCATGGAATCAAGCACCGTCTGAACTGGGCTTTAGTTGGGAGACCTGAGGAAGAAGAGCTTTGGGGAGGCCGAGACATAGATGGGAGGATAATATTAAAATGGATTTGAGGGAGGTGGGATATGATTGTAGAGACTGGATGACTCTTGCTCAGGATAGGGACCAATGGAGGGGCTTATGTGAGGGGAGCAATGAACCTCCGGGTTCCTTGAAAGCCATAAGTAAGTATGAGCAGTTAGTGCAAGTAGTTTTCTTGCAAGTGTTTTATCAGCCATTACATAACAAATTACTGCAATACCTATAGGGATCACGAATTCAGCAGCCCGACATTGGATAGCACAACAGATTTGTGGCAAATGGATAATCTAGTCACCTAGTAGACATAGGAGATTAACTTTACTGTTTTTATGATATATATATATATAGCTGTAATGCTTTTCACGCGACTTAGTTCATCTCATTTTCTTTATGGCTACAATATTTTGTTTGGGTGCGTGTGATATTTAACTTAACATAACTAACAGTTACTGAAGGTATGGTCACACGTTGCTACTTTTGCAGCGCTGCAGTACAAAAAACTGCGCAACTCTTGTACTGCGACGTGTGAACAACGGTGGAACCTGAAAAGTAGCGGCTGCCGAACCTGCTGCCCGCTACTTTTCCATGCTGCGCGCAACTTAAAAGTAGTGACGTGTAAACAGGGTTCTCAGGGTTGCAGCCGCAGCATTTTTGATATTGGTTTTGTTGAAACTTTTGCTGCGGTTGTAACCAGTGTTACCATCCAAATGTGCCAATGATACTGTTATTGTTTGGATATATTTTAATGTTAAATGTGATGAAAATAAATTATTTGTAACAGTTATTAAATACACAACACAGTCTGAGCATAATTGCTGACGATATAATTCAATTTTTAAATTTTCTGTAGCGTAGTTCCAAACAGGAGGGTTGCCAACATTGATTACGTGAATATACTGTTGGTTATCATTTAAGTATACAGGCGTTTTTAAAAGCTTTATTGTAAAAATAACGTCAATTTCTGAATACTAGATACGACAGAAAAGCAAATAATAGTTAAGGAAGCTTTCGCATGAGTTTCTTAATAATGCGAACATAACCACAAAATGTATATTGAGGAGTCAACACAGAGATGGAAACCTGCAGCATGACTGCAGCTGCAAAAGTAGCGCCTTGTATGTGAACAGACTCGCAACCTCCAGTTGCAACTTTTGCAGCACGAAAAGTAGCGTGCAGCGCGCTACTTTTGGCTTACGTGTGAACACGACTTTTGCAGCTGCAGTACAAAAGTTGCGCTGCAAAAGTAGCAATGTGTGACCGTACCTTGAGTCTTCAACATTACAACTAGGCAACGTTGTGTAAGCGTGAATGGCTTGTGTTGTTCTGAATGGCTAAAAAGCTGCGATCTCCATGAACTAAGTTGCATGAAAAGTGATATAGTGCAGCAGTGTTGCCTGCAAGAACATGGTCATACCAGTTTTGTACATTGTTTTCTTAATTTGTGTGTTGCAGTTTGATGAAGATGAATGTTTTTCACAACCAACTTTAACTTTCGGATATGGAGCTGGTAGAGGAGAACGAATTTTGGCTCTAAACAGGCACAGGGAGGAGTCTTCTCTTCAGCAGCAGTTACGAATGGTTTGTTGTTTTTAGTTTTTTTACCTGCTTCATTTTATTTATTTTTCTTTCATATATAGAATTAGTGAAAACTTGAATATGGGGTGTGGCACAAGTCAGTTAACTGTTACAGCATTTGTCAAGTTGCCCAAAAATATCAGCAAGGATTGCTTCTAGGTAGTAAAAAATTTCTCATAGGAGTTTAGGGTCAGCTTACTTCATACTCTAAGGGTGAAACCCTAGATCATATATGTAACAGATATGTCGGGGTTATAGGCTTTGAGGTTAACAACTTTTGTCAGGTTTACTACGCTACCATCTAGTTGTTACATAAGGAGTCACGTCATAATACCCATTTGAATTGCATTAGCGACTGTGCTGCCATCTCGTGTTCGTTTACGGCGGACGGGTGGTGATCCTGGCAGTTGTTCTCTTCAAAGTGCTGCCGATTTTAAGGTAGCGAGGAGTTATCTGTTACATATGATCTAGGGTGAAACCTAACCATTTTCCCCCCATTACTACATATGCTAGTGGATTGTAGTGATTTTCTAGTTTGCAGGTTGAATTTTCTTTTGCCAACTTCGTTTCGATTTCGATATTGACAAATATTACAAATGGTAGTGATTTTATAAGTGGTATGTTGGCAGCTGAGACAAATATCGACAATATTTGTCGGTACTGGAGTTCCATGAAATTAAAATTTTACTAGATTTCTGAGCTGGTTACTGGAAGCTAGTGAAATTTGAACATGCTAATAATTAATTAATATCAGTATTAATAGTAATATATAATAATTATTTTGTGTGTTGCGTTGTGGTTGTAATTCAAGACTATAGTCAGGTAAGTTTTCGAAGTTAGTACTAATAATTTCATGTGGTCAAACAGAATACATTTTTGGTTATGTCTCGTGAGTAAATTGTTTAGTCAAACCAATGAATTTCGTATTGCCAGACAAAATACTTGACATATTGATCCCTTTCCCGTTAGTTTGCGTACAAAAATGTTACAAATTATTGAATTATTAAGAATAACCTTCCAACATAAAATACAGTAAGTACTTAAATAAGTCATTTAGTACGTAGGATCATGTGATACCTGGTAACAGTTGGCAACACTGACAAGACAGCAATATTTGCTGTTTAGGAACTGTTCTTATGTGACCCTCACTATAAATGAGGATAATCCAGATAGAAGACTTGAGTTTTATATGATTCGGAATGAAAGTGATCCTAACTTCTACAAAAAAACATTTTGCGGATCTTTTAAGTTCATTGGTAGACTTAACAAATATTGTTGTTTAGTCAACTGTCCGAAGACAGGTCTGAACCTCACAAGTGATACCAAGAAGGCTCCATTTATAAGGCAACAAGTGTATTGTGCTTCAGATAATTCGTGAGCTATGTTTGAGAAGGAATTGAATGTTCTTGGTGTTAACAGTTTGGGCTTGAAATGCTTGTGACTTCAAGAATGCCACATTTTCTCTTAGAAGTATAATCAGAACATGTTTATTACCAAAGTATGTCAAATGTTTCCTAGGGAAGGGTGGGACTCCACCATTATGTGGTCACCTTGTTGCATGCTGATGTGTAGCATCATAGAGGAGATGGTACTATGTAAAATCTTGGATTATGTGCCGAACTTGTGAGAGTTACATTAATTTTTTCTATTGCAGGCTATGGGTCCAGGATTTTCAAACGAATTAATAGAGGATTTTATCCGTGGTGGTAAGTTTTACTATACATGCACAAAGAAATGCATATTACTTTTTACATTGTAAGTATGCCACATTCATTAAGATAAATG
Organism: Periplaneta americana; assembly: GCF_040183065.1. Taxonomy (NCBI): domain Eukaryota; kingdom Metazoa; phylum Arthropoda; class Insecta; order Blattodea; family Blattidae; genus Periplaneta; species Periplaneta americana. The sequence goes on along the minus strand of NC_091122.1, from coordinate 134,786,020 downwards.
ATATCAAAATAATTGGTATTTCGACAATTCATACCAGTAAATTCATGCCACAATTCATTCCAAGAAATATTTGTCCTTTAGCAATTTATTCCAAGAATCATATTTGTCCCACTACAATTACCGGTACTCGTGATTTTAAGAAAAGATCAATATTATTTGTAGGAAAAGGGCAGAAATTATTTGGAAATAATTTGAAATAATCCTGCAACAATTTATTTTTTGCTGTTGTTCAACAATAGTCGTGAATTAGAACAAGAGGAAGTAGAAAGTAGAAATGTATGCCATTATGAAATGTCTACACAGGCAATTCTTCACCTGGACTTGGTGGATCCCCTAAAAAGAGGGAGAGAATATCAGGAGGTGGACAGTCAAGTGGAATGAATTGTTTCTCACTACAAGGACAATGCTTGGACACGCCATCTCAGGGAATGATATTTAAAATTAACTTGTACACAAAATATTATACATACTGTACATAAGTCTTCCAAAATTTAATACATCTTGATTACACAACTTTTAACACTATACTTCATATTCCGAAATAAAATTTAATGTTGACTTTTATTCAATGTGATGCACGACACACTTAATGGTGTATGTCTTTAAAATTTGTGATATTGAACTTATTTGGTACAAGAACTGGGACTTATTTGGTACAAACCTAGAACGAATTTACAGTGACGAATTTTGTAATAGTACCAATTTGCATTGTGACAAATTGTTTGGGTTGAATTATCGCAGTACAAACTGTTAGAGACAAATTGTCGTACATTTAAATATTTTAGGAATATGTGTGATGAGACTTTCTTATGTTAAATTCTAACGTACACTTAGCGGCAAAAAGAATGGGTCGGCCGACAATTTCTAAGTTCCAGAGACATAACATTGCGCATGCTCGTCTCGTCAACACCATAGTTCACTAGGTAACACATAATTAAACCATTTAAATTTGCTGTATTTTGTTTAAGAGGCTAAAATATGTAATACGATCGAATGGTGGGTTGATTCTAGATACATCAAGGCCCTTGAAGAGTGAAATAGTAATAAAATTGATAAATACAAAATCGACCAGAGCGAATATGAACAGGAAAACCATGTATTATGCCAAACTGATATAAACAGTTGCAGTAGCGTAAGTTGTTACGGCATTGGTATATCGAACAAGTTAGTTCCGTAGTAGCTCTAGGTTCGAATCTCCCCCAATCTTCTTCTTTTTCTTTTTTTTTTTTTTATTACAAATTTGCCATCTTATGTGTCTCGCAAAGCTATAATTATGTGGCGATATATCTTAGAATATGCCTGAACTCTAATAATAATATACCTCCCTCTCTCTTTCAAGCAATACTGCTATCTGTTAATACAACGTTCTGGCTCGTCATTACGCTTGAAGATGGCACAGAAACAATAACTCATTGGCCTGGTTCGCATAGGTTATTCTATGTATGCTACTCTCTGACAGGACTTTGATTGGAGAAATGTCATTTTCTCCGACCAGGTAATTGTCTCCAGTAACATTCTGTGTATGCTACTCTCCTACAGGACTTCTATTGGAGAAATGTCATTTTCTCCGACGAGGTAATTGTCTCCAACAGCAATGATAGTACTGCCCTAGTTTATTGTATGAATGACCACCGATACGCTTCGCGTGAGGGTCGCGTGTTGGGGGTGGATGTCATATGATGGGGCAGGACTTCTGGAATGCATCCACGGTCTGTTTACGGCAGAAGTCTACGAACACATTTTGGCAAATGTAATGATCCCTTCCGCCCGAAAACGATATCCAGAAGGAACACTTTTCTTCCAGTAGGATAATTATCTGATACACACCGCCAACCGGATTCAAAGATGGTTTACGAGGAGGCGTGATGTCGACCCAGTCGACTGGCCTCCAAATTCACCAGATATGAATCCGTTTCAAAATTTGTGGGCTGCAGTCAAAAGGATCCTATGCTCTATTTGGGCAGAACAACCACCCGTTCGGACACCTGAGGAATTATGGGACAGAGTTCTAGATGCAAGGGAGAAGATGGCCAAGAATTTAGACCTGTTCCATAATCTTGTGAACTCCATGCTGCGCAGAATGAGGGCAGATGTTGACGCAGGTGGTTTGTGGACGAGATGCTAGTCCCCACCACAGCCTTCTTTTGTTAATATATTAACAAATTGTTTGTTTTTGTTAATTTAATTATTTATCTGTGTCTGATATGCGTCCGTTTTTTTTAGGATGTGAAACAAGTATTTTTGTTTATATAGACCAGGTTTCACCTATTAATAGCCCACAGGTGATGGGCAATAATATTTTTACAAGGCAGGCATAACGAAGTTTGTTAACAAATGCCATTTCACATTTAAACTAATAAATTAAGTAAAAGTTAAAATAAAAAAAAAATAATAATTTTACCGCACCAGGAGGTGAACTCACAACCTCTGACACGGATGTCAGACTTCTTACCACTGGGCACACACTGCTCGTAAGGTTTATTACATTATAGACGGATGACTTTCAATGAAGAGACACCACAGCAATGCCTTGCGCTGGGTTACGTTTACACGAATGAACCGCGCAATAGAACTTAGCATTTCTATTGACCAAGAGTCTGCCCATTCTTTTTGCCACTAAGAGTACCTTGTTTACATGTTTCGACCTATTATGGGTCATCTTCAGAACTGGTCGTTGCTGGTCTTGGCACCTCTTGTTTTGTTTCCTGTGAGGGTGTGCTCGTGTGGTGTAAAGTGGAGTCAGTGTGTGTGTTCTGAAATTGAGTTGTGTGTTGAGAATTTCGATCCAGTAATTTGGTGCTGGCTCCAGTAGATGGCAGATTGAGTCTTAGATCTTCTATGTAAAAAGTTTCCTTGGCCAATTCGTATGCTAATCTTGATGGTGCATACTTTCCCACTCTGAGGGCACACTTTAGGAACTGTGCTTTCACTTTCTCAATGAGTTCTAAGTCATTGACTGTCAGCTTTTCCCATATTAAATCCAGTCCATACGTGACTATTGGGGATATTGCCGTGTCGAAAAGGCTAGTGGCTGTCTTTAGAGATAGTGATGCAATGTTCTTTATCCTATATATGGCTTTCGTGGCCTCTGCTGTCCTCTCCCGGATGTGGCAACTGAACGAGTTCCCTGTCGTTTGTAGGATTACGCCTAAATATTTGAAACTGTTGACCATTGTTAAGGGCTCGCTGTGTAGCATCACTATGTCCTTTGTTGAAGTTCCCCCTCCCTTCCTGAATGTCATCAGGCAGGTCTTTTGCATGTTGATGCTCAGTTGGTTTTCCTCTGCCCATCTATCTAGTTCCAGAAGGGTTTCTTGTAGCTCTTCTCGGTTAGGAGATCCTAAGGCCATGTCGTCTGCATACATGATTAATGTGGTTGAAGTCTTTCTTTCGAGTATCTCCACAATGTCTGCCGTCATTATATTAAACAGTAGCGGGCTTATGGGGGTCGCCCTGTAGGACTCCATTTGTCTGTATGATGGTCTTTCTCTGTCAATATTGCATTGCTAAAGTTTGAAACAGTTTTAAACATCTGAATGAAGTCCATTGTTGTAGGTTAAATATTAAATGTGAAACAAATCTGTTGTTGTTATTATTATTATTATTATTATTATTATTATTATTATTATTATTATTATTATTATTATTATTATTATTATTATTATTATTATTATTATTAAATATCCGCGGAAAAGAACCCTAATTCACCAAGCGGTATGCTAGGGTTTTAGTTTTTGTTATATGGTATACTACTTACCTATACTACTCATTTTTACACAGATAATGGTGAAATATGTATCTACAGTCTTTTAAAAATAAAGTTTAGCAAGTCTATAAATTGTCTGTAGCAACAAGGTTTTTTGATTACTTCACATAGTGGAGTCCTGTATTCGGTGTCGCAGTCCAGAAGATGTCTTTATTTGAAATCTCTTTGCATCAATAATAGGACAGTCAAATAGAAGGTGTTTCACACTGTGAAGGTCTTCGCGCCAGGAGCATGTAGAGTCGATGTCTGCTGGAATGTTGAATCTGTTGAAGTAAGTACCAAATTTTCCATGTCCAGAAAGAAACTGCTTTGTTACGAAAGTAGGTTTGAAGTGATGGCTTTTGAGTCGGTTGTGGATTGTTGGGAAGTAGGTGTCTCTTGTTAGTGATCCAGTTGAGCATGTCGTCCATCTAGTATTCCAGTTTTGATGAGACAAATCTGTTATGTATAAGAAAGTGCGCGATAAGTTGCCAGTTATGCTAATATTTGAAGTCTCTATGATTTGAGGCTTTCTCGGCGTTGGTTCGCTAATATGTTTTCGCGGGATATCAGCCGAGTTAAAATTTTGGAGTGTTCCAAGCTTTCAACTGCTATCTCTGCAGCCATCTTCAGGGAAGTTGTGTCTGGACAGAAAGTCATGGGTTATATAGATGTTAGGCTGTCTCAGGTGATATAGGATTGGTTGGCGGATCGGCCAATCTGGGGCCGGGAATTATAATTCCTTGTAAGCTCCGCCCCTCCTGGGATTCTTGTGTGAAGTTTGGCGGGTGATGAGTCCTGTTCCGCCGGTTGGAATCAGTTGCTGTCCTCGGTCTGTGATCTTAGTGACCTTGATTGTAAGAGGGCCTAAGCTCACACAAAATAAGCAGAATCCTCTAGAAGGAAAATATCAAAACCATACATAAATCACAGAGCAAAATCCGGAGTCATCTACGTCAGGTTAAAGACAGTCAGGGCCTAAGGACACCAGGGATTTACGAGATTCCATGTGAGTGCGGCAAAGTATACATAGGGCAGACTGGCCGCACAATAGGGACAGAATCAAAGAGCACAAGAGGAACCTAAGGCTCTATTGCCCGGAAAAATCTGCAGTGGCGCAACACAGCATAGAAAAGGAGCATAAAATACTGTTTGACCACACCAAGGTCATTAACAAATCAAGCCACTACTGGGATCGTACAATCAAGGAGGCCATAGAGATTAAGCTGGAGAAAAACAACTTTAACAGAGACGGTGGACTGCAGCTCAGTCAGGCATGGACACTGGCCTTGGACCAGCTTAGGCCCTCTTACAATCAAGGCCACGAAGATCACAGACTGAGGACAGCAACCGATTCCAACCGGCAGAACAGGACTCGTCGCCTGCCAAACTTCACACAAGAATCCTGGGAGGGGCGGAGCTTACGAGGAATTATAATTCCCGGCCCCGGATTGGCCGATCCGCCAACCAATCCCGTATCACCTGAGACAGCCTAACATCTATATAACCCACGACTTTCTGTCCAGACACAACTTCCCTGAAGATGGCTGCAGAGATAGCAGTTGAAAGCTTGGAACATTCCAAAATTTTAACTCGGCTGATATCCCGCGAGAACATATTAGCGGTATTTGAAGTCTGTCTGAGAAAAAAAGAAAGTTAGGTAAACACGTGCATGTTGTTTTGAGATCTCTGAATTGGAAAATAACCCTCTTGTTTGTTGCCATGTGTACAGATATATTAATATTGGTGTTCTGTGGCTTACATGACTTTATTCTTTTGCTGGTGCACCACAGTGGTCTAGTGGCTAGAGCACTGGACTTACAATCCTGTGGACCCAAGTTTGATCCGTGACATACCCTCAATTTATAACTTGTGTTTGGAAAGTCCTTGGTCCAGGTAACAAGGTTTCTTTTCTGGGAGCCCTGGTTCCCTTGTGGCATCCCAACAAATCTCTCTTGTCTCATCGTGGGTGTAGCGTAGAACAGCTTCCTAAGGCTCATCCTGGGCAACAATTCTATTGGTAATTTGGTCTACATAATAACGAAAAGTCAAGTAACCACCATTAGTTAAAAAAAAAGAAAAAAATTCGGTAGGCAGAGTATAAATGGGTGAATGGACAGACAGAAACATGTAACAGTTTAAATTTATGCTTCTGAAATCTGTATGTAGAAAGTTTAAGGGAACGAAGTAAAAAAATCTACTAGATTGTTTAATGTACAGTGGAAGACCTAATTGTTAAGTAGGCAAAAAAAAAAAGTTTCAAGATCTGTAGCATGGTTCATAAGAGGATACAGTTTTAATTCCCTCTCAACATAGATATGTAATATTTAAACAGAAAAGCGAAGTGAATATTTCGTCATCGTATGAACCAAAGCTTTTGGCTTGAAGCATGTGTGCAGTGTTGCATTCTTTGATTTAGAAAATATTTATACTTGTTGAACTAATATGTCCCTTGTCATACATACTAGAACACTAAAGATTTATAAAAAGTACTTGAGGATAGTCACCCTGCTTGCACGATAATGTATGGCTCCATGTGGCACCTACGACCCTAGAATCTTCTGTGGTGCTTCGGTTATTGTTGGATAGTTTTTGAGTATAGTGCAGCACAGATCTTGCACTTATTTCATGCTCATAAAGATCATCTTTCTGGCCCAAGTTTTCCACTGATGAAAACATGAAAATTGTTACGAGATGGTTGACAACACAGCACACAGTGTTTTAGAAGTCAGAAATTGATAAACACATGCCATATTTAGACAAGTTTCTGAACTTGCTGAGGATCATGTTGAAAACTACTATTGAACTATTATTCAATCCGACATCAGAATGAGAATCCGGTGTGGCTTAGTGGATAGAGCATCAGCACGTAGAGCTGAAAACCCGGGTTCAAATCCTGGTGCCAGAGAGAATTTTCTCTGTTCCACTCCTCTTTCATCATATGGTGACGCAGAATTTCTGCACGGAAATATCATATATACTTCGGTACATCGTAATAACTAGGCTTCGAGACTTTGGACCCGATACAATAAGTTTACTGTGCATGCACTATAGGTTGTTGACTCGCTGCAGGTAGATAAAGATGTGTTGAGGTAACAATGTTGCTATTTAGAGTAGAGTACGGTAGTATGGGGAAACACGCATATGTACATTCTGAAAGTAAATATACATTACACAATGGTAATGTATAAAGAATGTGAAAAGCATTTATTCTCCTGTATTTTATAAGCATTTGTGTTTAATTATACACAGTGTTAATGGTGGAAATAAGCATATAGCAATTTTAATTTTTTCATTTATCCTATTGGTCGTCTTTAGGAAGTGCAGTTACAGTACCGAATTGCAATGTCCCTACTACAAGATACATTCTCAGTGTCTCAAACGTAAATCTTTTTCGGTTATCTGCCCAAGTTTGTACTGTAGAAAGCTACGCTCTACGTCGCATGACGTGATAGGAGCAAAACGAAAAAACCTAACATCATTGCAGTCTCTAAGAGACAGTCCTTTATTCTCGGGTGACTCTATGTCCACTAATTTGCGGTTTATGTTACACAATGTTCCATATCCGTTATTTTTACATAAAATTGATTTCCACTTCTGTTTTATACGTTCAGTAAGTGGTGTACTTGATGTCTCATTAATTCTCTGGATCATTTTCTAAATTAATTTGAGGGCTTGCGGCATCTCTTGCTCTGACTTTTCTAACCGTGTAATAGTTTCAGATATAGTTTGTATGAAAACCAAATTATTCGTCAGAACCTTCAAATCTAGAGCATTTTCCTTTGCGTATGTGTTGGCATTCATTCTACAGTACCCTCACCCACTGTACGCTTTACCACTATACTCAGTACGCCGTTATGCGGATTTTCCACTGAACTGCTCTATTGGGTCCGAAGTCTCGAAGCCTGGTAATAACATATGATATGCGAAAAATAATCACTTGGTGATTTAAGACGGCGCTTATTCCGTTGGATCCTGGCCACTTAGTCACTCATAACGAGTGCACTTGTGCACATGTGTGGACATTGTGCCACTGTCATACATCTATGACGCAGTGCATGAGGATAGGCCACTAGAGGGAACCCAAGAGGTGAAACTTAAACTGAGAAGATTCAATCCGACATCGGTAGAGCGTCAGCACATAGAACTGAAAACCTGGGTTCAAATTCCTGTGCCAGAGAGAATTTTTCTCTGTTCCATTCATCCTTCATCATATGATGACGCAGAATTTCTGCACGGAAATATCATATGTACTTCGGTACATCATAATAATAATATGCTATTAAACAGACTAATAGCTATTTCACTTGTTTCATATGAAGAGTTTGCTGGGAAAAATGATGAATGTCACAGTTTTCTTAAGGTTGATGTCATTATCTAATTCAATGGGTCACTGCGAAATTTAATGTTGTTGTTATGAAAAATGGTAAAAAGGAGAATTATCACCACGAATACAGTAATCCTTTCCTTTATTTTCTATAGAAACAGCACTACATCTTGCAGTTATAGAGTCAATTAGATCATTATGTAATCCTTAATAGAAATGTGACATTCATCGTTTTTCCCGCAAGCTCTTCATATATAAATTTGTGAATCGGAAATTGATCCTGTGAACTTTGAACTCATCCTCACACATTCTTCTATGCACGACCTGATTTCTTCCAAATAGAACTGCTTAATTAAATTTAATGGAGAAGTGTTACATTTCAGATTCCTCAAGTGAACATTCGGGCCAGTTTGAAGACATTCAGGAAGAAAGTGCTGTTGAAGATCCAGCAACAGAAGATACGAGTGTATTACGTGATAGTACTACTGATGACTCAGGAACGTCACTAGGAACACCACTACCATTATCATCTTCATCACCATCAACTTCAATTTCACCAGTGTCATGTTCAGCTGAAGAGACAACACTTGATACCAAAACAGCTGTTGCTGAAGTAAAGAGACAGAAAAGATCACCTCGTCGTAATAGAAATGCACTTATTAACAATTTGATTAGTAACAGAGATAAAGAAAAGGATATAACTACTGAAAAAATTAACGAGACAAAAAATAAATTCACATCTCCTACTAAGTTTAATAGGGACTCTATAAAAAGAAGTGAGGTTGCGGTGTTTAATCCAGAGCCCGTCGATGTCATAGATGACATTTATACTCCAAATTTACCAATAAAGAATAGTAATAATTTTTATTTGAGAGAGGAAGATTTTCCACCCTTGTGATAATAAATAAAGCAAAATTTTATGAAAAAAAAAAAAGAAATCACTGAAAATTTTTCTTTCGTAAAATCAGAGAAATACAGGGAATCAGTCTTCACAGTGAACCTAATGATCTCTCTTATGGTCTACCTACATTTCCAGGTTTGTAATAGAGAAATTGTTTACAGCAATCACTGGTTGTCTTCCCTATCACGGTTTTTCTCTGTTACAGCAGTGAGCTGTCTTCTAGTAAATTGTAGTCTAATGAAAGTAAAAGTTCTTACACTTATTTTTGTGGTAGTTGCTCTCATATTTTTAAAGTAACTTTCTCCAAATCTGGTGGAGTCTACACATGAAATGTTGATTTCTTCCACAATATATTCTTTCAGGGATCTTGTACGTGAACATGTGGTTGTAAATTTACTAATATTTAAACTGCAAATACTCGAAAAGTTGCAGCCATAATTTGCTTTAATTTTTAGTATTACAATGGATCATTTAGGAATTTTAAGATACGAGATATAACTTTTAGATACGTAGTTTTTCTTTACTTACTATTACATACATTGTAAAAAATAATTCTTAAATTTGCATATAGTGCACACATTTAAAAAAGAAATTGTTTTACAAAGTTGAAATGTTTTATAACTTTCAGAACTGAGCTAGGGAGGGTTGATACACTTTAAATTTATTACCTGCCATTCTTATACTGCTTAAAATTGAAATTGTGATACTTTATCACAAGTTCATCATAACCTCTAAGTACGCAATTTAAAAATTTCGTAATGAAGTTTTAGTTCATTCTCTCCAATTTTGTCATGAAATGAAAAGTGTCTCAATTTTTCCCATTCTAGGGAGTAATGCTACACCACAAGTGGAGGTTTTGAGACAGAAGTTATATAGATAGGACCAATTAGTGAAAAGTACTACAAAATACATACATAATGTTGTAAACATTTATGAAATTTGAGTTAATTTTAATCTAATAACATGTAATGTGCAAAAAATCGTATGAGTACTATGCTATATAATAACTTTTAAATTATAAAAAGAATGATATAATTTATAAATTTAAATGAAACTGGTTAAAACAGTCAGTCTTTCTTCCTTTCTTCTTTAAACTACCATAGTTTTCTGAAACAAATCTTAAAAGATGATTACTTTGCATCAAATATTATTATCATACAACATTGGGTATGATAAAAAATAAAATAAACTGTATAAACCCTTCCATACTTTCCTTGCGTTAAAAAACTGTTGTGTTATTTATGTAAACATTACGAATTTTAATTATAGCTAATTTTGAAAATGAAATTAATTTTTTTTTTCATCATAACTAGAGCCCAGATGTTTAGTAAAATACATTTTATTATTGGGTTGATTTTTGTGGAAGTTATTCAGATTTAAATGTATTTTGAAATATATATAGGAGTGATAGGGCCAATTTTTATTTTGTTTCTTTAAAGCAAATTGAAAGTTTAGTAATTAATTTATTTGCTATTTAAGTTATTTTAACAACAAACATTTTAATTGTCTTAATTTACTTTCATCATATCGAAGATTAATGTTGCCTATCCCATAGTTGAACCCATTATCAAATTTATTTCATTATACAAACTTAATTAAAATTTCTCTCGCCTAAATTATAGCATCTAAATATTACCAGCTTGTGCATAAAAGGCTACTAATGGTCAAGAGTGGTTAGGAGACATTAATACCATATTTACCTGCATAATGGATGCATCCCAATTTTTTGCGTTGAAATTAAAAAAAAATACAATCATAATAAATGCATCTCGTTTTAAATAAAAATAGTTTTAATAATATCGAAAGTCGTAGATTGGATGCACTGCTTATGTTTAAATTCAAGCTTTTAAACAACAATGCATGGTACCATTGCAATCATGATTGATTCTTTTTTTACACGTGCAAAATATAGGTACTCTTCCAATTAATAACACAGTATTCTTAGGACATCTGCAGTAATCATTTGTGTTGATAAATTGTGTTTCGGCAATGGATGAGAACCAAACGGAATATTTAAGTTATACAGTGAGTTTTAAGCTGAAAGTTACCAAATTCACAGAAGAACACGGTAACAGAGCCGCTGATCGAGAATTTACCATGTCTGAGTGTAATGTGCGTAAGTGGCAGAAACAAAAAGAACCACTATTAAAACTTCCGAAGTGTGGGAAATATTCCGAAATTGAAAATAAACTACTGGAATACATAACACAGTTAAGGAACAATGGAATCAGAGTGTCACATGAAATGATGTATTATAAAGCACGTGAAATCGCAGCTCGTATGGGCATTGATGAATTTAAAGCAAATAGAGTTTAGGCCCTTTGTTTCATGAGAAGGAAAGACCTTTCTCTTAGAAAATGCACTTCAATTTATCAACAGATGCCACAAGGCTGTGAACAGAAAATCATAGATTTTCATAAATTCGTAATAAAGGCGAGAAAGGATAAGAATTATTTGTTGTCACAAATAGGGAATGTGGACCAGACACCAATCTTTCTATTGATTATTTGAGGATTCAAGCTGGCGCACCTTTAATACATTTTTTTTTTTTTTTTCCACAAAAATTTCTCCTTGCATAAAGGATGCACTCTAGTTTTTTTTTTAATAAAAATTAAAAAAAAAGTGCATCTATTACGTGGGTAAATACCTAACTAAGCCTCTCCACACTTCAAGAATTGCATAAAACTACAATAAAATGTGTTCAGTTGTGCTTCTAGTTGCGAAAAGTGTGTTTCTGCATTAATTCTTTTTAATCCAAATTTTGCTGTTTCTGTGTGGAAATGTTACACGAATTGAATCAAACACTCCCTACAAGAAAATTGAGAGAAATTTTAAACCGACCATAAGAAACAATTTTTAATTCAACAATGAAACTATTTGGGATAGGGTTACAGTGTGATATTCAGGTAGCAGAGCTAGGAGCAGTCGGTTACTGTCTAGCAAAAGAACACATAACATCATTTAACCAAAATGCCTAAATTTAAGCTATCCTCAACTCGTCTACACTACACACAAGTGACTAACAACTAGCTGACTAGCAAACTGCACTCTAGGGAACTTTGGACTTGTGTGCTTCAATCATAGCCTTCTTCATAGAGCATTTTTAGGCCATGTCTCAAAGCTCAGGTCCATTCTACACACTAGTGACTACAACTAGGGGCCGTATTCATAGACATTCTTAGCACAGGCTTCTGGTGGATGATCAGCAAACTAACGTTTTTCAAATTCATAAACCAGTGTTAGCGATACGATATGATATGAATCCTGTACAAGTAACCAATCGATAGCCGGGGCTAGTTTAGCACGCTCATAGCGCGGGCTAGCGAAATATCTATGAATAGCACCCTAGGTGACTTGTAAACTGCACACTAGGAAGCTTTGGACATGGTTGCTTGAAACATGACCTTCGTCATAGACTATTATTCTAAAAACCATGACATCAAGGTGCAGCACTGAATTAAGAAGGCAGTTTCATTGTGAGTTATGTGGAAAAGATAATGGCCTAATATATTACACTAATGTTTAAAACATTGTAAGGAAGGTACTGGCGATGTCACTGTTCAAAGTTGACGTGTTGTGCTACATTATGCAGAGCCATTATTATCAATGGTCCCAGAAACAGCCACATCCTGCATGGTTTGCACCTAGCACATAACCATTTCTCTGGCGCTTCTCCAATATATAACAGTACTAAAAATAAATGTTCAATAATTTGGACTTGCCATGCTCACAGTCGTTGCTGAAAATGGCCCCCCATTTGCTGCAACACACAACTGAAATCTTCTGATGAACGAATGAACAACATTCTGAAGTTCCACATCATTGATAGCTTTGATTTCTTCTCATTCACCAGTCCCATCTAATTTTTCTTCTGTAAAAACACTAAGTTTTCTGCTTGATTTTTTATTCTTCGCTGAGCCTGTTTTTTTTTAATCTTTTAGTGAGTCGTCTAATTGTTTTGGCAGAAGGCATAGGTCTGTTTGGAAACTTTATTCGAAATTTTCGTCTTGTTTTCACACACGACCTTCTGCCTTTTATGTATATATTGTACATATATACACATTCACGCAATGAGAATTTGTTGCTAGGCATTACCTAAATACATAATAATCGCTAAACTTATACACTAACGTTGTACACTTGAAAAATTGAGAGTTTCATAACACGATTTATTTATTTATTTATTTAACCTGGTAGAGATAAGGCCATCAGGCCTTCTCTTCCCCTCTATCCCTCTACCTTCGAAGTGCACTGAATGCCATATGTCTACTGGAGGTCAATTGTGCAGGAGAAACAGTTACACGCGTCCCGGAAACCACACAGGATGCAGCCAGCCAGCCGCTGTTTTCTGGAACCACTGATAATAATGGCTCTGTATTTACATTATTTCACTTTCAAAGCATCTTCTGATTTCATAACCCCAATTCCTGAGGAGGTATCGATGTTTGTTTAGAGAACAAGTCGTCAATGAAGCAAGCAAGCATGGACTAGGGACTTGATTGCTGTGCACTATGTAGTTTTGGGTCAAGACTTCTGATGTCACATCTGGATTTTTAAGACAACTATCTAGTTCACTTCAGCTGAAAATGTAGCTTTGAGACACAGCCTTATAAAACCATGAGATTACGATGGAGCACTGAATTAAGAAGGCAGTGTCATAATGCATTTTCATTGCGAGTTATAATAGTCTTTATTAGACGAAATTTGTATAATTAGAATTAGATTTTTGGGTAATCCACCATGAAAGCCTAAAAACTCCTACAATGTGTACAACTTTCAGCCATTTTCATTATGAGTTACGTGGAAAAGATAAGGGCCTAAAATATTACGTTACTGGTATAATGTAAAGAAGGTACCTACTAACAATGTCAATGTTAAAAGTTAACATGTTATTCTACATAATATGTACATTTTATTTCGGAAACATCTTCAGACTTTATAGCGCCGATTGCTGATGAAGTATCCTTGTTTGTTTAGTGTATAGTCATCAATCAAGCAAGCATTTTCGTTTACTAGCTACTACGGACTTGGTTGCTATGCAGTATGTAGCTTTGGATCATGACTTCTGTCATCATATCCGGCTATTTAGTGAACTATCTACTTCACTTCAGCTGTAAATGTATTTTTGAGACATGGCCTCATTAAACCAGTGGACAACAGATTGTATAGTTATGTTATCGAATTCAATGCTAATGTGTTTACAAAGGATGAAATAGTTTTATTATATAAGGTTTGTGAAAAGACAATGAATCAGAGAAGAAATATTTTGTAAATCAACATGTGTAAACAAAGCATAAATCTGCTGTGATAAGTAAATAACACTACTTTAGAGGGCCATTGCCACATTTAGCAGACAGTTTTTTTTAGGCGGGGAATTTGTTGAAGCATAAGTTGACAATGGAATTCCTTTTGGAAGTTAGAAAATCACTTCATTCCCTGAAGAAGATGGCAGAGCTAGCCGTCGAAAGCTTGGAAGCAAATCTCCAACTCACCTGGCTGAGAACCCGAGAAGAGTTATTCTAGAAAATCGACCGGTCAAAATTTTTTTTTACAAAAATATACAGGCAGAACTATTCCAAGTGAATCATATTTGTGGAAGAATTGTCTTTGTGTATATTACGAAAATGTAATTTAAAATATTTGCAGTGAGTAAATGGAAAGAAAATCTGGCTTTCCATCGACGAAACAACAGATGAGGTGGGAAGATACATTGCTAACGTAATTATCAGAATGTTGGAACCTGTGGATGTATTGCACCAAAAATATTATTGCTATCGTCAGAGGGATTGTAAAAATGTAAGTGTATGACCATTAGCTCATTTAAATTCTTTGCACTTTCTTTACCCTGATGGTATAAAACACAGTGATATCTTCTCTGATGCAGGCATCGTACATGAAGAAGGCAGGTGAAACTTTGAAAATTCTTTTCACTGAAATGATTCACCTAAAATGTTTAGCACATGGCTTTCACAGAATTACAGACGAATTTCACAGTTTATTTTCTGATACAGATAAATTGATTTCCAGTATCAAGAACATTTTTCTCAAAGCACCATCTCGAAGTTAACACTTGTGCTCCTGGACTTGCTCTGTCTCCACAGTCTCTCTTGACAAGATGAATAACCTGGATTTCTGCTGCTGTGTATATTACACTGAGAGAATAAAAAGAAAGGAAGGAGCTGGTTGCGTGGAAGAGAAGGCCTTACGGGCTTAACTCTGCCAGCTAAAATAAATCATTATTATTATTATTATTATTATTATTATTATTATTATTATTATTATTATTATTATTATTATTGTAATCCAGGCAAATATGCTTGAAATCTGTGCGACGGATATGACGTCAAATACACCTTTTATGCCCCATAATCCACCGGAAATAACGCCAATTGCCAAATATTAAATTGCTACTATCGGTTTCAGTCATATGTAAATGGATTAGAATGGATGTGAAGGTAACAGGAGTATTAGATTTTTATAGCAATGTACATTTCACCTGTATATTTATTAAAAGTGTTGTTGTGACATGGACTGAACACTTCATTTCCACTTACTTTCTTTTATCAAGAAAGATGTTGGCACTCCTTCATATGTTAAAAGCAAAGGGGGACATATCAATGGACATATTCTGCAGTTGAGTTGAACAGAATATTAGCTTATTTATAAAAAAAATAACTCCTGCTGAACTTGACTACACTTTTGAAATATTCACAACGCGAAACAATTTGTAATCGTAATAATATGAACAAAACAGCTGATAAACACACCGGAAAAAGAGATGAACTATGGGTAATGACCATACTAGTACACCTGTTTGGTTCCATTGTTTCAAGCTTATGGCCAGGGTTGATACTGTACTCCTACCACGAGAAAGTCTTTGGGGAATGAGACGAAGTGGGGTAATGCTGTGAATGAATGTTGATGTCATAAGACGTGGGTACTTGTATCTGTATTGGCTAGCTCTCACAGCATAAACCATAACATTGATACTACCCTAGTTACAAAATTAGATCACTGTTAATCTCCTGGTCTTTTAATCTCTCCATACAGGAAATAACATATACAGGAGAGTGCATGGTTTTTAAACTGACGTTATAATGGTAATATTATCTACTTCGTTCCAATAGATGACGCAATAGTAAGCACATTCCTTTCACGGTTGATCTCCTGGTTGAAGAACAGTATTATACCTGGGGTTCTCAAACTGTGTGCTTTGATACTCTTTTTACCCTTGGACATAGTTGTTCTTTGTCTAGGACATCGTGGCTAAATGCAACATGCAAATTTTCAATATGTTTACGTATTTATTTTATAATATCTTATTCATTCAATTATATAATTTTATTATAATTTTGTATTTTTACATTAGTAATGTAAATTACTATTTTCTTTTAAACAAGTGTCACCAAATCATTTTTTTTTTTTTTTTTGAGGTACAGGGCATCACATGGAAGAGTGGTGTGGTCTCAAAAAGTTTGAGTCTTCCTGTACTATACCAATAATTTTGACAATTTTGCTGTCTGCTGCTTCACTGTGTGACTTGAAAAATTTGCTCAGTAGTGTGTGTCCATAATGGTTTGTTTTTCATAGCAATCCATTACACTAAGATGCCTGAAATTTTCACAAAATTTGAAAAAGGGAGGAAACACTTGTGGCACCTACCTATGACAATTATTGAAGAAATTGTGCCAACTTGAAGCTGTTTGTGGTGAAGTGAGGAGTGACATGTAACTTGCAAACATGTAATGCCTCTAAATACTGACTTACAGGAAATAAAACAAATCTGTCAAATGATGAGAGGTGATGCTACTGTTGTGGTAGACAAGTTCGTCTACACTAGCTTGCTTCAAACATGCTCTAGTTACGTCAATTGAAGCAGAACGATCTTTTTCTGTGGCGAAAACTATTCTGTCCATTAGAAGATGGAGTTTAACCAGAAAATCTAAAAATGTACCTTGTGGTTAATGTGAAACCAATTTCAAGGTGTTACATGAAGATGCAACAAATTCCACAATTTGGGACATTTGGCCGAAATCTACAGCTGACCACTAGGATCTAGAATACAAAGCAGAGATTAAATTAAAAATAAAATACAATATGATTAGCTGATAAAATATATTGTGCCTTTTTTTTAAGCTTAGTGCCCTTTTCATACTTTTAATTGGTTTTTCTTTGCCTATGTTGCCTTTTTTTTTCAGTGCCATTTTATGTTTTTAATTTTTTTTTCCTGCTTATTCCAAGTATTATAAATGCGTAAACATCTGGGCTCTTATCGTAACTAATAGTAAATGCTATTATAATAGTCTATTTTAAAGATTAGCTTATTAAGAACTAAGAGTAAAGAATCAAGTCCTTGCATAATTTTTTTTCAGAGATGTGCACTCAGTATTCATAATATGTGCAAATTTAAAAATATTTTTTTCCACATGGTACAGTAAACTACTGAAGGCAAAGATGTGTCCGTTAAATCACGGATTTTTAAAAAAATATATTTTTAAATATAACACTAATTTGAAAATATTGTTACATGCAAATGGAGAACCTCCAAAGCCAAGAGCTTTAGCAAACAACAAACTTATATGTTAAAAATATATGTACCATTTTTCTGATGCTGACATAATATTAACATCACGTCACACAGGACTAATGTACCATATGACATGCTTTGACTGGTGATCAATCATGATGACTATTGCATGATGCAAAATCGCATCAGTGCATCACACAGGACTACATTATTTTTATCTCACTACATAAGGCGTGCTTCTGCAGACAACCACAATAATGATAATAATAATATAAAATTTAAAAATATAATAATAAAAAGTCTGTAAGAAATTGTCTATTAAATTCGAAGTCTGTTGAATCGAGACCTGTTAAATCAAAGGTTTACTGTAAAAAAAAAAAAAAAAAAGTCTCTCTCCTTAAAATATTCCTAAATGATCCATGACAACACTAAAAATTACATCAAATTATAACTGCAGCTTCTTGTGCATCTGCACTTTAAATGTTGCCAGATTTATAATGATGATTTCATGCATTTATGTACAAGCCCCCTCAACTCTAGATTCATGAACATGGTGGGATTAATGTTAATCATAGTCATTCGTCTAGCAGACTACTCATTTTTGAAAACTAATTTTGATGATGAGATAGTTTATTTACTTGCTAATAACATGCACCCTAATTTTGAGAACATTGAAAAGAAAAACGGAAGTTTGTTGACAAATATAACATGCATATGTACCAAATACACACCAAGAACTTAATGTAGGAGTGAAAATGTGTGTGTGAATAAGCCACATACTGTAGCTTTTATGAGATAAAAGTTTTTCAGAGATTAAAATATTCATTTTCAGTAACAATTATTTCTTTCGTCATCGTCCGAAACGGCATCAAGGCTGTTTGAGATGTTACACTTCTTGAAACGGTATTCAATCAGTGAAGTTGAAATATGATAACAAGCAGCCTTGATCCAGCCTCAAAGCAGGTCAACATTTGGTTGCTTGATTTTCTCCCCATCCAATTGGTGTACATTTCTTCCATGGCCAATTTATGCACACATCTAATGGTTGTAGAACTGAAGTGAACCCACAGGGGATTATTATAAGTTCAGTTCTGCTATTGTTAAAAGTATTCTTAATCTGTAATATGGTCTGTGAAACTGTCCAACACCAGCATTTATTTTGTTTATTAAATTTGATGTGAATCCAAGAGTTTATACATTTCAACATTATATTTTATTATTAGATTAGTTGATGGTTTGTTATTATTCCTAATCTTTTTTGAAATGATGATGCCATGTTCTTCAATATAATCAACTTTATTTGAAGGGTTCAGAGCCATAGTGAGCCAAGTGCCATTTATTAAAAATGGAGAAAGCAAAGGTTAAAGTTAATTGAATACCATAGTTTAATGAATGTTGACATATTTAGTTTGAATGTGTATACTTTATATTACTTGCTATATGTTTCCATTGAATTATGGTGATAACTTCATTTTAACCCTTGTTTTCTATGGTTTAGTAAATTGCGCTTGGCCCACTATGGTTCTGAACTCTTAATTTAATGGCTTCGGCACCAACACTAAGCAGCAACAATGAAATGAGATCAGGACGAGCTTCGTACTACTAATTTTCTTATTGGATAGCCAGGAAAATTTTCTCTGTGTAGTCTCACAGATGAATGTTCATGAATCTAGAGTTAAATACCTATATCTAGGGAGAATATTATACACATTGTTTTAAAGATTCCCTATAGTGAATATCTAATTGGGAAACTTCAGAGAGCATAAACCACAATTCATAATGCAAATTCTAAAGACTTTACAAATTACGGTGATTTCGGTAAAGAAATGTGTTTAGTGTTGTATCTTTAAAGAAAATGGACTTAAATAATTCTGTGAACACTGTTTGTGCACCACTTTGTGACTTTTGTAAGGTAGAGAGAGATTTTGGAATATCGTACGTGATTTTTTTTATATATCACTGACAGTTATTTTTTAGCCGAGAAGGAACCATGTTTAATCACTGTAGAATGAAGGCAGGTTGAATTTACAGATTGCTTATTGAAGCCTGTACTCCATTACCATAACAGGAATACAGTGATTGAATCGATTTGTCCTCCAACTGGTATTAACATCTACCAATGCTAGAGACCACATTGCCAATAGATATGAGAGGCCAAGCACAGGGACTCATTTACTGAAGTTTAGTGGAGATCATAAAGACGTACCTAGTATGTTAATGTATTTAAAAGTTGGAGGTGGCATTTTGTGCCTCAAATTGAATAAATGTTAATCAAGCAGTACAACAGTGATCTATTTTATGTCTTGCCATATGTCATAAACTTCAATTTATGATTCATAATCTAGAGATACTGTTGACATGCTTATAGATATGAGATGTGAAGGACGAAATGAAGTATAGTTTTGTGCAGAGTACATTGTATTATGTATGATGCAAGTTTCTGCTGATGAATAGAGTATAAATTTTATACTTACCCTCTTCGCCTCTGATTTTCTAATGAGTTAGTAGTTAGGAATTATTGAACAATGAGATTCTGTGTATAATGGTATAATAATACTATAATTATAGTGTAAAGTATATTGGTAAAGGGTAGGATTAAATATGAAGATATATATGGGGGAAGAGAGAGAGAGAATTGGGGCGCTCGGAGCACAAGGGAATCAAGTCACAAAAATAAGCTTCTCAAAAAATTAGACTTAAAGTGTTATATGTATAGTTAATTACCCATTAACAGTGAGTGTGATTTTAAGCATATGCACCATTGCAACGATTGCAAGGACATGATTCTTTTATGCTCTAAAAGTAGCCTCATCAAAGGTATGTACAGACGAAATATCTCCCTATTGACCAAAAGTGGACTTGATTTCCTTGTGCTCTGAATGCCCCAATTGTCAAGACAAGAAAATTTCTTACTCTGAACTCAACGTAGAGATTTAATCAGTGAATACTGTACCCAAATAATAAATAGGTTAGGTATTAGTGACGTACAACGATTGTAGTAATTTGGTAAAGGACGTAATTACTTTTAATGTAACAAGTTTGTAAGATAACGATTTTTATTTTCTTCGCAATTCATTCATACTCTCATAATAATAAAAGATGAATTAATCGCATTATTTCAGATTGACTAACGTAGTTTTAATATTTACTAAGAAAAGTAAACTAGTTTACTAATGAAATAAATTGTAAAAGAATTTATTTTGTTTATTAAATTTGATGTGAATCCAAGAGTTTATGACATATTTTATTATCAGATTCGTTGATGGTTTGTTATTCTGTGTGGTTTTTTGTGCAAAATAACAAATATGGTAACAAAATGTAGGCCTGCTATAAGATTAATTTAATTGAAGACATAAAATACATTACTTAAGTATATTATTATTTTGCATTCTGGAATTTGTCAGATTGCTGATAGAGGAGATATACCTTGTTTCACGATTATTGTATTTTTTTTCCGACAGAGTTGTCTATTGTCTCACCATTGTGGATATTGAGTGTCATGCCAGGTGTGCATGTGACGAAATGGGTTCTGGACATATCTGTATGCATTTTGTAGTCGGAATTATTGTATGCAAGATACTGTTTGGAAGTAGTTCAGTGAACTGTCACAACTCTGATTTTGTGAATTGCAATATATTCAAGTTTAAATTTGAACAGAGATTCAATTATAGTAGAATTAAAGTTTCTTTCGACAGTTTGCTGGCCGCGTGGCTTATGGATCTGCTAACATGACAATGTTGGCAACTTGCTGCTACTGCTGGGAGCCGATCAATCAGCCAGCGTTATGTTTGATAATGTGGTAGCACTGCCTGCAAACTTTGGCAAAGGGACAGTGGACTTCAAATGATTGACTGCTTCCAAGATTAATTGTGATTGCCATGACAACCCCTGTGACTAGCGACTGCAAGCCACGTGAATAGCGATCTTATGAAGACCAAAGAAATATTAATTCTACTAGAATGAAAGTGTAGTTATCTAATGCAGGCTTGGGGAACTGGCTTTCACAGAGTGCTAGCCTGCTTTCACTCTCTCTTCTTACTTATTTCTTCTTCTATCAGAACAAGAGAGGGACTAGCGAATATTTTTAGTTGATAACAAAATACAGTCTAACCCCTCTTTTATACTTTTCAAGGGACTCTGAAAAGAATGGTGTAAATTGAGGGAAAATGTAAATTAAGGAATATAGTTTAAGCATACCAAGAACATTAAGAATACAATGTTCAATACATAGTCTGATTTGTAATCAATGCTTGGAACTTCTGTAACACGCAGGGTTATATTAAATGTTACAATAAAATTATTAAATATTTAATTTAGAAAGAATAAATTATCGAACACATTATTTTAATCACTTTAAAATCTCAAAATATAAGTCCTACACAAACATTCCAAAACAAAACACGACACTAGTTATGTTTACAAAAGAATTCTGATATGTTTTACTGTTTACGTTTCTTATGCCTCAAGTTTTTTATTTGCCTTTCTAGTTCATACAGTTTATCATAAATTGAATCATCTCCTCCTTAACAGAAAGGTACCTCCTCACATTCTTTAATGTTACAACTAGATCTGCTCTTGCAGGAACACCAACACTTTCATCATCACTTCATCAACCTCACAACCACTAGTACCAGAACTATTATCCTGAAGGTGGGTGTTGAGGATGTCCTTCACCAGTGATTACAGAATTTTTATACTTCAATCTGCACAAATTGACTGTATTTGTAGCAAAATCGTACGTTTGTAGTGACAATTTTATGTTCAATTTTCCCATGTATGCCATATTTTTTCTTCTATTTGGTGGAAACAACATAAATAGCAGGAAATTTGAATTTACAAAGGCATAAATACAGAGTAAAAATATATTAATGGGAAAATAGAAGTGACCAAGAGAAAGCTTTGTAAATGATAGGAAAATATTAATTATGGGAATGTAAAAGTGGGTGTGACTGTATTCAACAGTGACTTGTCAGTTCATGTATGAGTTCACAGTATAATAGTTCACTATCGTTACATAATGCATAGGAAGAAATGTTTAAATATTTTAATCAGCCATGATTACTGTACTTCGCATTGTAATATAAGGAGAGACATTAATACACATTGACAAGAATATACTGAAGACAAAATATGTGGTATAACTTGTGAAGAAGTAATTTCATTTTGTTGAAGTTTTGACCGATAAACAAAGTACAATAGGTTATGATTGAATGGGACCGTCTATGCTTATCTATTGATAAGCATAGACGGTCCCATTCAATCATAACCTATCGTGAAGAAGTACTTGAACACCTGAAGTGGAAGATGACACAACTGCCACAATCTGATATTTAAGAAATTGTATGATTATTATCTGTAGTGTGGGCCAGTTACACCAGTTCAAAAGAAATTGTAGAGTCATCAAAATTTCAGGAGGAGGTTTTATAAAGGATTTTTAATAGCAGTCAAGATGGTTTTTCGTGCACTTGTGAATATTCATTTAGTTCTGTCATGTGTCCCAACAGTTGCAGAGAGAATTTCAGTTTAGGTTGCAAATTTGGAAGAATAATTAAAGTTTAAAATTGAAACATAAGTGTCATACTCATTAGCTCTTGATAAAAGCTGTGACGTAAAATAGTGAGCAACTGTAATATCATTGAGTTCTTAACAGCATTGCCTTAAAAGATCAAACTATTGGTGAAGAATTGTTTCAGGTAGTGATGAATATATAAGAATTTAGCTTTTCATTTGGAAAGCTAATTTAGTGATGCAGCTCTATCAATGATAGCTCGTGTTTAATTTGGTAAAGGCCTGAAACAATTTAAACAATTTTTACCACAGTGTGGAATTAATCCCAACAGTGTTATGAACTCATGACTAGGTGAGTAACACTGAATGTAGATGAATAGAAGTGGTGCCCATGAGGAGAGTTTTAAGCTTAGTTCACAAGAGTCAGATATGTAATAATAGACAACAGAGTCAGAAGGACTGAGCAATGGATCTTGTAAACCGTGCACTAATTTGTAAGTGAGGTTAAGAGGATTAAAGACCTTTAATGATACCAAAGGAAAAATACTGAATGATAAGAATGGCATTTCAAAGAAGTGGAGGTATGACAATGATCTTGTAAATCGTATGCTAGTTTGTAAGTGGTGGTTAAGAGGATTAGAGACCTTTAGCGATACCAAAGGAAAAATACTGAATGATAAGAATGGCATTTCAAAGAAGTGGAGGTATGACAATGATCTTGTAAATCGTATGCTAGTTTGTAAGTGGTGGTTAAGAGGATTAGAGACCTTTAATGATACCAAAGGAAAAATACTGAATGATAAGAATGGCATTTCAAAGAAGTGGAGGTATGACAATGATCTTGTAAATCGTATGCTAGTTTGTAAGTGGTGGTTAAGAGGATTAGAGACCTTTAGCGATACCAAAGGAAAAATACTGAATGATAAGAATGGCATTTCAAAGAAGTGGAGGTATGACAATGATCTTGTAAATCGTATGCTAGTTTGTAAGTGGTGGTTAAGAGGATTAGAGACCTTTAACGATACCAAAGGGAAAATACTGAATGACATCTCAAAGAAGTGGGGGCATGGCTTTTATATTTATAAACTATATCGAGCAACAATATAAACTTTTAGCACCTAAAATTCCGGGCTGTACTCATGACATTTCTTTGTATTTTTCACTTTGAGGTGGGGCTCTGTGCTAGGTAACCTTGACAGTGTCATGAAATTAGTTACGAAGATTATGAATTTGTGTTAAATTTTATGCACTTCTTCATAGCAATTCCAACAATTTTTTCTAAAGATACTGAGTCATATTATTTGGATCCCCCACACTACTGTCAAATAAGATGACTTACTAGAGGCAACATGCTGCAATCTTCTTCCACTTATGCATTGCAATGTTGCTAGAAATCTCCTTAAGATCACTTAATTTTAGTGCTGAGGCCGCGAAAGCATGACACTCCATGCCCCCCATGTTTATGTTCATTGTGTTTAAAGGTTATATCTTAGTAATTACTATAGTCCTGCGTTTGGTTATCTGAAACCTCTAAGCAACCCGCAACCGTGTAGGTATATGCGTTGTATAGCGGCTTGTACACACTTCAGGTTTGTTGTTTAGCAAACATGTGAAAACAAAACAAAACTAGATGGTTGGAAATGATTGCATAAAGGGACATCATTTAAAAAGATTTTTTCTAAATGTAGAAATGTTGATCTCACCTTGTGGTTACATTCTTTTGCTGATGTTTTATGTTAAAAATAAAGATACATTTAGTTTTAATGAGAACGTTCATAGGTACTTTAATCTACCCTCTCTTAATCTAATCTGTTGTAAGAAAGGACTATTCTTCAGTACCTAATTATCTTAGGCTTTGAAGAGCCGAGAGGAAAGTTCAGAACAGAATTAGCAAACATTTCTGCATACTTATACTTTCTACATAACTGATGAATTTGTATGCTTGTAAATCGAATTTATCTGCTTATGTATTGTATATTTTTGTATGACTTTTGACTTTTTCCACATCTCAAAGCTACAGTGCTAATGTAAGATGTATGGAATATGGAATATAATAAAAGAAATACAAAAATATTGTTTCAAACATTCTTCTTAGCATAGATAGGTAGGAAACAGAACACAATGAAAGCAAGATAATGTTGCTCTTACTATCGCTGTAGTTTCTCACCCATGAACTAATGCTCTGATCAATGATAAGTGATTGCTTTATGATAGAGCCTGGATGTTTGGCAAAATGCCTTTTATTTTACTGGGTGGAAGTAAATCATTTTCGTAGATATAAATGTGATTTAGGGTAAATCAAAGTGATAGGGCCAATTTTTATTCTGCCTTTTGCCTTTTTAAGGTATTTCTTACTAATTCAATAATAAATGCCTTTTTTTTTGTCATTTTAAAGCAGTATTTCTTTATTTGCAATTTTCTAATTAATTATTGTAATGTAATGTGTATGATCAGCAGTAAAAAAGGTCGAATTTATCAGTGATAGGTTATCGTATTTAGTACTTAAAGGTAGATGGTGCGATATCGTAGTTATAAATGCTCATGCCCCTACAGAAGAGAAAGACGACCATATAAAGGATAGCTTCTATGAGGAATTGGAACAGACTTTTGATCAGTTACCTAGATATCACATGAAAATTTTATTGGGGGATTTCAATGCTAAAGTAGGACGAGAGGATATTTTTAAACCGACTATTGGATAAGAGCCTACACATATCTAGTAATGACAATGGAGTTAGGTTAGTCAATTTTGCCACATAAAAAAATTTAATTGTTAAAAGTACAACATTCTCCCATAAGGATATACATAAATATACTTGGACTTCTCCAGATGGATTGACACATAACCAGATAGATCACATCTTGATAGATAAAAGAAGACATACTAGTATAGTAGACATTCGAACCTTCAGGGGGGCAGACTGTAATTCTGACCATTATTTGGTAATTGGAGAACTAAGAGAAAGACTCAGTAGCCAAGCAAGTAGAGCAACAAGTTAATATTAGAAGATTCAGTATTCCGAAATTAAAGGACGAGGAAACTAGGCAACATTATCAGGTCGAAATTTCAAATAGGTTTGCCGTATTAGCAAGTTCTGACGAAGTTGAGGAAGAGTTAGATGTTAATAGCATGTGGGAAAATATCCGAGATAATATCAAAATTGCAGCTGAACAGAGCATAGGTTATTATGAAACTAAGAAAAAGAAACCGTAGTTTGATGAAGATTGTTGCATGGTAGTAGAAAGAAGGAAATAGGCAAAATTGAAATTCTTACAGGATCCAGTTGAGGTAAATAGAGATAATTATTTCAATAAAAGATGGGAAGCAAATCGTACACTTAGGAATAAAAAGAGAGATTACTTAAAGGAAAAACTGAATGAGGTAGAAACAAATAGTAAAAATAAAAACATTAGAGATTTATATAAGGGCATAAAGGAATTCAAGATTGGATATCAGGCAAGGGTAAATGTGATCAAGGATGAGAATGGTGATTTGCTTGCAGACGCTCATTCAATCCTGAACAGATGGAAAAACTATT
This sequence comes from Periplaneta americana, assembly GCF_040183065.1. NCBI lineage: Eukaryota > Metazoa > Arthropoda > Insecta > Blattodea > Blattidae > Periplaneta > Periplaneta americana. The sequence goes on along the minus strand of NC_091122.1, from coordinate 134,759,473 downwards.
TTGAACAACTACTAAATATACATAGGCCAAATAGAAATGATCTGGACGAAATTGAAATACAAACTGCTGAGCCATTTATACCCGAACCCACACTTTCTGAAGTCGAAATTGCAATAGAAAACTTGAAAAATTATAAGTCTCAAGGTATCGAACAAATTCCAGCAGAATTAATACAAGAGGGTGGAAGCGCATTATCTAACGAAATTTATAAGCTTGTACTTGCTATTTGGCAAAAGGAAATTGTACCAGAACAATGGAAGGAGTCCATAATCGTACCTATCTTTAAGAAGGGGGACAAGACTAACCGTAGTAACTTTCGAGGAATATCACTTTTGTTGACGTCGTACAAAATTTTGTCCAATATTCTTTTGAGAAGATTAACTCCGTACGTAGATGAAATTATTGGGGATCATCAATGTGGTTTTAGGCATAATAGATCAACTATTGACCAGATATTTTGTATTCGACAGATAATGGAGAAAAAATGGGAGTATAAGGGTACAGTGCATCAGTTATTCATAGATTTCAAAAAGGCATATGACTCGGTTAAGAGAGAAGTTTTATATGATATTCTTATTGAATTTGGTATTCCCAAGAAACTAGTTCGATTAATTAAAATGCGTCTCAGTGAAACGTACAGCAGAGTTCGTGTAGGTCAGTTTCTACCAGATACGTTTCCAATTCAATGTGGGCTAAAGCAAGGAGATGCACTATCACCTCTACTTTTTAACTTTGCTCTAGAGTATGCCATTAGGAAAGTCCAGGATAACAGAGAGGGTTTGGAATTGAACGGGTTACATCAGCTGCTTGCCTATGGGGCTGACGTGAATATGTTAGGAGAAAATCCACAAACGATTAGGGAAAACACGGGAATTGAAGCAAGTAAAGAGATAGGTTTGGAAGTAAATCCCGAAAAGACAAAGTATATGATTATGTCTCGTGACGAGAATATTGTACGAAATGGAAATATAAAAATTGGAAATTTATCTTTTGAAGAGGTAGAGAAGTTCAAATATCTGGGAGCAACAGTAACAAATATAAATGATACTCCGGAGGAAATTAAACATAGAATAAATATGGGAAATGCCTGTTATTATTTGGTTGAGAAACTTTTATCATCCAGTCTGCTGTCAAAAAATCTGAAAGTTAGAATTTATAAAACAGTTATATTACCGGTTGTTCTGTATGGTTGTGAAACTTGGACTCTCACTTTGAGAGGGGAACAGATTAAGGGTGTCTGAGAATAAGGTGCTTAGGAAAATATTTGGGGCTAAGAGGGATGAAGTTACAGGAGAATGGAGAAAGTTACACAACACAGAACTGCACGCATTGTATTCTTCACCTGACATAATTAGGAACATTAAATCCAGACGTTTGAGATGGGCAGGGCATGTAGCACGTATGGGCGAATCCAGAAATGCATAAAGTGTGTTAGTTGGGAGACCGGAGGGTAAAAGACCTTTAGGGAGGCTAAGACATAGGTGGGAAGATAATATTAAAATGGATTTGAGGGAGGTGGGATATGATGATAGAGAATGGATTAATCTTGCTCAGGATAGGGACCAATGGCGGGCTTATGTGAAGGCGGCAATGAACCTCCGGGTTCTTTAAAAGCCAGTAAGTAAGTAATGTAATGTGTATGAAATTTAAATATTAGAAACACTGACTTACTTTACTAACAATAGTAAATAAAAGTAATTTATTTCGATGCTTTATCTGCTAATAATCGTGCTTTAATACTACTAGTGTAATTTGAATAATGATCGACAATCCACAGTTACAAATATAATGATTAATGTCATGTCTTCACAATACCAACAATCAGCTTTATAATTTTAATTATTAAGCCCGTTCTCATAGAAGTAGTCATGTAGAATTTTCAATTGTTTGCTTTCGTATTTTCAAATCTTACTGTTACAATTTTGTGCTACACGTGTTTATTATTGTAGGAGAAAGAAATTTGAGTGAGGAATAGTCAATTGTTTGCTTTCATATTACGTTTTTATTGCCTTTTTTGCCTGCCTATTTTAACTGTTATAAATGCCTAAACATCCGGGTTCTACTTCATGATAATTGTCACTGTTTATATTTTGCATCTTTGAAATGGTGTGAATTACAAGGGGAAGGTTGGACATGCTCATGTGCACTTACGTCACTGCTTGGGCCTAATATGCTGTCCTGGGCAAAAAATGTACAGTTTTGTTTGGAGCGCTTCCATTCAGGGACAGTGATTTTTGTGTGACGTACATCTATGACAAGCATAAGACCTTCGGAGGTCATTACTTAAACTATGCTGTAATATGTAAAGTGTCTGTATATTAAAAATGGCTAATCAAATCTGACTAGTTGTACCATTTTTAACCATCAAATAGATTCACAGTATTACAGGTGGCTTTTTAAAGTCTGTGGTAATTTGTTTACTGGAATTTTACAAAGCAAGATTATGGGAAAATGCTGCATTTGTCGATGGACCACACCATACGTAAATGGCATGGCAAGTCATCTGTAGAAATCTTCCAGCCTTATACTGGGACTTAAATTGTTGTGTTACTATTTTCTGGATCGTAGAGGGGCAGAATATTCCCATTTTTGTGGAAATATAATAATAGACACACACAGTTTAAAAAAAGTTCATAACCATGACACAAATTCGTATATTTGCATAAATATAATCAGGCGTAACTTTTTACGCACTCAGTATACAGCCAATATGATTACCAATCTTTGGAAGGAAACGGCATAATGAGAAGAAGTAGAAGAGAATTGTTCTGACAATTAGAATATATAATATGGAAGGGACATGCTACTGAAGCTAAATGACAGCTGTGGACAGTATGGGATGAAGATAAATGCAACCAAGACGAATACTGTATTTATGGGAAGAAAAATTAAGAAGGTAAACATGCGAATTCTAAATGAGGCAGTAGAGCAAGTGGACAGCTTCAGATACTTGGGATGTAATATAAGCAGTAACGTGAGCTGCTGCCAAGAAGTCAAAAGAAAGATACCAATGACAAAGGAAGATTTTAACAGAAAAAGGAGCATCATCTGCGGACCTCCGGAAAAAGTACTAAGGAATAGACTAGTGAAGTGCTTTGTGTGGAGTGTGGCATTGTATGTGGCCTTAAGTGTGAATATGGAGAAGTATGAAGTGGACAGACAGAATAAGAAATGAAGTATTGTAAAGAGGGGTGAAGAAAGAATGATACTGAAACTGATCAGGAAGAGAAAAATAAATTGGCTGGGTCCCTGGCTGAGAAGAAACTGCCTAATGAAGGATGCACTGGAAGCAATGGTAAACGGGAAAAGAGTTTGGGACAGAAAAATACGTCAGATGATAGCATTAAGATGCATGGATTATGTGCGGAGATTAAGAGGAAGGCAGGAAAGATTGGGGAATGTTGGGTTTGCAATGAATGACCTGCTCTTGAGCATAAAACAATGAATGAATGTCGTTTACTCGATTGCCAAGTGAAATATTGCAGATCATGTTATTTGGCCTCGTCCTTTTTATTCTGATAAAATGGACTGTATCGAACTCCGCCTATTATCACAGTCTAGTATATAGTCACGAAGCTTGAGTTTATGTGGGTATTAGAAACAATAGACTGTGCAGGTACTATTTCGTATTGTCTCTAATGAGGCAATAGCAGCGATCCTTTGGTTAGCAACTATCTATGGATGCATATTTACTACGTATTGAGCTTCGTGACACTATATATCAGACTGTGCTATTATAGTGAGCCAGTGACGTTATGCGTATCTCTTAGCAGCGCGTAAATCACAGGTCTGTGTATAAAGTGCATATTACGGTCGGTACGAATAAGAACTAAATAATTGTGGCAAGGGAAACTGATTTCTATAGCGTTGAATGTAGATATGAGTTAAAATATACAATACGATACCCAGTGGCGCCAACTTTTGAAAAAATTGTTATAAGTTGAAATAAAAATTATTAATAATAGGTAACACAACACGACAAATTATTGGGTGGGCTCGGGCCCCACGGGTCCATATAAGTTGGCGCCACTGACGGTATCTATGTCCTCTTCTGAGGTGAGGGTGGTGTATATCAATTGGTAAGAAAAAAAGAGTAGATTTATCAGTTTAGTAGCCTAATTTATTATGAAACATACGTGTATATTATTATTTTAATTTCCTTTAAGAGCACTAAGTGTAATATAATAATAGGGAATAAGAATCGTACTCAGTAGTACAATAAATTTTTATTTTTAAATATTGTGTCATAGGCCCACTGATACAAAAAAGAAGAAGAAAAAGAAAAGGTAAGATGGATATGTTCGTGTTTGTATTCCAATTTATGTTGTAAGCGATGAATAGTGAAGTGAAATCCTCACGCATCTTATCGTGGCTTGAATTATGAAAAATAATGTTACCAATTGCTGCCATTGAAAATCCGTTGCTCCCAGCTGGGTTTGAACCCGTGAACCTCAGGTATAGTATTACCCATGAGATTTCGTAGTGGACGATTCTTCTGTATAGATTTATTGTGATAATTTACAGTGCATTTCCCAGGCTTATATAATGCATTTTATCTTTTCATACTCACGGAAGTAAAGTGAAAGCGGCAATGCACAACGCAGCTGCTCACATGTGAGAGTGGAAAGATTAAATGTAGGTCTGTGCGGTGTATAATCTCGCATTCGTAGGTTTTTTTTTAGTACAGTAGATTATATTACGACGCTGTATCAACATCTCAGGTTATTTAGCGTCTGAATGAAATGAAGGTGATAATGCCTGTGAAATGAGTCCGGGGTCCAGCATCGATAGTTACCCAGCATTTGCTCATATTGGGTTGAGGGAAAACCCCGGACAAAGACTCGGCCAGGTAACTTGCCCCGACCGGGATTCGAACCCGGGCCACCTGGTTTCGCGGCCAGACGCGCTAGCGTTACCGGTATTCCACAGCTGTGGACAGTCGTAGGTTAAGGTAACATCTTTACACTGGTTTTCATTTTATTATCACCTAAGAACCGTCCTCGTCTTTGGCTTAGTGTTTACATGCTGGTCTTCCAATCAGGCGGCGGATTCGAAGACTATAAGGGCGTTAGGCTTTCCGAAGTTTTCCTTTAAGGCGAATGTGAGGTAATTCTTTGGCGAATCCTCGGCTCAGCTCGCAAAATGCCTTCTCGTTATCATAAATTTCATTGTCGCTAAATAACATAGTTGAGACAGCACCATTACAAAAAGGTTAAAAAAATATGATAGGATTATTTTAAATTAAGTTAGTATAGGTTAAATAAAGTTAGGACGAGATAGGTTAGAATGGATTAGGTTTCTTTTTATAGGGCTTTACATTACACTACATTACGACACTTCAATCTGGATTGGGTTAATTTTGTTGGTAATTACGGTATTTACTTTAGCTGTCGGCGCGTTTTCTCGACAAAATTTATTCTGAATTCCTTGCTTTGATTTGGAGAATAAATGCAAACTACTAAAATTGAGCGGAATTTAATAATTAATTATCCTAACCTTATGAGAGTTCTCAGTCTCTCATCTAACCTAACCTAACCTAACCTAATCTTTAACTCGCAATATTTACGGAAATGTATGCTGGCGGAAGGTAAAACAGAGGGCAGCACAATCCCTATGGCCAGACACTAGCGCTATATGTGCCAAATACAGTAAAAGGTTATTCCATAGTGCAGCGGTTCCCAAACTTTTTCAGCCACGGAGCCCTTTTTGAAGCAAAAGTTTCTCGTGGAGCCCCAAGAAATGTTAATTTTTTAGTTTTATCTGTCTACGTTCTATGAAGCATATTTCACATGATACATAAACGGAAGTATGAATATATATATATATTAATAAAGGAAACAGTAGTAAAAAAGTACTGGATATAATTTATTTAAATCTACAAAATGATATTAACATGTAGTTAAGATATTAAAAAAATGTTACAATATTACATCTACACCCAAAGTTAATGTGAAGAATGTGCCTGTTTCTTGCAACAGAGTTTGTCAATGTCCGGTGTCATAGAAGTCAGTTGAAGACGTATATCGTCTTCTGTGTCCAAACAAGTTCGATATTATGTTTTTGTAGCCACGTACCTCGAAAAGGTCGTTTGACTGAGGTACACAGTAAGCTACCAAAAGGCAGTGAGAGAAATTTTAGGTTTTGAACTTAATATCAAAAGATCCTCCCCTAACTTAGCCCAAAATAGTTTGCTTTTAAATGATGCCTGACAGTGGCTGTTCGAAACATGTCTATAAGGACCTCATATCTGAAGCAGTGAGGGCTGCTGGTTTTGACATCACTGGAAATGGATCTACAATCTACTCATATTTCTTTAGAATCGATTCCTGAGTGTCCCTTGGAAAGTATGAATTCATATTTTGAAGCAAATTGTCAAAGTGTTCTTTCATTATTGCTATGAATGAGACATTCATTGTTATATTATTTTCTTCTATCAAGTTTGAAGTCAATGAGAAATGTAAGATCCTTATTGTCGACGCTTTCTATGTAGAACACTATCTTTTTCTTCAGTGCGACAATTTCGTCATCAGCATCGAATATAGTCTTCAATTTACTTTGTATGTATGTATGTGCTGAATTCATTTTTGAAAAATGTCTGCCAAGTAACATAATTTGTACAACCATTCTGATCATTCAAATAATCTGCTAGTAAACTGTTCTGGTAATTCAAAAGTGAAGAAACTTCTGTTCGAAGTTCATGTAATCGGGACAACGCTTTACCGAGCGACAACCATCGCACTTCTGTGTGTAATATTACTAACAATGACTTGTGTATACTACCCATATCTTCACACAGGATTTTAAATAGTCTACACTGCGAAAGTCGTGCCTTAACAAAGTTGATAATTTTGATGGCGTTGTCTAGTACCTGCTCCTGTCTTAGCCCAAACTCATTACAGATGTACAAATTGTTTATAGATGACTAAATAATGTTAATTATAACTTATAGAAGTCTTGTTTATTGAGAATTCATAGAAAATCATATTTACAAACGGACTGTAGGGGTGTCACCTGTAGGTGACATTGGGCAATAAATCTTATTGACACATTTAATGACTGCAATATCATAATTTATTCAGTGGAGAATATTTAAAATAGCATATATGTAATAATACTACTGGATGAGACTGAATCGCTGGCTGGATGTCTGTATGGATCTTTCCCATAGAGACCACAACATACTTGCAAGGTATTTCGCCGGAATTCACAATAGGTCAAGTCTTTTTGTATTGCATCTCTTCTTGATACCAACCACGCATTATGACAGTCTGCATCGAGATCAAATGCAAAAAGTGGGTACCACCATTTCGTTCCATGAAAGCTCACTTTCAAAGAATGAACTTTTTCTTCAAATCTATCTACTCCTCCCATATATTTGATGTACTATTCAATAACCGAAGGGCAATCCACTTGAATTTTGCTTCGTTTGCCTGCAATAACACTGACTCGATCTGCTTTCAAAATTGGAGTTACATTGTGGCAGTTTGAAGCAAGAGTGACAATATTATTATCATGCCATCGAACAACAGCATCATCCTGTGTCACAGCGAAAGATATTGCACCACGATTGTGCTTTCTCATGTGCTTAACATCATTCTTCAACCACACACTTCCCCATGGGTTTTTCTCTAATGATTCCTGTTCCTCCATTTGTGTTCAGTAAGAACTAACAACAACTTGAGACTTGTGAAGAAATTGTCAAAGTAAAATCTAAGGTGAAAAAGCTGCCGGTAATCTGCTTTCAAGTTCCAACACAACAGCAGTTACTAACCCATATTCTGCTTGGCCTGTTTAGCTCCTTGGTACTGTTCAAACGCAGCGATATAGCCAAGACGTGTAGCTGCTGACCATAGTTTATATCCAAAATGCAATGGCTTTCCATGAATATGCTGATTGGCACTATGTCTCCCATAATAGAGAACCATTGTTTCATGAATAGATTTGTGACTCGACCATAGCTTTTCAAACTGTTGGCCAAAATTATCATTTAGAATCTCGAAGTATCTTCGGACTTTACCAAATTCATCATTAGGAGGAAGATTGAAATTGTCCGAAAGATGTAAATATTTATGGATTTCTGTAAACCTACTTTTCCTCATGGTATTGAATACAAGTTCATTGTGTACATCTGGTTTTGTTTCGAAAAACATTGTTATGCTTTGGGGAGACATGTAGCCCGTCAGTAAGAGAATGGCAATGTAAACTTTTTATGTCATTTTTGTCCAATTCAATAGAATGATTTCTTTGGAGGGCATACAATTTTGACATTTTACACATGACAGCGAGTATTTCGTCACTGAACAGGAGCTCGAAACATTAGACAGGAGTAAGTTTTGATTCATTATAATCTGTAAATGTTTCATCTACGTCGCCTCTTCCAGATTTACAAGTAAAGATTTCTTCTTTGTCAGACCACTCTTTATTACGAAAAGAAATATTAGAAGTATATTATTTCGTTTTTTTTTCTCTGCTGAAGTCTGACTAATACTAGAAATAGATTGTCTTTCATCGCGAGAGATGTTAGAATAACACTGTGTCCTTTCATAGAACATAATTATTTCTTCTATGTATATTCATAACTGAATTCGGCAGTTTGTTTTTGTCTGTTGAAACTTGAATGTTCATTTTCTCAATATAAGAATTGGACATTGTTATCTCGTCAATTGTTGATGGTCTCGGGTTATTTCCTTCATCATTATCTATTAGTACGTCATTGGCAGAAGTAACGTTGACTTCAAATGTAGATCTGAGTATTCTTCCTTGAAGATGGTTGATGTCACTGGTTGTTTTGTCACCACTTTCTTCATCGATAACTGGTCCATCAGCCGGTGGAAATATGGTAATATCACTTACAGGTGATGCTCCAACTGTATCTTTGTCTATCATCTCCAGTATTTCATACACAGTCAGACTATATAAGAATAATAAGTAACATAACTATACTAATGTAATGAGATCGAACATTTAATGTATCTGACCAATGTCACCTGGAGGTGACATGTCACTTTGTAGTCCCTATATACACTATATGCACCTTTTTTTTACTTGTTTCTGAAAATTGCATATAAAATATCAATAGTTTAGTAATGTATATATGGAAACAAAAATAAAACTACTTAACTCTTAGTTCTATTTTCACAAGCCATTATGTCAAGTGCGCACAAAGTTGAGATTCTTCTGCATCCACGCTGATGTTTTCTTCTCTACTGCTGCAGATTTACGAGCTAGTCGCCAAAAATGGTTGAAATTCAGTTAACAGATATCTATTAAGGCATTGTCGACGGCGATTTATGTTTAAATATATTTATTGGTAATTTTGGACAGCTTGTTAGGGAGTGTCACCTGTAGGTGACATTGGGACATCACGAGTTTAAGCTGGCATTTTTTCGTTGCGAGGACGTGTTGGTGTAGTACACAGTGACTACTTGTTCAGTTCTTAAAACTTTCTTGATCCTTGTAACAGCGCCAGCAACAGGACCTACCATGGTCTTTGCGCCATCTGTGCACATGTCAATGCAATTGTCCCCACAGTATCGAGTTTTCAATGAAGAAGAAACAATTTCAGTACCGCTTGTAGAGGATGGCAATGGTTGCAGAACAAAATATTTCATGAAATAACCTGAAAATTCATACCGCACAAACATAATTAACATAGCTAATCCGGCAACGATCGTGGATTTGTCAAGTTGTAACGAAAATTTCGTTTAATTGATACGGGAAATCATGATATTTTTTACGTCTTTTCATAGATTCTGGATTCGATTATGCACAATGTTATTTGATAAGGGCACACTGAAAATCAAGTTTGCAGTTTTCTCGTCCACCATACACTTCACTACTTTCACTGATAGTGGTTTCATAAGAGTTTCGGCAAGGGTGAGGTTTACCAGCAAGAGCTTGGTCATGACTAACCAAGTACGACGTTTTCAGTGCTTTCTCGTTGTTTGTTTTTACACGAGGTAAATTTTGTCTGAACTGCATGGAGTTCGTCACTTTTTCTTTCGAAGTAGTCTGCAGTTTTATTTGTGAAATTTTGAATTGAGAAATGCCGTCTAAGCTTGGCAGGGAACATAGAACTATTGGGAAAAACTTTGTTACATATCACACACTGTGGACGTTCATCAGCGAACTCAGTGAATCCCATGTCCAAATATAAATCACAATATTTTCGTTTGTTACTTTCAATACCTTTACATTAGGCATCGCAGACTCTGAGACAGGATCATGTTCAACATGTTCCGAACTCAATTCCCAGGAATTCGCACTATCTTCTTTGAAAGCTGTTGTTATCTCCCTTTGACTGAGCACTGGTTGATGGCCAATGACTCTTAGGTCTTAGGAAGCCCGTCTTACGCCACAGTTTCGGTTCAATGAAAGTTTAGCTAACACATCTGCTATCAAATTAACACGCAGGTATACAGTATATATACTGTATATATATATTTTTGAGTTAACATAACAGTCAGTAGATTGTAGATTCCACGTACCATGAATAACAAACGCTGCCTACACAGTATATAAAAAATAAAATAAATTTCGAAAATCATTGAGTACTTGGCAAGCAAGAAAGATCGAGATAGTTCCAGTGACGAGTAGATATAATATTAATGCTTCCATGTAGCAAGAAGAACGCAAACTACTTTCTCAGAAAGCATTTTTCGCTTGATGGAAGGAGTTTCCGTTTTTCCCGCTAGAGACTAGATGGAATTAGCAATTTTTGTCATCTTCATCAATTCCGCGGACGGAGCCCCTGAGAGCACACTTTGGGAACCGCTGCCATAGTGAATGGAATCTTCATGGATATAGATTGATCAGTAATTAGTATGTGTAGGTACATACAAAGACTGTGCCACTTATAAATAGTAAAAAAAAAGTTTTTTTTTTTTTTTGATGGCACATGGGTAAATAAATATGTACATAAAAGAATACATTAAAGAAAAAAGACATGAACAGAATCAAAGCAACGGAAATGAAATTTTTCAGGAGAACAGCAGGATATACTCTTTTAGACCGAAAAAGGAATGAAGAAATTTTAGAATAATTAGAAGTAGAGTCAGTAGAAGAAAAAATCAGCAGATACAAATTCAATTGGTTAGATCATGTAAGAAGAATGGAAAATTCAAGAATCCCAAAAATTATGATGCAGTATAAACCTAGAGGACATCGTCGACCAGGAAGACCTTTTAGAAGACTGCTAGATGGGGCCAAAACAGGTCTACAGAGGCCTAATTCGTAAAGGATGTTGATGATGATGATGATGATGATGATGATGATAAAAGAGGACGTTCCTTGCAAAAAAAAAATTGATTCAGTAATTCAATAGCGACATAAAGTACTTTAACAGTATTCTGAAGTCGTGCCGTATTTTTTAAAATAAATAATAGGTATAGGCCAGCCAAGTTCTGATTACCGATGGCAGGAGTCCAAACTACTGAGCTCGTTGCATGTTTCCTATTTGTAGCGATAGCAGCGACCTCATTATCATTGATAATAAGAAGTTGGTGGGCCTATACCATTATCGGTAGTATTGAACATTTTTTCCATTACAGTCAGGATGCGAATTAACGGGGGGGATTTCCCTACTGTTGGAAAGTTATCCCCCTCTCATAAATTCATGTTAACATCCCTGCCAGGGATCACTTCTACCCCCTCCCCCCTCACAAAATATTGTTTTAATATGAGTATGCTTTATAAAGTGTAAAGTAAGCAAAAAAAAATAATATTGATGTATTATCATCACCGGCAAGCTGACAACAATCAATAACTTAGAAATTACACATCTTAATTTGAGCTGCTCATGAATATAATTATTATTATGATCAAGATGCAAGACGAGCAACTCAGTGCAACCAAATGTTGAGCCGTATCAAATGAGAATAACAATCATTTTATAAATAATTGATTAAATGGTGATCTTACTCGTGTTAATTATGTAAGCATGTGCAGCTTACAGCTGTTTCGGTGCTACTTGACATCATCCTCAGAGCCTTCTGTGTCTCGGCACCAACTCAACTTTGCTGCCTGTAAGCCGCACAAGCTTACATAATAAACACGAGTAAGATTGGCATTTGATCAATTATTTATATTCAAGTGTTAAAAGTAATGTACGAAAGATTCAACATGGAATAATTTTATGTATGGTGTTCTCTATCTAGGATTCTATCTCCCCCTCATCAGAAATCTTAATTCGCACCCTGATTACAGTAATGGTCTTTTTGTTGTGAAGTTACATTTCCAAGCTTTTTTTTTTATGTTCAGAAAAAATTTATTCGGCTTTACTGTGTGATAGGAATAAGTGATGTACTGAAATGTGGATTCTTAGAGACTTCAGTTACATATTTTTTTAATTAGCCTACTAAAAGTAATTGTGCATTTCATCCATTTCTTACAAAGAGATAACACTTTAGTTTTTGAAGCCTTAAATATTAATTTCATTTCATTTCATTTCCTTTTTTTTTTTTTTTTCTTTTTTTTTTTTTTTCTTTTTTTTTTTTAAACATCTAAGTAGAGACACACACAATTACCTATATAAATTATTTTACTTTTCAGAGCTTTGTGAATGGATTTTCAAAATGGAGCAACAGAACTGAGTGAGTAAATACCAAGTAACCCACACATATAATATAGGCTGGTGTTGGTTATGTTATGTACCGATATTAAAATATCTGATTATTAATTAGTGCATATGGTGAGCATAGTTATTGTAACATATAGAATATAATCTAAATTTAACAGAAGAAATACTGAAATCAGAAGTAAACACTGAAATACTAAAAAATTGTCTTTAGAGACAATTAATATTAGGTACCCTCCACAAAACTGGCTTCATTTATACACTGACGGATCCTTGATCTCCAAAGAACAAGGTGCCAGTGCAGGTGTTACGTGCTGTCTCTTCTCACTTTATAGATCTCTTGGGTATGGAACAACAAGTTTTGATGAAGAAATCATTGCAATAAGTGAAAGTCTCAGGAATCTTCTATGCCACATCAATAAATTTAAGAATGCAGTTATATTGTCAGACTCCAAAGCAGCTGTTCTATCAATAATCTCTAAACACACACCTTAATCTCAAACAGTAGAAATAACTAAAATGCTCTCTCAATTAATAACTCTCAATAAAAGAATTGTATTCCAATGGATACCGTCCCATTGTGGAATCCTGGGAAACGAGAATGCGGATGCTTTAGCAAAGAAGGGCAGCACTGCTACTTACAGACCTGTTACTAAATCTACGGTACGTATTACTCTGTGAAAATATTTATTAAATCTACATACTTAGACTTCAACAAACAAAATTTGATAACACAATCTCAAGGGAAAAAATGGAACTCTCTGCATCATAATCCACAGTTAATTCCCGATTTACCACGAAAATCGTCTGTAGCTGCATTTAGATTGGCAACAGGCCATGATTGTTTGGCCAAACACCTGCATAGAATAGGAATATATCAGTCCCCTAACTGCCCATTGTGCAACTCAAACCAAGAAATGGATTCGGAACACCTCAAAATCTGTGCTTCATTGGCTGGCCATGATAATATCATTCAAAAATATTGGAGTCAAATGACTTTATTGTCAAATGCCTGGCTTTAGAAAACAACAACATATTACAATTTATGGAACAAAGAGGGTGGCGTTTTATAACAATATCGACAATGAAATAAGTAATAAATAAATTATGAGATAATGTGAGAAAACGCTTGAGCAGTTTTTCATTTCACAACTATTTCGGCTTAACAAATAACAGGAATCTTTTCATTTTTTTTCTTTTCTTGTATGGAGGAGGGACCTGAAGACTTACACTGCAGCCTGAGGCAATCTTTTCATTACTTGCATGTGAAGTTGCGTCATTCTGTTAGCCAACAGTTTAATTTTTAGAAGAATAGATTACAATAGCTTATACCTCTAACAGTGTGGGAAAATGAAGAAAATTGTGAAGAGAAACGAGTATGAAGACATAGTAATAATTTGTAAATACCACTTTTATGTGTTTCACACATGACATGCGATTTTTATTGGATGTAAAAGTGCCTGAAAGTAATGTTACAACTTACAGTGACTATGAAGAAAAATATGTACATTATATTGGTTGTAAAAGTGATATCATAACTTAAACGATATAAATTATTTGCTTCTAATGTAAGGCTTTCACTCCTAACGTCTTGTGGGTTGTTTTTCTGTACTGAAAAATATCGTTTTTTTTTAAAGAAAATACATCCACTTTATAAACGCGTGAGATGGGCATTAAAGAAGATACAGCACAATGACAACGTGCTCTTTAGAAAGAAAATTTCCTTCTTATAAGAATGTCCCAAGATTAAACAGAAAGTTATTTGCTACAGAAAATTAGGAATGCACTTAGTTGTTTACTGTAATGATGATAAGGAAGTTGTACAAAATGCACTCTAAGTCTTTTTAAAAATGTATTGTTGAATTATACATTTACAAGGAGAAATGTTATAAAACAAAAAAATCTAATTGATCTGTTTTAAATACCTAAAACTAAATTTTATGTTATAATATTGTCTATAATTTAAACAGCTTTATATAATAGATTTACTTTATGTGATACTGATAATGATGTTAAAATATGGCTACTTGTTTAATGAAGTAAATAAGTGGTTTCAAGTTACTGGTTTTAGGTTAAATGTTGATAAAAGTCAAGATATTTTATTTAGATTATGCCAGTCAACTAATGTTGGTCTGTCCACTGTTAAACTCTTCTTCTTCTTCTTCTTCTTCTTCTTCTTCTTCTTCTTCTTCTTCTTCTTCTTCTTCTTCTTCTTCTTCTCCTTCTCCTCCTCCTCCTCCTCCTCCTCCTCCTCCTCCTCCAATGGCCTTCCAACTGAAATCTTCTAGTTAATTTGGAATACCACTGTTAAACTTTTGGGTAGATATTTCATTAGATTCTACATTAAACTGGAATGCTCATATAATTTCAGTTTGCACTTGTTTGGCAAGAGTGATTTACCGTATTTAATAAGACATTTGAAACAACTTGTGTCTATAGAATATCTTAAAAATACGTATTATGCTTTTTTAATATTTTATTTTATGGCATTTATATCTGGGATAATAGTTATAATGTTAATAAGGTATAAATGATTGGTTGATTGGCAAACTTACTCGTGTTAAATTACATAAGCCCATGTGGCTTACAGCTGTTTCGGTGCTTCTTCACACCATCCTCAGAGCCTAATTTAACACGAGTAAGTTTGCCAATCAACCAATCATTTATATTTAAGTGTTAAAAATAGTGTACGCAAGATTCAAGATGGGTTAATAAGATTTTTCTAATGTTGATATTTGTTTTTAATTGTTTAGTTGGGAGACTGGAGGGGAAAAGACCTTTGGGGAGGCCGAGACGTAGATGGGAGGATAATATTAAAATGGATTTGAGGGAGGTGGAATGTGATGGTAGAGACTGGAATAATCTTGCTAACGATGGTAGGCTTATGTGAGGGTGGCAGTAAACCACCAGGTTCTCTGAAAGTCATAAGTAAATAAGTATTTTCTCTTTACATTGTCTATTTATTTGTCTATGATCGGTATGCATTAATGCTCATAACAATAAATAATCATTTTGCTGATTTATGAAAAAAACTATAAAAGCATATTTTAGATAAACAAAACCTGATATATATATATATATATATATATATATATATATATATAATATTATATTATATTATATTAGACCTAAAAATCGGCTCCCTACAAATGACTTTCTTGAAAGGACCAAACATATGAAAGTTAGGTTCCGGTACCCAGTGATAAATCTCAGTATCACATTTTCTCTTATAGAGTACTTCCCATCCTAATACAACAATTTAAAGGACAAAATGCTTGATTTTTCTATATTATTAAAGACATACAGTAATAATTGTTTGTATTTTAATATCAAATTTTAAAATTCATGTACGTGGTAATATTAAAATATGTAAAGAAGAATATGACAAGATAACTTTTGAATTTACAAAAAACCAAGAAAAAGTAATCTTCATCTTACGATATTTGGTGACGTATATACGTCCGTTGATGTGACATATTAATGAATTTAAATACTATTATAGCCACAATCATGCCATGGTATGATTCCCGCTCGAGGTTGTGAAATTTTTCTTTCATACTATGGCATGATTGTGACTATAATAGTATTTAAATTCAAGAAAAAGTGTGTTATTTATTAAAAGTGTTCCCATTACACATTTTACACAGTAACTAATAAATCACAGCCATAACCAAACTACACATTAATTCAACCTACGTAAAACACATCACAAACTCCAATCACAGCTACAGCAGCATAGACAATGACATGAAAATAATACATACCGTACGCAGCCAAAAACCAGAAACTTGACACACTAGAACCATATGAAGTTTGTAAACATACAAAAACACACCCACATCATATCCTGAACACTCAACTCAATTTCAAAACACACACCCTTTTCGACACAATCATGGACACATCCCACCACAACATGAAAACCAAAAGAAAGCATGGGATCTCCACTAGGCTATGGGCAATGAAGAATAACACTTTGAAACTAGTCGCCAGGTAAATTCCTAAATATTAACACAGTAAAGAAGTTAGAAAGTTTATCATCAACTAATAAACATTTAAAATAATCTTATGTGAAATTATTCTTGCATAAATAGTTTCTAATATAGGCCTATAAATTCTGTGAGTGAAGGCTTGTAGCCATCATAGTTACCAGATATGTCAATATGTGACTTTTATTTATGGGGGTACTTGAAGGGGAAAGTGTATGAGCAGAATCCCCATACTATTGATGAACTGAAGGATAACATCAGGAATAGCATCCGCACTATCACTCATGAGGAATTGGCACATGTCTATATGAACCTGTTAAAACGTGCACAGAAGTATGTAGGTGTTTGTGGAGAGCACTTTCAACATCTATTATGAAGGTTAGTACAGGACACATTCATTTATTCATTTTATTCCATTTCTTCGAAAAAATTAGTTTCAAATCAAATGAGACGAGATGGGCCAATTTCATCTGCCCAATCCTGTATTTACTAGCCATAAGAATTATAACGAATTTATAGCATCGTCAGAATAAGTAGTAGTAGTGGTGGTTTGGTGGTAGTGGTGGTAATTATTTTTAATTCTTTTTTTTTTTTTAATTAAGTAAACTTTATTGTACATAAATAAATACATTATAGTTGGGAATAACAGGAACAGAGAAAAGAAAAAAAAAAAAAAAAATAAAATAAAATAACTTGACACTTGTTTATGGGTATTGCCAAATACTCTCTAACATTAATACTGGAAAGCTTTCCTGTTTAGCATTGCAAGCGGCGGCGAAAAGTAACAGTGCTGCCATCTAGCTGCTTGAAATGTTCGCACACTCCGTGCGTCGTGCTGGGTTATGTGAAGAAAAGAGGAGAGGTGTGCATTTGATTTCAATAAGAAGCTGCAAAGCAATAAATAGTATACTTTAGTCACTTTGTTCATAACATTTTTAATTAATAACAAATTACAAAGTTATTAGAATAGAAATGAATTGATAAATTCTCATATTTTCAAATTTGATGAAATTTAGCAGCTTTCATACATCGCTTGTTTTGTTTTTTAGCTGTATGGTTGTCCATTTTATTTTTGATGTAACAATTTATTAACACATTGAAATATTTATCAATGAAGACATTGACACAGTCATTGCAAATGGACATGTTAACAGGGAGCACTACCATTTTAACTAATTCTTTTTTTTACACCAATTCTAGTTTTACAAATAACATGATCAATTTCTTTGAAAACATCAGAACACAATTGGCTGAGCATTAGAGAAACATCATTAGGGAAAACAATTTTTGAATCTTTACAGTATTTTTTATTTGCGATGTGCGTTGTTATGTCATCGTTGGGGTTTTCTTTACAAGATAAATTTCTTCGACAAATTTCGTGATTTATTCTGCTACACACCCAACCTGCAACATAAGCCCTTGCTTTTTCTTGCTACACGGTTTCTTCATTTGTATGCTGTACATTTTTGTCATCAACAGTTACATCCAAATCGGAGACATCTGTAATACCGCCTTCCCATTTTTTTTCTTTCTTTTTAAGCGCACTTGTGACATAATCAATTCATCATTAGAAACAATTTTGATTAAATCAGTATTTGAACTGGTTGTCTTCAGAGCTCTCACTTCCGCCCGAAGAGATGAAATAATTTTTTTGTGTTTAGATACCAACTTTTGAGCTGCAATCAATTTCTTAGAAAGTGTCTTTATCTGAAGATCTTGAGCCATCTTTGACCTTTTAGGATTTTTTGCATCTTAAAAAATAAACAGGGACTTAATTTAGTGAAATATTAATAACGTCTTGAAAGTCTAGGGCTAGGTAAATAATATTTTGCGAATAACTAACTGAATCAGTTTTTATGAGAAAACATGAGTTCACACACTTTCTTCACAAAATCAATAATTCGCATTTTTATGTTACGTATCACAATAGGCGTCTATTTAGTTTGAAAAAGTCATGGCTTTCAGTATTTTATATGGAGAAACTATAAAGAAATAGTGTTTTGTGTGATGGAAGTAAAGTAGTTTTATGCAGTTTAATAACTGATTCACTTAGCACAGAGAACATGTTATTGCTAATGTACTATCTGATTTTGAGGTACCTGGTAGAGGACTATCGTCGTTCCTGTCTGGAATCGGAGAACCTGTCACCTCCTCGATTGAAGGTCTAATGCGTTTCTTTGGGAATCTTCGCGGTTCTTTCATCGTACTTTGACCCATATTTTCGGAAGAAGGAGCTGTTAAATTCAGTGAAGGAATAGCTGTTCTCTTAAGTCCGTTATTAAAAAAAAGTGTTAAAAATTAACAGGTATGTGACTCATTTGAAACTTCTGTACTTTTCCAATTACACCTTATTTTTACTTACACCTGACTTTTCAAATTAGGGTTATTGAAGTCCGATAATCTAAAGTGATATGAACATATTCTGTGATTTTCGTACAGTTACTCTCTGTTCCTCTAGTTTTAAACGTTTCGTCTAGGTTCTGTCTTTTACATTTATTTACCCATATGGCACATCTACTGTAGAAGACAAAAACTAATAACAGTAGTAATAATAATAGTAATAATAAGGTGGTGGTGGTGGTGGTGGTGGTGGTGGTGGTGGTGGTGGTGGTGGTGTTGGTGGTGGTGGTGGTGTTGGTGGTGGTGGTGGTGGTGGTGGTGGTGGTGGTGGTGGTGGAACTTACATGCCTGCAAAGACGGATCCAAGACAAATACATGGAAAAGAATAGTGCCGAGAAGAATTTTTGGACCAGTACACAACAGAGAGAAGTGGAGGTCAAGAACAAATAAAGAGTGATCTGGAAAGGATGAGAGTAAAGATTTGGAGAAGACAAGTAGAGGACAGATGTACCTGGAAGGACATATGTAGGACAATCAAGGTTCTACAAGAACTGTAGCACCACAATGTGTGTATAATAATAATATCATCTGTTATTACGATCAAAGAGAATCCTTGACTTCATCAATATTTTTTATTTTGTATTATTTTTTTGTTTCTCACTTAAATCTTTGAATTATTCATTCCTGTATGTAGAGATGAGACAACCCGCAGTTGTGGTTCAGTGGATACCTCTAACAAAAGCTATAATTTTTAATACTTGTAAGAAGTACAATAAATACGGCCATAATTACGGGAACTAAAATCAAGAACAAAATTAAGATTACTCATACTTTTGACAGAAGTGAAGTCCAGAATTCAATAATAGACTTCATAACGAACAGGTAAAGAGGTATGGACATGTAAAGTGGATGACACCGCATAGATTTCAAAAGAAAATACTAGAATGGATTCTATTTTGCAGAAAAAAAAAAAGATCTAAAATTACATTTTAGGTAGCATGTGGGAGAAAGAACTGAAGGATGGGGAGAGAAATAACAAAGGAGATTGGAGAGAAGCATCAGAAGAAATTAAGTGGTCGCAGGAATATATTATAAACATTTATTGGAAAAGTTTATTATGGAAGACTAGCAAAATACAGTGCAATACACTCTGACAGAAAAACAACATTTCAAATAAAAGACTGTACAGTCAATATACTAAAATGGATTTGTTAATACTGTGTTAATGAAATAATAGGCATGTTGATGAGCTTCAAAATTCATAATGCGATTATTTGTTACTGGCTGGAATCTGGGCAGTCGGAATGGTCCACTCTCTCAAAGTCGTTCAAGTTCATGTTGTACTGTTTGAGGACGCGTTCTATTTCCTCGAGGACATCTTTGCTGGGATTCTTGCTGCGAGTTGCAATCCAAGTGAGGGCTACAGGACAAAAGTTTATACATTAATAATCGCTTGAATTTGGTAGAGTTTCTCTCCTCTCCTAGGCATGTTTCATTTCAGATGCTAATGTCTGTATCTTACAGAGAACTCTGCATATGATTGTGTTAGTCAACATTTTTTTTAACATAGCTATGCCATATTTAAGAATTATGATCATTTATATTTCTCACACTCGAAAAACTAATATGTATAATTATTCCTATTTACTCTTATTAAGGTTTTGTGATTATTTAGCATTTAGCCTATTAAGTTCATGAAGTTCTTTCAAATTTTACACGCTAGATAAACAAGTTATGTACTTGTTTGATCCATGGAAATATATGACATCATGTAGATAGCAGTGTGGCTAACGGATAGCAGGCTATCGCTCATGCCTTAAGATGAATTTGAACCAGCTTTTTATAGACTAACATTGCTTAGGTCTACGCATGTATAGGCCTATATTTTCGTTTACAAACTGTTTAACTGGTTACTTACGGCTACTTTCTCCATCCAAACAGCCACTGACTATGGAGTAAGTTTTGTAGTCCGTTCCCCGTACCCAGTACGTCTGTGACCACAGTTCTGAAATGTAATTACATTTAATACAGTAGTTACTCTAGGAAAATCATTATTACTCTTTAAACTGTGTAGGTATTCAGAATTATTGAGGTGATGACAAGAGGAAAGTTTGGAGCAAGGTATGTCTGAAAGTTTGTGAGTTACGAAGATTATTCTTAAAGTTTCTGCAAACTGATATGTGTAGCAATAAACTAGATTTTCTTTTGTTCAGTTATAAATAATTGTTTCCAAGATAGCTGCTGTTTACAAATAATAAAAAAATCTAGACTTTGGAAAAGAAAATACATTATGATCCTGCTTTACATATCTGGAAGAGAAATACCACATACCCGTTTGTCGCTGGGAAGTAATTGGCTTGCTCTTTGGTGCAAGGGGCACTATCTCAAGATTTTATATCAGTTTCTTTCATCATTTCCATATTGATCTTTTGGAACTTCAAGATATAGCCATTAATGTTAATTGTAAATAACCATCTGTACAGTTCTATATATGAAAAATAAATTATTCCTGTCGAGGATAGCTGCCCCCCCCCCCAAATAATAAAATAAAATTAAATTAAATTAAAACTTAAAATAGAATATTGTTGATTTACAATAATTAATTTAGGTGCTGTTACCGCTCGATACCCCATTTTCAAGAGCAGCTATCCTTTTGGATTCTTCTTTCTGCTAGAATTAGATAATTTTGAATATAACAGTCTATCAAATTAGTGGATTTAAATCGACAAGACTTTTGGACTATGATTTTAAATCGTCATTAATTCGAAAAGAGTGCATCCAACGACTTAAAAATGCTTTTAGAGATGAAGAATCGTCAGCAAGGACTGTGTATGATTTGATTGCGAAATTCAAACGTGGATATTTACACCAGCGACAATTTCTGCTACAGGGACCAGTGAGGAGAGAGAGATCGACTCTGTGCGTCGAATGTTTAAAGAATATAATCGAATTACTTATTCCGAGATTCGGACATCTTTGAGGGTATGTGTGAGTGGGTTACCGTACAAAAGAATTTTCATAATCACATTTCTGTGAGAATGCTGTGTTCTGGGTGTCCACATAATTAGATTGAAACTGAGAAATAAACACGTGTTGATTGGTGCACGGAAATGCTTAAAAAATTCAATCTAGGGCGATCAAATTCTGTTCTTGACATCATAACAGGCGTCGAAACAAGGATCTGCTGTTATGAACCAGAAAATAAACTGTATTCGGCACAGTGGGTCTTCCCAGACGAAGATAAGCCAGCAAAAGTCAAAGAGTCAGAAGGACTGGCAAGAAGATGGTTACCGGTACCTCATTGTTTCATTGCTCTTGTCCTATAATCTCTGTTCCACTGAAGGGTCGTCGTACGGTCAAGGGACACAAGGAATAAGTTAAAAAAAAAGGCCAAAATGTCATTTTCGTTTTTTTGTTCGAAAATATTACTTTGACACTTAGGAAGTTGATAGTAAGCAGTTTTTTTTTTGTTTCTATGTCTTCTTTGAGATTAAGGAGCGATTTTTATATAACTTGGACTTGCTTTATATATCAGTAGTGTATCTCTTTTCCCAAGTTTTATTTTTTCTCGAAACAACACTTCTGATGTTCAAAATTCTCTATGCGCATACAGTTTTCACCAAACTCAATGAAAATATTCGTACATGTACAGCTGTCAAAAGAAAAAGTGGCCGCTCTCCTGAAACAAAGTGCCCTTCGGGTATCTTCGCTACAATTCGGAGACAGGCGATGTTACATGTTGTTGGACCACGTTGCCTGATATCTACAGTTATAAGTGAAGTATTCTGTGTGTTATCGATAGCATAATGGTAGCGTTCAGGCCTCTTATTCATGAGGTCCTGCGTTCGACTACAACCACATGCTTTTTATGTTCTTTTTTGTTCTGTTTTTGAGAGAGACAAACTATACATAATGGCTCCTTTCTCTTTTTTTTACGATTATTTTAGTAATTAACATCAGGTTCATTAATATATTATGCCATGACTTTATCATTATGATATTGTGGCTGCAAATGGAAAGAAAAAAGATTTTATTCTCAATAAAAATATCTTTCGTGGCATAAACAAAACAAATTTACTGGCGTCGGCCTTAAAACATTCAAACAATTAAGCGTTCAAAAAACAAAACAAAAAGCCACAATTCAATATTTAGTCTATCTTCCTCTTATCTCGATCATCTTGCAGTCGAGTGGGCATGGAATTGACTAGTCTTTGCAAATAGCGACTGTTTTTAGACACGATATTCCAGGCATTCTGAACATACATACATAAGTGTTCTGTCCATGGGCAGGTCTTTCATTGCAAACCCAGCAATCTCCAATCTTTCCTATTTTCTGCCTTCCTCTTAGTCTCCGCATATGATCCGCATATCCTAATGTCGTCTATTATTCTTTTCAACCAGAGACCCAACCAGTTACTTTTTATCTTTCTAATCAGTTTTAGCATCATTCTTTCTTCACTCACTTTTTCAAACACAATTTTATTTCTTATTCTATCTGTCCACTTCACACGGCACCGTTCTTCTCCACATCCACATTTCAAATGCTTCAATTCGTTTCCCTTCATTTCGTCGTAATGTCCATGTTCCTTCCCCATACAATGCCACACTCCACACAAAGCATTTCACTAGTATCTTCCTTAGTTCTTTTTCCAGAGGTCCGCAGAATATCCTTCTTCTTCTATTAAAAGCTTCCTTTGTTCATGTTTGCAGTTTTTCTTGGGAAGGATAGGCCTAAATGCGGTAACATCCCGTTGCTTTCCGCACACCACTATCTCTTTCGCATCTTATTAAATTCCAGGGGGCCCAAGCGTGGAGATGAGGAGAGTGGATTTGACTAATTGGGCCCTCCGGACTTCACCGAGAGTCACGGCAAGGGTTAAATATTAATTCTATCAGGATGTTTGACCTTATCAGAGATCGGGAAATCTCAATTAGCCTTTGCCCCCGGCATCCTGGACTAGCTTCTACGAATCATCAGAAAATCTTAGAGTGTGATTGGGCCAATTTTTCCGAAAATGTTTCCACACTTTTGGCCTCGTAGCTCAGCGGACGAACGTCGGAATTTAGATGTCAGCGTCTCAGGTTCAATTCCTCGTTACTCCTTTTCATTTTATTGTAGTTCAAGATAGTATAATGTAATAATACAAAAAGAAAAACTAATAGCAGTATTATGCAACTGGATTTTTCCAAACCTAATATTAAATTTATGTTATTTATATCGCTAAAGAACGATTACAATATAAATAACTTGAATATTATTTATACAGTATCACTAAAGAACGATAACACAATATAAATGATAAATATCGGTTTGTTTAATTAATATAAGATATTATATAATACATATTTAATTATCTAAATAAAATAACCTATTTTACAAAGAAAGATGTTTATTTGTGTTATAATAATTACCTACATAAAATACAGATTATTTATATTGCGAAAGAACAATAACAATATAAATAACTTGAATATTATTTTATAATGCTAATGAAGGAAAACAAACGTTTGAGATGGGCAGGGCATGTAGCACGTATGGTCGAATCCAGAAATGCATAAAGAGTGTTAGTTGGGAGACTGGAGGGAAAAAGACCTTTAGGAAGGCCGAGACGTAGATGGGAGGATAATATTAAAATGGATTTGAGGGAGGTGGGGTATGATGATAGAAACTGGATTAATCTTGCACAGGATAGGGACCGCTGGCGGGCTTATGTGAGGGCGGCAATGAACCTTCGGGTTCCTTAAAAGCCATTTGTAAGTAAGTAAGTAATGAAGGAAAACAATATAAATGATAACTTGAATATTATTTATATCGCTAAAGAACGATAACAATAAAAAAACGTGAATATTATTCATATCGGAATTTCACAGATTTATTACAGATGTATTTAAGAAATTGTAGAAGAATAGTAATTAGTAACAGTGTCCTATTTATTCTTCTTGGAGCCAGATTTGTAACTTTTAAAAGTGTGGTTACTATGTTGAAGTGTATGTGTTGCAACGGATGCTTGATTTGTTATGTATGTGAGTCAGTTATGGGATGCTTGATGTCGTCGCAATGTCGTAATTATAGTTTGATTGTGTTTGTGTGACTATTGTGTATTAATTTATGATGTATGGTACGGAAAGCTGCATATTTGTGTTATAGAAGTGTTACGTATGTGTGTTGTTAATGTTTTTGTATGTTTCAAATTGATAACTGATATTTGTTTTGCAATCGCAATGCCTAATTTACGGATTGTTTATGTTTTGTTTACATCGCGTAAGCTAATTTAATTTTCTTTTCCTTTTCTCTTTATGCTTATCTTTTTTGTGTATAAAACTATAGCCCTAACATACATATGTAAAATAGGGCTAACCCCCATTGGAGATACTGTAGCTACAATAGTAATAATTATTATTCATATCGTTATAAAACGATAACAGAATACAAATGATGACTTGAATTTTATTCATATCTCTAAAGAACGATAACAAAATATAAATAACGTAATATCCATAAAGAACGATAACTGGATATAAATGATAATTTGAATATCATTTACATCGCTAAAGAACGATTAAAAAATAAAATGAAAACTTGAAGAAGGCGCGAACCCAGAACCTTTGAATCATTAAACAAGCACTCTACCGCTGGTCTGCGAGGAGCAGATATGGAACACTTTTATAATTCCGGAACTGCTTGTACAAGCACATGCATCGTGTAACATCGCCGCGACCCGAAGTGGACTTTGAAAATATTCGCTGTTCACGAGTGCGGCCACTTTTTTTTTTTTGACAGCTGTACAGCAAAAAAAAAAAAAAAAACCCGGACCGACGGAATAATCAAAGTCCCCGAAATGAGCCACTGCGCATGCCACGCCCGCATTCACAAGATAGCGAGTAATCTATTGAAATTGTTGTAGTTTCGACTGCTGACGTGACCCATTTCGAAAGCCATTAGAAAATAAGCTGGTAACATTTATGTTCTGGGAATAATAAGTTAATTAAGTAGTAAAATATCGCTGCAATCGAAAAGTATTGGGAATAAATTTGAATAAGGAATAAAAAAAAAGTTTTCTTCTCAGGCAGGATTCGAACCACGAAAGTCTTAGTTACCAGTCTATGTGCTCTGGAGTGAACAAGCTCTGAAATCAGTTACAAGGGTCGGTCCGGTTTTTTTGCCACTTCTGTACATGCGTATATTATCTGAGATCTGACGTTGAGATATTTTAAGTATCTTGAAAATTGGGTGCTAAGAAAACTATTATGTAAATAAAAAATATGAATAAATACATGTCTGATTTAAAAAATTTTTTATACCCAAACTAAACTAGATATCACAAATTTCTCAATGTTGTAATATTGTCCGTGAATCTGGATGCATTTGAAAAAAAAAATGATTTTGCGGTATTTGAATGTAATGTACATGAAACATTTTGATTAGTCTAAGTTGCATAAATAAAGTAAAATTAACCTTGAAAGTAGCAGTCCGATTCAACTCAAAATTTGCGCACACATATGTTCTTAATGCGTCTAACAAATGGTTAAAAATTGAAATAAGTCGGACTAAAAATGGAAACATTTCAAAACTCAGTTCTAGTGTCCCATAATGCCGAGTATACCACCATTTGTTTATTGACAATCTTGGAAAAAGTGAGTAGGTACTGAATTACTTCGAAGCAGTATAATCCTACACCATGACAATGCATCGTCCCACACTACAGAACAGGATTGGACTTTTTGTTTACTTATGGTGTGAAATTAATGACTCATTAGCCCTACAGTTCTGATCTGTCACCATGCGACTTCTTCCTATTCCCAAGAAGAAAATGTGGGGATTGTCGTTTAACACCAATGAAACTGCAATTGAAGCTTTCAACGAGCTGGTGTTTGAAGTGTCTCTAGAAAATGGGTGCAGTGTTTTGATAACTGGTTCAATCGAAAATAAAATTTAAAGGGGAATATTTTGAGAAGCAATAAATCCGAAAATAGAAATAATTTATTGCTATAGGCCTACGTACCAATTTGCAGAAACTTTCAGTGAAACTTATAGTATCGTTCTTACAAGAGATCTGGGACACATGGTGTATCGAAGCTCATAAGCTCCAAGCCTTATTGTCCACTTGTACCATTTCGAGGCCTTACTGGAAGGATTCAGATAATTTTAAAGAAGTACAATCCGAAAATAAGAAGGAAATTATCAGAACACCCAAAAGGAGACCCATCCCTAATCATTAATTCAGCACATCCTAAGTAGCAGAGCAGCGCTGCGTCTTAGGCGACTATATTTCTAACTTGAGTACAAACTTGAGACTTAAGTGGGCTTCGCATTTAAGACAACACTTAATAACACACTGATTTAAGTGAGTGACCTAAGCGTAAAACTTTTTTTAATTTTATGAAGGCAATTTTACTTACTGTCTGTTGTGTAACTGAGGGTAAAACTGTTGTTATTCCAAGCAGATACTTTTCCGACGGAGGTCTCTACACGACGTGTGCTGCGGGAAAAATAAAGAGAAAATAAACATTAAAAGGTTAGTAATTGACAGTACGTAACATTGGCAATTTCGTTCTCTAATAGAACTTCAACTCATCTGTTTTATTTTTATAAGTATCTAGCGATTACAGTATCTAGCGCCTGAGGAGTTGGTAAGAGCGAAATAGTGTTGGTGAGATGAATCCATGGATTTTACATGAAATTACAAAATTTGCCTCATAGTTGGGGAAAACTTCGGGAAAGGCCAGATAATCGACCCATGAGGTAGCTCATAAACACCTTCTAGATAACTAGGCAACTTATTTCAAGTTAAATGAATCAAATATGATGATATTAGATATAAGCTTAAGGTATAATAATTTTAATACCACTGAAAAAAAATGAATGATATAGGAAATAAATTACATTTATGTAAAATTAAATATGGTCGTATACCAAAGCGCCTGTTTAATAAACTGTGGGCAGACCCCCAAGCGATGAATAAATCATTAACCACAGAAAATGTCTTTAGAGACAGAACGGATTCGGACTACAATGGCAACGATAATGTTAATGAGGATGGCAGTGACAGTCAATGATAATTATGATCCTTGATGTTAGTTATTGATAATAATTGTGGCGATGAGCATAATCAATTATGACGATATTGACGATGACGGAATGATTATGAGGATGAAGATTACGAAGGATAAGGGAGAGGATTATGGTGACGAGGATGATGAAAACGATTATGAGAACGAGAATAATAATGGCGAGGATGACAACGAAATTGTTGATGACTACGATGATGTGATGATGACGATGGCAGTGACAGTCAATGATTTATGATGTTAGTTACTGATAATAAAATTGTGGTTATTACAATGAGCATATTAATGATGATACTGACAATGAGGATTATGAGAATGAAAATTACAAGGATGAAGATGAGGCTTATGGTGACGAGGATGACGAAACTACTACGACAAAGATGGGGATGAAGATTAATGTGATAATGACACGGGCGAAGATGAGGATGATACGTTGACGAGAATGACGAAGACTATGACGATGGATGGATGGATGGATGGATGGATGGATAGATCTTTGTTAATGTAAATCAGTACCTTGTGTTGTAGGCGCGGCTGAGAACGGCAATGTCGTCGTTAGAACTGAGGCTGTAATCGTCGAACTCGCAAGTGTAGTAACGCTCATACTCGTTTGGATTCCGGTATTGCTCCTCCCATTTTCCCAAGTACTGAAACCAACAAATCTACTGTAGCTACCATACTGTACTGGAAGAGAGAAATGATTAGTGAGGATTGCTCCAGGTTCTTTAATTTGCCACTTTGTCCAGTTTCATTACTGAAACTTTAAATTTCAAAATAAAAATATCCACTAATTTTACAAGATATGGGGATATTTTCAGTATCTTCAGCTTTGTTATGAAATCATGCTTTTATTTGGGTTCGGATTTTTAGACTTTTAACTTATCTTGTTCCTTGCATCCAAATTTGAAAAACAATACAAAAAAACAGTTCTGAATAATACGGTTCTCAATCATGTTCACAGAAACCAAGTACAGGAATTAACTTATATGTCCTTCTTCCATAGACATTTTGCCTGTTTTTTTTTTCAATACTTCGTATCTGTATTACTTTCCACTTTTTCAATTGGAAATTTATCCCTAGCTGATTTTACAATTCTTCCATTTTCCATATGACTTATATGATGCTCCGATTAGCGGCCGTTTCGGTCCCACGTTTTCGGTAAATAGACTGATAGGTAACAAATATATGGCTACCTGACACTTGGGCCACGCTTTTTCGGTCATTAGTATCTTTGGGTTACTGCATATTTGTAATGGCTTTTTTGGTAATTATGGCATATTGGTACTTACTTCGGTCATTATATCCACAAGATATAATGAAATGGAAGGAATAATTATTTTTATTGTAACAATTGCACAGGAATATACTGTCTGAATAGGCACTATTCCATTTCTTCCTTGTCACTATCACTACCAACAGCATGCTCACTGGGGTTGGTATTCAGTTTGTAGGCCAGTGCCCGTAAACAAACATCCAACTATCCTCCGATCTTGTAGTCCTGGTATCTTCCCACAATGGACACGATTTGCCCCTGGTTCTTGATGTATGTTTTGTTCAGGAGAGACCTTACTTTTCTTTACAAATAGTTTTTTTTTCCGTTGCTAAGAAACGATTTTACTTCTATTCAGAAATTTTAGCATTTTGCAAATTGTTTTTCCCGTTGCTAGGATATGTAATTTAATTGAAATTAATTTCATAAGCAATGACCAAGCAAATGACTGAAACAAAGTAATGACAAAAATGGTGAAGTGACCGAAGTGCTGTACCAAAAAATTCGTGGTACGGAAATAGCTTATTACTAAAGATGAGGGATTTGTGCGGTTTGTCGTCAGGTTGCGTGTGAATAGACGTTATACAGATGTATGCCCAGTGCCTGTGTTGACTTCCGACGTAAACAAACCACGCGAAGAGTACAGTCTAAAATGACGAATGCAACGCTCTGTTAAGGTCTAGCAGATGACATTATACAAATATGAGGAATATGTAGAAACATTAGTAGGCCTATAGTTAGAAGAAGAAACTTGCCTTTATGGTTCATTCATAGCTTCAGAGCCATCACAAGCCGAATTGCACTGCACTACTAACTTTCTTAAATTATCGAATGTCAAACGCCGTCGTCGATCACTCAAACAGTTTTTGAACTGCGAAAACCTTCTTTCAGCGTCACAGGACATTAATGGTGCATATGTCAAGTATACTATCCTATCGTCTGATGATTTTGCATTATTCAGCATTTTACAAATTGTTAAATAGCTCTTATTGTTCTGTTATTTATTCTTTATTCTCTGTGTGCAAGGTCCTGGAGGTTCTTTCTTGATTTTTTCTGACATCTCTTTTATTATTGCTATGCAATCAGATACATAGTCTTTACGGAGAGTTGTCTGATTCGGAACACGCTGCTTGGTATATTTTTCCAAAAATCCTCGAACGGAATATTTGCTTTAATCATCATCGCACATAAATCCTTAGCAAATTCTGATTTTGTATTTGATCCTAATTTTGATGTTGAGGGAATCAGCATCTTTAAAGCGCGTGCAATATTGTCTTTATGTTTTCTGCTGTTACAATGTCTTTCTACGTAATACTTCCTACATAATATTGTAATTTCATACTCACATACTATACATACAATTCTGTTTGCTTGGATGCGCAACATATCACTGCTCTATCTCCGCAAAGAAGTATTTAATTTCACATCCTTTGTTTGCTTAGCTTCCGTCATTGTAGGTAACTACTGCTCACTACGTCCTTTCACCATTGCAGTGCATTGGACTATGAAGGTCTGTGTTCGTTTCATGTTGTTATGATAAGACGGCAAGTAGGCAAATGGATAGCGTGTAGTTGCATTTCTTTTGGTTGCACTGGTCGTAGTCGTTCACCTGTCTGTCCACCTATGCTCCCTGTCGAGTCAACGTGTTTTTCGTGCTGCGCACAAATCCCTCATCTTTACTTATTACCGAAAATGCTGAACCAAAAATTTCGTGGGACCGAAATGTCTTATTTACCTAAATACGTCTTACAAAAAATAAAAAGCGACCTGAAAAGATGGACCGAAACCTGAAACGGATGCTCCTACTTCTTTTTCTATTTGAGATCCAATAACGTATTTGATCTGTTTTCAGTCCGCTTCTGACTTGTTGTCTTAATGATTTATTTGCCACTGTTTTCAAAACTTTTTTCTCGCATGTTTCCAAATAACGTTTTGTTTCACTTGTGTCTACCTTAATTTCTTCTGTGTGTGAATTAACCCCTTATTTGTAAATTCTTACTTTTGCATCAATCCTCAAATGTTTTAATTTTCCGAGTTCTTTCAGAATCTGCTGTTCTGTTGGCTTTATTTGTTTTACAAAACTCTTTCTCTTTTAAACTTGCACAGCTAGTAATATTTAAGCGCAAATATTTGACTTTTGACGCTTTTTCAATAATATTGTTATTACTGAACACAGCTAACTTGCATCTAATGATGAATCGAGAGATTATCATAGCTTTAATTTTTGTTACGATACAACCGTGTTAAATTCTGTTGCGGCTAGGTTAACAAAAGCTGCAGGTCATCCAGAAAATAAAACATTATCTGCTTAACATATATTTTTTTATTTTTTAGTGCTTACTGAGCATGCGCAGTGTGTTATAACTGAAACTTAGAAAATTCAGGCGACCTAAATTTTGTGTCTGGGACTGAGACCATACCATTGTTACTCATGTTTCCTGCACGAGTATTTTAATAACCTGGCTACTGGGATGCTTATCTGAGCGATGTTTATAATAATCAGCAGCGATAGTCAAGAAGGTCACATTCTTTCCGCTCATCTTCTCCTGAGTAACGGACGTTACAAGGTTCTGATGCATCCATTCTCATTATGAATGACGTAGTGTCGAAAAAATATTATTTTTCTGATTAGCTACAACAATGCATGTCAATTATTATTAGGATTTAGATAATTATTGCGTTGCTTTCTTTAGCCATTTTTATGAAACTTGACGTGTAACATTTTTCAAAATTATGTGAAAATTATCTACTTACCTCCAGCATGTTAAAGTTATTGAAGTAGTTAGGCTCGATATTGCAGGACTGTCCTCGTACCATCAACACAGAGTTGAGAAGGAAAAGTGTCACTAAGGCAGCTAGCATCTTGATCATTGTGCCTACAGCGAAGAAAGAAATGCAATACTATAAAGGTTTTGTGATATGGGAGGCTGAAGGCCGAGTGATAATCCATCGATAGAAATGATAGATTTTCACAATCACGATAAATGTGAAATGTGTCCAAATGCAACCAAAATAAGTAATTTTGGGCCATATTCATAGACATTCTTGACGCGGGCTTCCGGTGGATGATCAGCGAACTAACGTTTTTCGTATTCATAAACCAGTGTTAGCGATATTATATATGAATCCTGTACAGGTAATCAGTCGATAACCGGGGCTAGTTTAGCACGCTCGTAGCGCGGGCTAGCGAAATGTCTATGCATAGCACCCATAATGTTTAAAAGCATGTTAAGTATAATACTGTGGTTTTTAAATCAGCGATAAAATGCGAAATGTTTGTGTTTCTGTGAAACAAAAGCGAAATTAAATTTTATTAAACATGTTTGTGTTTTTGTAAAAAATCACAACATATAGAGGTTCTTACATTTTTTTTCAAATGGTTTAGCCTATATCGATTTTCCTTGCCATGTTCATCGTACCCTTTTATACTTCAATAATAAATTTATACCTGGGTATTTAACCTTTAATATTCTTACAGTTATAGTAGCGTTGATGCTACTCCCAACCCACAACATTGAATCATATGAAATATTTAATTCATTTAATTACACTCCCACTGTTGTAAATAACTTTTATTACGAAGCAGTAATTCAAGTGAGTTAAACAAATGTGAAGTTTAGGTTTAGAACTTCGAAATGTGCTATTATTCCTTCGTTATTATGTACTTTAAACTGTTACTTTTAAAGACAGCGACAACATCTCCTCCCCCATCATTTTAAGTAAATCTTTAGGGAACATAGAGTGAGGCACAGAATATCTGAAATTTATTTATTTATTTATTTATTTATTTATTTATTTATTTATTTATGTATATCTGAAAAACTACGTTCCACACTGTTTATTACGATGTAGAACAATGATTTGTCGTTAACTGAATTTTAGTAATTTTATTTCTTGATATGAAAATTTAAAAAATTGTTTACAACGTTACAGTCCAAAATAATGTGTTCGTTTATACTCGTATTTGAGACACTACCAGTCTTTAGGCCTCCGCTGAGGCTAGAAATCAGCAGATCTGGCTTTGATTTATGATAGTGAACTTTCCTTCTTAAATATTAGCGTAGAATCCTTTTCTTGAGTTTGACCTACAATGTCTTAAACG
Source organism: Periplaneta americana (assembly GCF_040183065.1). Classification (NCBI taxonomy): domain Eukaryota; kingdom Metazoa; phylum Arthropoda; class Insecta; order Blattodea; family Blattidae; genus Periplaneta; species Periplaneta americana. The sequence goes on along the minus strand of NC_091122.1, from coordinate 134,726,129 downwards.
ATGGTTATGCACCGTGTTGACCAGGAATCTGTTTCTACTCACCATCTAGCGTTAGTTCAAAATCCTTTCACATGGGAAAGGCACGAGTCAAGAACGCATTTCTAAAAGTATGAACTTTAAAGTTAATATTGCACTCCTGGTTACTTACAGGTGTTGATGACTGTTGTCTCTTGTGTTCACTGTAGAATAACTTGCTCCATTGGAGTGATTCAGGCTCTTTTATATTGAGAAGGGGTACTCCTTATGACGTACTAGGATCCTACTACAGTATGTTTTGTAAAGATATGATGTTGCGTTTTCCTTGAAGCTTCCGAGAATTAGTTTCAGTTCCAACTAAACATTTAGTAATGTTGTTGTTGTACAGTTGGGTAAAGAATTATGCTACAATTCGACCTACAAAGCTCTTGCCTGCCCTCATGGCTATGTGTAGGTTACAAATGTGAACTTTGTTTATCATTAATATTTTGACAGCTTGCAAAATATCAGAAAATGTGTATTTCATAGTTTTTCAAGCGAGATACGACTGTTAATCTGCTTGTGTTTATGTTAAATCGTATTTCTTCACCTACCTTTTAATCGACATTATATAATATGCCCAGATCTTGAATAACCAAGTTTTTGTTAATCATGTCAGTACCTGAGGAAATAATCTGCGATTAAATTAGTGTTATAGGAACAGCCAGATAATTACGTACTTAACAGAGAAGGAATGCATAATAATTACACACAATATAATTAGGCATAATTGCTTTTAATAACAAAAGACGTATATTCAATACAAAATGAGAGAAAATCGTGAAAATGTAAAACAAAAGAATAGGCAAGTGCTAAAGCAAGGATGAGAGTTGGGATGCAATGCACAGTAATGTCAAGATTATTACTATTATGAAGGATACATATACCTTTGAAGTGAATAATAATCTCTCTATTTTAATTACTGCCTCAAGGAAATCCACCACATGGAACGAATAAGAAAGAAATAAAGAAAAAAAAAAGCTGAAAAAAAGAATCCACTGAATTAATGCGGGCAAATAGAACAAAAGTAGATAAGAGACTTTTGGAAGGGACGGAAGAGGAAGAATGGTAGGAAACTTGCAAACAAAATTAAATGGGAATACAAGGAAGAAAGAGAGAGAAAATAGATTAAATAAGTAAACAAAATTTAAAAGGAAACAAGTAGCAGAAGAAGGAAGGAAGGAAGGAAAGAAAATAGAAAAGAGAAGAGGGAAATAAAGAAAGGAAACAAGAGTAAGAAAAAGGAATCAAAAAGTAGAAACAGAATTCAGAAAGGAATCAATAGATAAGCAAGAGAGAGAGAGAGAGATATGAAGAGTTTAATGAGAAGAAATTAAAGTTAGAAGGAAACGAAGTGGTGGGGAACAAAATTAATACATAAATAATACAGTATGGGAGTATCATTATTCCGCGATGGTCCCATGATTAAGCTACCTATTTTCCGTTGTTCTCGATTATTTCGTGTTTACCAGTCTCATCGTCGTTCTCGGTGGTCTCGTTACTATCATGATCGTCCTGGGTGGTCTTATCACTATGCTTGGTTGTCTTGTGATAACTATGCTTGTTTTTGTCTTCGATGTTCTCATGATAAACATGCTTGTTGTCGTTCTCGGTTGTGTCGTGATAACCACGGTTGCTGTCGTCCTCTGTTATTTCGTGATAACCATGGTTGCTGTCGTCCTCTGTTGTTTCATGATAACCATACTTGCTGTCGTCCTCTGTTGTTTCGTGATAACCATGGCTGCTGTCGTTCTCTGTTGTTTCGTGATAATCTTGCTTGCTGTCGTCCTCTGTCGTTTCGTGATAACCATGGCTGCTGTCGTTCTCTGTTGTTTCGTGATAATCTTGCTTGCTGTCGTCCTCTGTCGTTTCGTGATAACCATGGCTGCTGTCGTTCTCTGTTGTTTCGTGATAATCTTGCTTGCTGTCGTCCTCTGTCGTTTCGTGATAACCATGGCTGCTGTCGTTCTCTGTTGTTTCGTGATAATCTTGCTTGCTGTCGTCCTCTGTCGTTTCATGGTAACCATGCTTGCTGTCGTCCTCTGTCGTTTCATGGTAACCATGCTTGCTGTCGTCCTCTGTTGTTTCGTGATAACCATACTTGCTGTCGTCCTCTGTTGTTTCGTGATAACCATGGCTGCTGTCGTTCTCTGTTGTTTCGTGATAATCTTGCTTGCTGTCGTCCTCTGTCGTTTCATGGTAACCATGCTTGCTGTCGTCCTCTGTCGTTTCATGGTAACCATGCTTGCTGTCGTCCTCTGTTGTTTCGTGATAACCATACTTGCTGTCGTCCTCTGTTGTTTCGTGATAACCATGGTTGCTGTCCTCTGTTGTTTCGTGATAACCATGGTTGCTGTCCTCTGTTGTTTCGTGATAACTATGCTTGCTGTCGTCCTCTGTCGTTTCATGGTAACCATACTTGCTGTCGTCCTCTGTTGTTTCGTGATAACCAGGGTTGCTGTCCTCTGTTGTTTCGTGATAACCATACTTGCTGTCGTCTTCTGTTGTTTCATGATAACCATGCTTGCTGTCGTCCTCTGTTGTTTCGTCATAACCACGCTTACTGTCGTTCTCAGTTGTTTTGTCATCATAACCATGCTTTCTGTCTTTCTCAGCTGTTTCGTGATAACCATCTTGCTGTCGTCCTCAGTTGTTTCGTGATAACTATGCTTTCTGTATTTCTCGGTTGTTTCGTGATAACCATGCTTGTTCTCGGTTGTTTCGTCATAACTACGCTTACTGTCGTCCACGGTTGTTTCGTGGTAACCATATTCAATGGTCTCATAACAATGCTTGCTGTCGTCCACGGTTGTTTCGTGGTAACCATATTCAATGGTCTCATAACAATGCTTACTGTCGTCCACGGTTGTTTCGTGGTAACCATATTCAATGGTCTCATAACAATGCTTGCTGTCGTCCACGGTTGTTTCGTGATAACCATGCTTGCTGTCGTCGCTGATCTCATGATAACACTGCTTGCTGTCGACCTTAGTGGTCTGCTGAGAACCATGCTTGATCTCGTCCTTCATGTAAATCCCGTTGTCAACGGTTTTTAAGGGCACAGGGGATGACTGTCTATGGAAAGATAGTGAATAGTACAGATCACGTGTTGTAGAGTTATTTAATCTAAACTAATTCTGAGGGAGAAAAATATAACTAGTTCCTCGCCCTATCAAGTTTCAAGTTTTTCCGACTGGTGTATTTTCGTATCATTGTATCAATTGGACTCCAGATGTCGTTGCAGGATGTCGTATTTGAAAACCGCAGAAACCTCTGGTAGACAGAACAATGCGGAGAAAGTGTACTCCTCACGAAAGTTAAGGGTCT